>NC_135497.1:481075304-481377310 GCF_052857255.1 Amblyomma americanum | reverse complement strand
TTAAGCACCACCTTCTTCACAGCAACAACACGGGCGCGATTATGAAGTGCTTCTTTTTTGCTAAAAAAAATGCTTCCGCTGTTTTCAAGAGCCTGAAAACAGCTTCTGTCGGTACAAAGAGGGGCAAATGATCAGTCAGGAATGATTTCAGTTGCATTACCCTGCTGCAATCATTTGCTGGCTTGTTTGTTGAGATATCAGCAGCACAGGAACGGCAAGTCTTAAAATTTTTCTTCACTTTGGACACCACATAACCACACAAGTACTCGAAGGCCCCCTCGTCATCTACAGTGAAGGACTGCAGCATTACTTTTTTAGGGCAAATGATGGCCCTTGGCTGGGGTTTTGCCTGTTTGTCCTTAATGCCGACAAGCATTTCACCATCGACAGTAGTATAGCTGCCATTAGGGCTTGGCCGCAAGAATTGTGCTAAGGATGCACTCCGCATTGCACACTTGAAATCCTTTGGCTTTGGCACTTGATTACGGAGCCGAATTGTCGAAAAGAAGTTTTCGAGGGCATCTTGACTGAGACGAGAAAATAAAAAGAAGTTAAATCCGTGGTTTCTGTAAAGTTCGTCCTGAATTTCGAGTGCTGATCTGGTTGGTAAAAGAATACCGGTCTGAACAGGCTTCCATGCACCCCCTTTAGTGCCGATTGAGATGCTTTGGATTGGGCATATGATGCTCTCCAGAAAGTTGATGCCGTCTGGTCTCCTGTGCAGCAAGGCTTCCTTTTTTGTTCTGGATGTCATCAGTCCAAATAATTTTTGCACTTGGTCGACAAACCAAGCAGTTGTGAGGGCTGTCTCATCTAAGTACCCCATTTCCACATAATACCGGAGTGCTGCAGCAGTATCATGACGGAAGAAGGTGTATGCTGGTGCCAATTCCATCTTGTCAAAGTGGCCTGGACTGATGCATGCTATTTTTAGTCTAGGTGCTACTTTAAAATCAGCCCCTGATTCAAGCTCTATCAGTTCTTCTGTAGGTTTGAGACATACTTCATTTGTAGGCAGTTTGTTGGCTTCAACAATTTCGTCTGGCAGATATATATTCTGGCCTCTTCTGAGATGACTCCTCAAGTTCTTCAGCAGATGAGGCACATCTGCCATGAAGTACAGGCACCGTGCAGTATCCTGCGGATGATTGACGTAACACTTTCGCTGCGTGCATTTGCCCACTGAAAGGCCAAAGCGCCGCCATAGTGCCTGGTTGCAGCGTCCCATGTCGCCAACAATGGAATGCACTTTTACGCCAATGTTCTCACATGCCGCTATCAAAGCTTCAATCTTCATTTTGATGGTCGGAGCATGAAAGCCATTTTCTGTAAATTCATATGCGACTGTCTGCTTCCATCGTGTTGACGGCCCTCCGAGCATAATTACAAGGCCGTGCGTTGCCACACAGTCTTCAGGAAGTGTACCATTTGCAAGCGGAACTGATGGCACACCGATGATCTGGCCGGTCGATGAGTCGAAGTCTAGACCTTTGGAGATTTAGAGCTCATCAATCATTAGTACGGCATGCCTCTCTTCCTCAGAGAGAAGACCAATCTGAAAAGTAAAAATAGGAAGAATGTCTAGCAAGCCACTCACTGCACAAAGGCTTACTGGAACCCATATGCAATTTTCTGCCCATGACTGCAATGAAAGAATACTTTTATATAATGACGGAAGCCAACAGTAATCGAAACCGAGGAGCATAGGGGATGTTTTTTTTAAATTTGTGGTGTTCAAAAGAAGGGCAGAAAGGTGATAATTTCTTAAAGATCACTGATTACAAAGCAAAAGAAAAAAATACAAACATGCTGCCAGTGTGATCTGAACCCACAACCTCCGAATCCCACGACCTGTGCTCTGCCAACTGGGCTACGGCAATGGGTGTCCAATCTTCTGCTTTCGCGAGAATTTGTGTACTGTAACCTAACCTTAAGACCATTCACCAGCACCGCCGTCATCCTTAGTGGCGGAAGTAGCGCGTTCAGTATTACTGGTTTGGATCCCACCATGCTTGTTTTTTTCTGGTTTGTAATCAATTATCTTTAAAAATAAGGGAATAATCACCTTATTGATCTCCATTGATGAACATCGCCAATTATTCAAAAAATATATCCCCCATGCTCCTTCGTTTCGGTAACTAATGGCTTCCATCATAAATATCATAACAAGCTCCTCTTTCCAATCCCTTACTTTCATATAAGATATACATACACATTTGAGCTAGTGAACATTCTCTTTGAACAATATTTTTTTGTTTGCCAACCTTTATTTTCAGCAGGTCCATCATTTCCATAAGGATCCCAGGCCTGAATTTGAAGCTTTCGATCCTCGGTTGTAAAGTGCGCTCTGTGGGAAGCGGGCTGGCCAGTTCCCGTACAACATCGTAGCCCCGCGATCCACAGGCCAACCTCAGTTTCAGTGCCTTCATTACAGTATCGTTGCTCCATGTTGAGCCTTGCGTCGTGCTCATCTGGAGGCTTCGAAGTTGGTCTGGATTGAAGTATTTGCTGATGCCTGCATGCCACCAGAACAATAGTTGGGAATATAAGGCACAACAATTCTGGAGGTGTACCTATACGGATGGATGTTCAAAGGAGGTTTGAAACAAGCATCAGATGACCTGTACTGTCAATTTTCCCCATCAGCTTCCACCACTGCCGTTTGAGATCAAATGTGATCTTAAAAAATAAAGCAAAACATTATACTTTTAGTGTGACAGCTCTACTAGCCACATTTTCTGATTTTTGGCTTTATGAGGCGGCCCATCTGCCCACTGGGTTGTGGGCAACCTGGCAGGTGTGCACACCGGGCATGCCTTCACCTAGGCGAAGGCCTTCAAAGTAAATGCTTTCAGGGCGAATAACTTTAGGTCAAGGGCTAGGTCAAGTGCCTTCAGCGCATATGGACTTTAGGTGCCCACCGCAACTATTGCTACGGCACGATATTCCGCGCTTAGGGTTGCTAACCCATCTGCACATTTATTATTCTACACTGTACACACGTTAAATAGGCAGTGAAGCTTTGGCTCGGCACCCGAGTAGAATAGATAAGAGGCTTTATGTGAACAGTTCACTTGACACAGATATGAAATAACCAAGGGAAGCTGTAAAAATTACCACATATGAAATTTCACTTCTTTTTAAGTACAGACCTGAGTGTGTCAGTGAAGGTAATCCATGCAGGATACATGCTGTGGTATTATAGGACTATAGACACCTAATATTGGTTGCGTGCTTCCTTCAAAAGATGCGTTTGATATTAGAATAGATGGAAAATAGCGTGGTATTCACCTAAGACCATTAAAAATTAATAGCCGAATTTTTACTCTTATGCTATTTTGGTTTCATGAACCGAACGATAGCTGTGACGTGTAGTTGACCTTTAGGTTGAGTGAGGTACGAAAAAACCTGCGATATAAAGACTTCTACATAGCTTCAATTCACTACAACAGTAATACCAGCTTGCTTCCGGAGCTGGAATGATAACAAACAATATGTCAGCAGTTATATTGCTGTTTTTTTTGTGCCTTATGTGACCTAAAGATCAACTACATGTCACAGCCATCGTTCGGCAAGATAACACCGGAACAGCATCAACAAGAAATTCAATAATAAATTATTTAGCGGTCGCACGTAAATGTTATGGTGTGATCCGTCTATATGAATTGTGATGCATCATTTGAAAAAAGAAAACATGCAAGGAAAAAATTTTATTGTCCTTTAGCAATCTTCTTCCTTTTATATGTACTAATATTACTGTCTCCATTGGAATGATATTACCTTTGACAAGTTTCTGGTTTTGTCTTTCCAGTGTTCTTGCTCGCTTCTGACATCCAGCAAGCTTTCTTTTCAAGGTCTCCATCTCCTTCCGCACACTTTCAACCTGAGGGCCAGCACCCTCTGAAACAGCAATGAAAATTGATTTATGACAGTAAAATAACAATCATTAACCCTTGAAAGCCCAGCATTTCACAGGAAGAACTGAATATTTTTCTTCAATTTACCCGATTTGAAATCTTTCACATATGTTTTGAGAATAGCTCCTCTGAACTTCATAACGCAAAAAGAGACGGCTCGTTCACTTTTTTAGTAAGAAGCATGAATGAGGCAGGTTGGCCAACCATTACACACTGATATTAAAGGTGAGCAGCAAATGAATGTTAGAATACAACATTATACAGCTACAAATATATCATTCCTGTCACATCAAAAGAGGGTAAAGAGGAAGCTGAACATTGCCATCAACACAGCATACCATTGGCTTGTGAGAGTGCAACTAGATAGAAACAAAAAAAAAACACCCAAGTTGAACCTTCTAATTGTACAGTTGCAAATTCAGCCTATTTTTTAGTTCCATATTATTGCTCCGTTATACACTGGCATTTACAATGGAAGTAGGCAGCTGACGGAACAATGTGAAGTCCTGGGTGTCAAAGGGTTATATTTCATGTACATTCATGGATCATTATGTAAAAAGACAAACATTAGTTGCAACACATTGCTGTGGAATTGATATTTGAGTGGGTCCTCTGAAGGTCATTAAAATGCTATTTTTCATATTGATACACACATAGCTTGACAGCATGGGCCACATGACAACGGCTCTACATTGCGGATTTAATCTTAACAGAACAGAGATATCAACACTAACCAAATGTGCGTGAACAAATAGACGTGGATGGCATTGTTGTGCTGCCAGGGGTATCCATTTGTCGCTTCTTGCTTTGCGGCTGACTGATGCAGTTCTGCACGCATGCACCAGTGCTAGGTGTCTCTTCTCTATCATCACGTGCCTGCTTGGCACTAGATTCTGTATGAATGTCAGTTTCTGCAAAAAAAGAAAGATATTGCAGCCATTCGGGGTTAGCAGTTGTGGTGGTAGATTAAAGCTGTTTTCTGTGAAGAATAGCACTATGCAGTTAACTTACGCCGCATAGCAGGCACATCCCCTACTGATAACTGAGAAGAATGGCCGACAAAGGACAATGTACTTACTCATGACAGGTTTCTTGTGGAATTTCAGAAGAGAACGGCTGATTGTACCTGCAAATAGTAGCAAGTTATGACTACTCTACCCACTGCTGAGTCTTCCCATGTAAAGATATGCAGACAAAATGTAATAAGTTTGTACCTTGCATCTGTGAAGGAGGCTTTTCAATTGTCAATGCTGCATTTTCAGATGTACAGAGCAGTACTGTCTTCCTGAGATTCTCAATTATAACACGCTGCATAGCAAGGGCATTAGTGCTTGAATTCTCAACGCCACATGGAGCCTCCTCTGATGTGTTTCCCTCTATACAAAAAAAAGTGTTATCACCAAGACTGTCTCTTCATGCATGCGCAAGCTGGTGTTATAACTTTGGAAAAAGCACACAAATGTTACGGTGAATGATAACACTGCTAGATTTAAGCACTCTGCCCTGACCGGTCAATGGTATCTTTCTGCTGAAAACCAGTAATAACAGCTAATCATAAGCTGGTGCAAGAAGGATATTCTTTGAGGTTTTCCTATGAATTCAAGTTCAGCACCCATTATTTCCAATGTGAAACCCTCTGTATAGCATGAAGTTGATACTGGCATAAAGGTTGGCATACCTTCTGAGCATGACGGCAGGGAGGGTGGAAGTTCACGAGCACACACAGTTGTAGAGCCTAGCTCAGAACAGCTGGGAATGTTTTCCACTGCTACAAGGAAGGACAAAATTCGCTGCTAAGTTTAGGCATTCACACAAAACCATGAACTCATTAAGGAATGAAGCAATGAACTGAAGGTGTTTTGGTGGGTCACTGATAATGCACAGCTCTCTCACCTGGTGCATTCGGCACACCTTCAACAGATGGCCCTGACGAACAAGCAGCAGGCATAGCTGTGTGTCGGCAACAAGCAGTGCAGTCTACTTTAGGTATTACGCAATGTTGGCCTTAGTAAATAAGGCAACGCAGTGCTCAGAATAAAGAAAATGAAGAAATTCAGCAACATTCTAGGTGTCATTTTTTTCAAAATGCTTAACAATGAGGTACCACCTACCCGAGGCGTGGACGGTACCACGAGGATGTGGCGGTTTGCGGGGCAGCTTTACTTTAGGTATTACGCAATGTTGGCCTTAGTAAATAAGGCAACGCAGTGCTCAGAATAAAGAAAATGAAGAAATTCAGCAACATTCTAGGTGTCATTTTTTCAAAATGCTTAACAATGAGGTACCACCTACCCGAGGCTTGGACGGTACCACGAGGATGTGGCGGTTTGCGGGGCAGCTTTGCTGGCCGGTGAGAAAATATTGACGGGACAGCAGTGCATTTCAGTTTCTTCATGCCAAGCTTCCTCAGAATTATGGGCTCGAATTGATCTTCAGTAAAATGGATCTGTAAAGAAGGGCAGTCGTATTACGAATATATATGATGAAAAATACACAAACACAGCTGTGCAGGTGAACACACTGAAGTCCCTTGAGTCTCTAGGACAGACCGAGAAGCTGATGTCTGCGGGGGGCCGGTATGGACGAAATAATTATGGTGCTGCCTCACGGATTAGTTGTATGGCGAGCATAGAATGAAATAATATTAAGGGTACTGGACGCTGACACTGGCCGTTGGTTTAGCACAGCAATAGAATTAATTTCAAGCTAACACTCCAATAATTCACACATGCTATGCGCGAACGCGAGCACAAGTAAATTCATTTAACTAGAGCGCGAGTTATGTACACACCGCCAATTCTTTAACAGCATCGCGTGACCGCCGACTTGTCAACGCCTTATCACGGCGCGGAGCGCGAATCAAGCGAGAATAAACGCGTGTGTTTCAGGTGCACTGATTCTCGCTCGTTTTGCCGCTCTGCGCATCAGGCGCTTACAAGCCGACTGGTCGACGGTCGCGCGATGCTGTTAAAGAATTGGCAGGGCGTACTGCAGAACACTTTGCAGGAGGCTAAAGGCGCATTACTGAGCGAAAAAGTTTAGGCTACTTGATCTCAATGGACCAGTTGCAGTACGTGCCGGATTGCGGCCGTAGCTTACTTACTTGCTTACTTAGCTTACTTACTTACGCCAGCTTACTTGCACTGATATGCATGTTTACGAAGTGACAAAGTCGGACAGCAGCACGTATTCAAACAATCGGCAGACACAGTGCGAGCTGGGAGGTTTACCAATTCTGACTCGCCAGCCAGTTTGCTACTAGAGCATCGAATCTCAACGATGGAAAGCACAAATTGAACTTCTCACATAGCTTGCTACACTTCGTCGGCTTGAAACCTTATCTCCCAATCCTGTGGAGCCACGCTTTCTGTCGTGGAATATCGTGCTTCGCCAGCGGCACTGAAAACAACGCCAGCCCTTTTCCTGACTGGGTTGAACACCCGAAGGCGCAGCACCCCAGCATTTCGGCTGCTGCTGCGGACACCAAAGAGCACCCGAAAAAGTAAAGTGACTTCCAGCAAACAGCAACAAATATAAAAAAAGTCACCTCCGCTGAATGTCCGTCGCCAGCACAACTATACGAGCAAGAAACGTAGCGTGCAAGCGCCGTCGAACTATGCAGCCGAACTACTTAGGAAGAACATGGCGGAACGAAACCAGTTCCGAACCGGAAGTGGGCGCTGCCCAATAGTGTGCGTCGGCGGCGCCGCAAACGTTTTCGGTACTTAGCTTTTTTTAGAAAAGCTCATGAAGAGAATTTAGGGCGAGTCACCGAGCCCGACGCTGACTCTACCCGGTCCTGTCGGGTTCATGTAAACAGGGTTCATGTCGGTATACTAACCCGAACCGCTAATCTGCCTGAAATCACCCATTAATCGTCACTTATGCACCTTTATCTACCACTAACTCCCACTAAGTCGCCTTAATCTATTCTATAAGGTGGGCCTACTTCCAAAATTTTGGAGGTCTTTTGGAATTTTATGCGTGGGCCAACTACCGAATGCTATCGCATGTCCTTTAGACCGTGTTTAAGAAAGCCTCTAAGTAGCCTGCGTATCTGATGGTTAATCCTGCACTGTGTATTTTTAATATGTAGCATATTAGAATATTGCGAACTTGCATACCTCCTGCATTGTTTTAGCATGTTGTGTTGCTTGTGCAAATATTAGAATGATACTGTTTTAATTTGGTTCTGTCTCGCTTGTTACTGATCCTGCTACAAGTGTTAATAATTTGTCCCATTGGTTAGAACTGCCCCCCCCCCCCCCAGTAACAATACTTTCGACCTCTTTCTCCAGTGGAATATGTTTTGTGTATTTTAAAAATAATCTTGAAATTGTTCTTCTTACATGGCCAACTTTCACCATCATCTCCTGCCCTTTGCCGACCTGCATTACTGGCCACTAAGGAAACCCTCTAGGATTTTATACGAAACACGTCGGCATCTGCAATTTCGGTAACAGCTATATTTCCTTGCTGGCCAGAAAAGGAGGTAAGAGGCTTGGAATTTCTCTCAATTTTTTTTTGCAGCAGGCAAGGAAAGGATATAAAAAGTTTCAAAGGTACAATCAGGAGGAAGGGTCACAATTCTTAGTAACTTTGGTTGCCTTGAATGTGATATTCAATGTCGTAAGGAAGATGAGCTTTTATTCTTTTGTGACGGTAAACTGGATGTGGTTGAGAAAATCACGGACCTGGACGCACCTCTAGCCATGAGTTTGGAACTTGGATTACGCAGATGTCTTCTTGGGCCCAACTTTTTCTATCACAACAGCAATAGAGCTTCTAATGTGCATAAATATTAGCAGCATTGTTAAACGCAGCCGATCCACGGCCTTATATTAGATTTTTTAAAAGTTAAAAATAACAGTTTTAGCGGCTTATTTGTCGTCGCGAATACTACCGCGGTGTGTAGCGTCCAAGAATGAAGTCCCTGAATGAATTTATTTCTCGTAACGATTTCACCTTCAAATTATTGCCTTGTATGACATAAAAATGACGCATCGACTTAATTTGTTAGCCTAGACAACAAAAACTTGGAGAGCACTACAGTCTGCTGCATTGGAGAAATGGGGAAGCATTTGCGTTTGAACGTCACCAACTTTTTTTGAAAGTCATCGTTGTCACCTAACACTTTATGACATGGCCCTTCGATGACGCCAGAAACTTTTTTGCAAGTCATTGTTGCCTAACATCAGTACACATCCCCCATACACTTTACCATCATACACATCACAACGCGTTCCCTTCGTTCCCCTCTAACGCGCTCGAACCAACAAATAACTGTGTGCCACGACCGAGTTTGTACCAGAGTGCCACTGACTCTTAGTGCTGTGCTGCAGTTCATTGCCATTTTTTATACTCTTTTGCAGCTCATATGTTTCGTATTATGATATATTGGAGGGCCTGGGTTGGAACCCCATTGCCGACGAATTTCTTTTTTCGAATGAGGTCACGGGAGAGGTACCATTTCCTTTGACACATTTTGCGGGCAACTTCTGCGGACAACTTGCGGTGATGGGTTTCATTCGCATTAATAATTTCAGGGTAATCATGCGAGGAGTGGGACAATTTTATTAACTTCTGTGGCAAGTGAAAAAATTGGCAGTTGCTTAGCTCGGCTATGCCAGGATATACGTAGCGAGAGGTACCTTTCCCTGGCTGACCTTGTTTTTCGGAAATTTGAATGGTGTGATCAGTCACACGACGGGCCTTCACATCCTCTTCCGTTGCTTCCCGTTGACCGACGCCTTCCATGGTCTCCATCTCGGCGGCTATGCGCCGTCTATTACGCTTGGCAGTCTGGCATCTCCGTCTTGCAAGGCGTTCCTCTCTATGTTCGGTTGTCTCCGCTGCTCTATTAGCCTTCTAACGCTCATTCTCTCTTTGTTGAGTAGCGAAGTGCCAGGCGACAGCTTCAGGATCGGAAGAGTTAATCTTCTCTTGTCTATACCGCCGTTTAGCAGTGGCGGACTCTTCTTCTCTGCATGCATGTCAAACGTTGTGATACAGACGCCCATTACATCTCCGCCTTTTATCCCAATGCTCCGCATGAGACGCGGGGTTCGGGTGATAGAGCGGCGTTCGGCGAGGCGGCGACGAAGAATGCGGCGCAGCTATGGGGTCCGTCTGGTTACCATGGTATCGGCGCATGCGCACAACCGCTCATCCGCATGACGTCACGCTCGGCGTCGACGGGGGAGCAGGCGCGCGGCCGCGGCTACGACGACGCGTACGCCACTACTTGCTCCCCTCTGGTTGCCATGGTAACGGCGCATGCGCGCAACTGACCTCGGCCTTGTACCGCGAAATGCTGGAAAGGTAGCCCAGTGTAGCTCCTGCTACAAAACTTTTCTCAAGACAATAAGGGTGGTACGGAGACTACAATCACCTTGCCCAGGTGTTTCGCCTTCCCTCGTCACTGTAGTCACAACACCCTCCCACCAGGATACACTGTGCGCGAGCGTTCAAGGCCATGCACTTTTGCACAGGATGCCAGGTACCAAAAGCGGCAACCATTTTTATGACATTTTTTAACAACTAATGAAGGGTTTCAAGTGATCCATTTACTGCATTTGTGATGTGTTTGATGAGAGTTTTGATAAAACTCCATGAGTTTTTTCCGTAATACGGGGAGTTGAACGTGGGTGGTGCCCCTCAAAACTGACGAAAGACATAGTAGAAGACGACACAAACGAGCGCTAACTCACAACTAATTTTTTATTTATAGTAAGAGACATTTTATACATCAGGGTCGTATGGCATTAAAGAACCTGGAGCACATGCACAAAGCACTTTGAAGAGGTACATTATTTCTGTAGTTTTTTTCTTTTGCCACCTGGATAAAACTAACTACAAGAGAACTAACGGAACCACATTTGAACTGAAAGAGACAACTAACATGCGTAAGCCAGACTTTTTAACACTACCTTGTGTTGGGCAAGTTTGAAGTAATTCATATTGTGGACCAGCGCAAAACGGACCTAGGACAGAGAAGACGACACGGGCGCTGTATAGAAACTAAGTTTTATTAGAAAAGCATGTGAAATATATAAGGTGAAAAACGCAGGAAACCAACAAACAAACTAAAAAACAGAAACACATCGAAGATTACAGTCCGGATGGAAGGCTCATATCAAGGAAGGCTATCTCATTTTCCTGTAGAGACACGGATGGTTTCGCCACAGTTGTGTCCGCCTCCTTAGCGATGCAATAAGCTTCGAAGATTTCCCTGCCTATCTGATTGCTGCTGTAGTACTGTATCTCAGTATTATTCAAGTCAGGCAGGCACGGGTCGTCGTTTTGATCTTTGTAATCCCGGAAATGCTGCACTAGGTTGGACGAAGGGCATTTTTTCATGTCCAGGGAATTCTCGAGCTCTTTCAGTCTGAGTTTTATGCACCTGCCAGTCTGGCGATAATATACCTTTGCGCAAAACTATGGAACCCTATACACGACGCCTTTTTTGCCATTTATGAACTTTTCTGCGTGCGACGCTGAGCACTGCCGACTATGTTTTTCTGGAAGAGTCTGGCTCCAGCTTCTTGTGCACAGCAGCGCACACTTTCCAAACATTATGTTCGGCGGAGAACACCACCTGCCCCTCAGCGATCTTCAGACGATGTGAGACACCGTGTAGATACGGGATGAATTAACACGACCTTCCTTCGAGCCTCTTCCTGCTGCGCCAGAGAATAACGTGCCGCCTTAACCTTCAGCTTGCACAAGATGCTTTCCGCTAACCGTGCAAGGTTCCTTTCTTGATAGCGTGCTTCACGTAGTCTGGCCGCCTGCCCAAGGAAACCTTCTTCGATCCGGTGGTGACATGACATTTCAAGGGCTGTCGACAGGCTTGACAGCGCTATCCTGTCCTTCACCAGTGTGGAATGTTGCGAACAGAAGGAGAGAAGGGGCTTTCCGGCCTTTGGTGAATACATACATTCAACAAACATGATGGTTGACCAGCCTGAACTCAAGGTCTAAAAATCGTAAGCACCCATTCGTTGGCTACTTAAGAGTAAAGTAAAGCCCTTGTCCCCTTTCCTTGAATATCTTTAGTACGTCGGGCGCCGTCCTAATGCTGCTCGGCTCTCTGATTAACACAAGGTAGTCGTCGACGTACCTAAAAACAGCTGCCGTGAAATCTTCCCAATCCGCTTTCAGAGACCTATCCACCTTCGAGAGAAAGATGTCACTAAGGAGAGGTGCAATCCGAGAACCGATGCACACTCCGGACTTTTGTACGAAGACATTGTTATCCCAGGACACGGCAGTGGAACAGAGGTACGACGAAAGAAGCTCGAGGATAGGCACGGTTAGCGGGAAGAATCTTGTGCAAGCTGAAGATAAAGGCCGGACCTTATTCTTAGGGCAGCAGGAAGAGGCACGAAGGAAGTTCCTGTGCACCCCGTATGTACATGGTGTCTCACATAGTCTGAAAGAGATCGCTGCGCGGCAGAATGCGCAGGTGGTGTTCTGCGCCGAACATAAAGTTGGGAAAGTGTGCGGTGCTCTGCGCAAGAAGCTGGATGCGGCCTTTTTGAGAAAAGATAATCGGCAGTGCTCAGTGTCACACGCAGTAAAGTTCATAAACTGCAAAAAAGGCGTCGTGTACAGTGTTCCTTTGTCTTGCGCAAAGGTATATTATGGCCAGACGGGCACGTGCATAAGCATCAGACTCACAGGGCACTTGAATTCCCTCGACATGAAAAAAAGTCAAGGGCACTTTGTTGACCTAAAGTGCGGCGTGGAGGAAGCCTTTTGCGCGGTGTTGCTGCTTGTGTCACTTATGGGTGGTTAATATGTTAATTAAGTACACAGTTTGTGAATTTTAAACGCTGGAGACACTGGAGGGCGTTTGGGACGCATCCGTCTGATTCGACGCCTTTCCGCAAACTCTCCAGCGTCCTAGACAACGAGAAATGCAAATATGTTGGCAGGAAGTAGCGTAGTCGTTAGCACGCTCGCCTGCAGCACGGAACGATGTCGGTTCGAATCCAATCGTGCACAAAATATTTTTCTTAACGAGTTGAAGAGAGTAACGGACAGACGGACCGTATGACGTAACTTCCGTTGTCGTGACTTCCGGTTGTCGATGTAACGGAGGGACAAGGTCTCGACTGGGAGTATGAGCCATAAAAGGCCTTCGCCTTAAAATCCCCTTCTTCCAACCTAGTGCAGCATTGCCGGGATTGCAAAGGTCAAAATGACGACCCTTGCCTGCCTGACTTGCATAATACAGAGATCCGTTACTACCGCAGCAAACAGTTAGGCAGGGAAATCTCCGAAGCTTATTGCATCGCTAAGAACACGGACACGAGTGTGGCGAAACCATCCGTGGCTTTACAGGAAATGATATAGCCTTCCTCGATAAGAGCCTTCCATCCGCAGTGTAATCTTTGGTGTGTTTCTTTTTTTTTTGGTTTTGTGCACTTTTCACCTTATATATTTCACGTGTTTTTCCAACAAATTTTAGTTGCTAGACAGCGCCCGCGTCATCTTCTCTTTCCTAGTTCGGTTGTCCGTTTTGCGCTGGTCCACATTATGAATTACCAGCCTTTTTATTGCTCTTTGATGAGGAGGTCTCCGTTCGTGATAACTTTTAGTTATTCGACACCGGGTTCACCGCATATCAAGCGTAATCAGATAAGTAGTTCAAAGTGCACTTGAAAGTTGTGGAGGACTTGTTTTCCTCTTCCATTTCGACGCGGCCCATCTTCGCAATCTTCCGTCAGGACAACACCGGCTGGGAGAGGAGGGAAGTCTCCCTCATGGGGGAAGCGCAAACAGCGACGGGGGCGCCACCTCGTAGGTTACGCGGAGTTCTGCGAACCGGAGAAGGTCGCTTCGGGATCCGCACAGCGTCGTGCGCGGTCGCAGCCGCGCGCTCTCGTCACCGTCCGCGGCCGGCGCACGGAGATTTGTCGTGCCTTGACGCTGGACTTCTGGTTACAGGCAGCAAACGCGCGCTCTCGTCACCTTCCCCAGCAAATGCTCGGGAGTGGCATTGCCCCAAGTATGTGGCGCGCACGGGGAAACCCGGCCGCCATTATCGGCGCATACAAACGTACGCCGCTGATACCTCCGAAGTCGTGCCTCTGACCCAGCCGGTAAGTCGGAAGTCCTTCTTACATAGCCTTCTATTTCCGAGCAATGCCTCGTT
Source organism: Amblyomma americanum (assembly GCF_052857255.1). Taxonomy (NCBI): domain Eukaryota; kingdom Metazoa; phylum Arthropoda; class Arachnida; order Ixodida; family Ixodidae; genus Amblyomma; species Amblyomma americanum. The sequence continues at coordinate 481,363,231 of NC_135497.1, read as the reverse complement.
GATGTTTTGAAGCTAGCTGGCCCGCTCTGTGTATTAATTGCAAGTGTAATAAATTGTATATGAGTGTTCACGCTTTGTCGTCCCTTTTCTTTGTCCCCCCCATATTTCCGCAATGGCTGCCCAACGTGTGACAAGCTCTTGGGACAAGGGACGACACTCAGTTCGGTTCGTTTAATGCCCGCCCGGATTTGGAACAGCGTTAGGCCTGACCCGAATTCGGAGTTGCTAGCAAGGCTAAGATGCTTTTTTGACTGCGAGATGAGCGGAATAGCAACATGAGAGAATTGCCGTGCATGCTACGCTTTTGGTGAGCACTTCATCGGTACAACTTTGGAAAGTGAACCTACGAGGTGCGCATATGGACAGCGAGACCGAGCCGACCACGGAGAACAGCAAGCCAGAAGCGAGTGAGTGCGGAAGCCTGAAGGGTGACCCGATTTTTTTTTTTGTCCATAGTTGTAAATATTCTCTGTTGTGTCTCATTGGCTCTGGGAGCCGGGTTGGAAAGAAGTTGTGGTTGCCGTGTGAGAACCACGCGCACAACACCGCTAATGAAAGGAATGGAGAAAACGACTCATTGAATGATGGGTCATGCTCGCAGAGTTGAATCGCAGGGCTTAATAATGCTGCGTTTGAAGACACGCTTGATGAGAGACAAACCCCGCTCTGAACAAAGCCGTCTCCTAGGGAAACCTGCTTTTTGCTCGAAAACAAGAACATGCCAGTTGTGCCTCTAAAAGAAATGGAAAGAGAAAAGAAAATAACTGAGTAAATTGCATTGAAACCCCAGCAAAATTTCCTCTGCGGATGCGCACTTTTCAGTAGTCAATATCAGCACTAGCAGTCAACAAACGTCATCGCCCAATTCGGTATGCGCCGCTTCTGGATGGAGAACAACAACAGCCATGACAACAAGATCGAATATTGGGAATGCATCGCCAGGGTTCTGACTGAGCGTTGGTCGTCTCAAAGAGCTACAAACTCGCGTTAAAGCCTATACGGTGTGATTCCCAGCGACTGCTTCACGCCTGTTGCGCGAGTTCTCATTATGACATTAGCACGCTCTTTCAATGCGGTTGGACACTGCAGTTATGAACGAGAAAAAAAAGAAAAATTAGCCAAATCGGAGAATGTGTATATATAAAAAAAGAAATTGTTCAATCTCCTAAATCCCCGCCGTGTATGAATATAATATATTCTTCCACCGTGGAAATACCTTAACTGGCAGCGTATGTAACGACACAGCTTACGGCGACGCTCGTGCAGGCAGCCAGTCAGCCCAACGGCAGCAGTGCGAATAGCGCACACGACTGGCGTATGTGCCGCACAAACAATTGTACCCAGACATCTTAAACCAGATGGGGCTGTTGCTCGGATCTCGAAAGGGACGTCCTCCATTCACGTGGCAAGCTAAAAGGGACAACAATTTGGGTGACACTTTAGCCCCGCCTTTGAAGGTATGACGCGACAGCGTTAATGAGTCCCGTCAGCGGCTCTCCTTGCCCGCGTAGACGCGGACATTGTTTTCATATCACGTGAGAGGCAGCATGATGCGCTATGTGCACAAATGTGTTCTCAGAAAAAGCTACGAGTTCGTTGCGCATACAGTTGTGTATGCAGCGAACTCGGGCAATTCCGAGTGTTTGTTATACCTAGCAGCGATTTATTTGAGTAAATTTAGCATCCTTGATATACACTGTAAAAAAAGTCCGTACCTATAACGTAGACTATGTACGTTTTAAAAACGGAACCCCTTCTTCTTTGAATGAAACGTAGGGAACGACCGTATATTCAGTCCAGTATTGAAAGAAACTTCCGTGTTCCTCCGTAGTCGTTGCAGGGAAAAATACTAAACTTTCAATTTTAGGGATCAAAACTTAACACGACAGGACGGTTGACGCCATCGACTATGTGTGCCCCCAAACGCACTAATAACTTGCTTAAAGGCAGCAAAAACAGAAGATGCTTATGATGTGACGCCACTCTTACACGACGAACCGTTGGCCCGCGTACTATACGCGTCACATGACGTCCCATTTTTCATTTGTCTGGTTTACTCTTAGCCAACAATGTCCGTAAACTAGCGTGGCGAATGACCGTGAGCACATCTAATGCAATTAACACAATGTGCAAAGCTGAAGAGCCGAGGAAGGGTGATAACGCATTACGTTGCTTCAAGGTTGAGGGATTGATACAAATTGTGAGCAACGTTAAATAACAAAGGCCTTAATTTGCTATAATGTTAAAAGCTGACTTCATGAAAAAATGTTTTCGCTACATTGCTAGCTACATGATAGAGTAACATTTAATAAAAATGTTACTGCAACATTTGCTTTCTGTGAGAAATGCTGCGTAATGGTCAACTGTTAGAAAACATTTAGACACAGACAATGGTTGGACAACTTCTCCAAAGGGAAATTGAACACCAGCTGAAAGTACATTGCAAACATGATGAAAGTGCACAAGTTGAAAGCCGAATTTCCATCTGCCGTTTGGTAAGGAAACGAACCACTGAGAAAACCAAAAGCATGGGCAAACAAATCTGTGAATGCAGTGCAATGTAGCAGTTACATCTTTGCTACACAAGCATCAATCAAAAACACGAACTCCTTCATGGATAACAAAAGCACAGACACAGCAAAATATTCCTCATTGCAATGTTTAATTTAGTAGGTACCTATTGCCGCCCATTCATGCCTGCTCTTCCTGCAGATAAATGAAGCGCCGCCAAAAAGCAGCGAGCAGCCATAATTGCTGCATTGACAAGGAGGATGTGCACCATCGATGCTGTTCCCCCATCCTGAGTAGGAATTATGGCAGTTTTTTTTCTGGAAATACTTTGAAAGCACGAATTTTCTATCCATCGTTTACTTAGCTTGCACTGACGCGACCTATTGTGTACTCGGCAGCTTTGACAAACAAGGGGGCCAGCCGATAGGCACAGAAGACTGTAGAACCTTGCTAACTTGCAAAAGATCAATGCTCAGAAAGAAAAAGCTGACAAAAAATGAAGAATTCCTTATTTGCACTTTTTATACAATACTAAGAATGTGGCTAAGATATGGCATGAACATTGTTTTTTTCTGTTCACTGACAAGCTTTCCAGCCTGTGCTAGCATATTACTGCGATGTAAATAATGAAACGTGGCAGCACTGTACAGTATGCTGTAACACTTATGAAATACTCCCCCTACAAGGCTACCGCATGCCTCTTACATGCGGTAAAGTTTAAATCTGCGAAACTAGCTAGTCTGCAAGTTGAGACACCAAGCCTCTGACATCTGGCAATGTGTACCTCCCATGTAATTAGAGTGATTGGAGATGCTCCTTTTTGATGGCATTTCAGTAGCTGGGTGTGGAAGGACCAGATATGAAGGGGAACAACTAGACACCAACGTTTTAAGCATTTAAGCAACATCACAATAAGCAATGTGACTGAGCTTTCCTTCTGTCCAAAAAGAAGTTTCATTTTCTATGTTCTGTGTTCACATAACTGCTTGCATGTGCACATTTTGGCTTGCTGGGAGGTGCTTTCCTCTGTTAAACTACAGTTTTAACTCTGGCCTCAGTCTTCTGCGCCTTCTTAATTTTTTGCTAGCATTCACCTTAAGTCGCGTACAAACTCACGCAGATCTCCACTTTTCTACGTATCCAGCTGTCACATCTTCTCTGCCTTCGTCGTGTCCACCACTGCATACGATGCCTTCAAGTCTGCTGTGTATAATCATTTTAATTAATCTGCTTACACATGTATTTATGTCAGTCACTCACTCCTCTCTTCGATGCCAATCGGCCCTGAGAGTAAATAAGTCAAATGTAGTGTAATCTAGGTCTGAGCAATCACGCATTATGTTCAGTTTATTTTACCATATTGGCCAGTAGAGAGTGGAAGGAAAAAAGCTGCTAAGTGGAGCTTGACATGCCTCTCGCCCCTACACTGGAAAGCAGCAGACACCAAGGCATACGTAATCACTAACGACAACAGAACATGACAAGTGTGAAGTAATTCAGTAACGTTCCTCGCATTTACCACAGTGCATACTCGCTGCTCAGTAATTTATTACCTCATTAGACATTCTGCAAGGACAGTGTACAATGATGTGTTTTGTTTGAACATGGCACCACAGTACAATGACAATCGTTAACCTTGTGCCAACACAACATGAAATAAACTTCTGCCCAATAAATTCATTGCTTACAGTGCCACCACGGCACATGTTTTGAAAATAAGCTCAAAATATTAGTGACATTAAATTTGAGCAGACGGTAATTTCCCTCAGCCCCTCCCTAAAAAAAATGAAAAATGGTGCTCTTCCGACGGCACGTTTGTACGATGCGGCTGTAATATTTGCGAGTCCAACTACGTGTGAAATTCAGATATAAATAATTAACGCCAAAGCATTCGGTTGAATGCGAGGCGCCAGGGCGCGGGCAAACAGTAATCGTCTTCAGGTATCCACTGGTGCGACGCCCTGAGGGCCGCTGCTTGGCGAATACCATTCATGGCCACGTTCACATCCAACAAGCTTGTCGCAAACATCACACAGGTGATGATGCAGCATCATGATGCAGCAGCAGTTCATCATTGCTGTTTGCCAGTGCTGAATTTTTTGGCGTGGTAAACGGAATCATCCACCGATACGCGCGTCGACTGTTACTCGCCAGATTCTTGCAGTCCCACGAGGGAGAGGAGCTTTTCCGTCGGCTTCAAGTCGCCTCTTTCGAGCAGGGCCACTGGCATTGTAACGCACATTCTGCATGATCGTTTTACTACGCACCGATGCCGCACGGGACAGCAAGCGGTTGTATGTACACTACAATACAGCGTTCGGGCCGCACACATACACACACACACATACTAAAGACACACAACGCGCAGGACGCACGCAGCGAAAACGGAAGAACAAAAACCCATTCCAAAGCGCCTGTTCATTCAACTCTACGCTGCGCTAACTGCGCACATGCTTCCGACTGCGGGCTCGGCTCGCGCTTCGACTTCGATATGGCTAGCCATGGCCAAGCTGCGCTGCCGCTGGTGGTAATAACGTTCATGCAACGAAAAGAAAAAAAAAACTTAATATATCAAACCATTCAGGTTGTCAGCTAAAAAAGCTACCGTAAAATTAAATACATCTTATATGTTTTTGCCGTTGTGCGCCTTTGCGACATCAGCGACGTGATCATGAACGCGAATACGCGAGTGGCGCTATGAATTTCCCGTGCAGCTCTGTAAATTGCAAATGGCGTGGCTGCGCCGCTAACTTGTAGACATGCTTGCAATGGTATTCGGTGAGAACTGTTGGAAGTTTAGTCGACTGAAATTGCTCAAGGAAAGTCAGCGGCACTGCAATTGTATTGTTTCTGTGCATTGCGAGTGACTTTGGCGGCAGCCACTCGGCAACGTCTCCGGTATGGCGAACTTGTGAGAAGGTGAGCCTTTTGTTCTCAAATATTGAAAGCTGTTTTTTGTTTGTATTTTAACCCTGCGTCTCGTCGCATGTTATGTTCACGATAACATCAGTACAATGTGCATGCGCTTTCTGTCTCTATTTGAAGTAAGATTGGTCGATCAGCGTAAACTTTTGGATTCAATTAAGCACAAACTGTCCATGTTGGTACTGCGTGTCGAATGTGTTTTGAGATTATTCTGCGCAGGAGATGGTCTTTTGTTAATTTGTGTACTACCAGATATAGTCTAGAGATTTGAAACCATTTATCACACTGAAACAACGTTGGAAAACCGTTTTGTGTTCATGCATCTGCTGTCCTTAAACTTGACTTTTCGGCAATAATTCGCATGGCTCCTTTGGATCTGGACAATTGACTACTGTTGCTAGGGGTGCCTGGTAGCAGAGCTCCTGGGGACGCCCAGTGGGTCATCTGTTTGTCCAAGTGCCGAGTACCAAAGGTACCATTCCTGACTTTTTTCCAAGTCCGTTAACCTCATATTCCTTGCAAAGATTACAGTATGTAATCAGGTAGTAAAAAATGGGTAACGTCTGCATATTTCAAAACAGTTCAGAGAAATGCACATGCAGCATCAGTATTCTCTGGGTAGGCTTTCTGAGACCTGGATTCATTTCTTCTAGGACAGTAGCAAGCAGTAGGTCAACTGTACACAAATTTATTTTCCTCTGGTGCAAAGTAAAGAGTGCAAACATCATAAGGCAATTCGATAGTCTGTTTCATTCTCACTGCATTTGGCCAAAGCATAATAGGAAATGCTGTATTTTTTATACCCTAGTTTACTTTGAGCAGTAGATATTGACAGTGAACAGCAAGGCAACTCCACTCGCTGACGATTTTGCCTTCGGCAGCAAAACAGGGAATACCTTACCCCATGTGTTATCTCGACAGACTCAAAACTGCGATGGACAGCTGCGTCCACAGCTGCTATCACCTCCCAAGTGCATGCGCTCGTAAGACACATAATAACTCTGGATTGCCATTTACATAGCCTTGCTCATTGCAGTTGCCGATAAACACCACATAAGTGGTACTATTATGCACTCTTTTCTTTGGCACTATGTATGAGTTTCTGTTCTCGCGCTTTCTAGAAATAATGCATGCAGTTTTGAAGTGCGAAAAGGGAATTTACGTTTAACTAGATTGTCATGTCAGTATGTTACAGCAAAATTGTACATTGATGTCAGTGTTGGTGGTTTCTCTTTATTATTTTAGGAGAATGTTATAATTTCACCTATAGCAAATAATAGCCCTCACTAATTAGCTGTTTTTGTCATGTCCAGTATTTTGATATGCTAAGCCACCAAAGCATGATTCAGAATGTGGTCAGAACTAAAGGCACTGAGTCTTTCGTGTCACTAAAAAATGTGCTTTATACCCCTGTCACACGGCATTCCTCGAAGGCCTTTCCAGCAAAGGCACCATTTTTCACCAAAGGAGCGGAAGCTTAAAGGAGCAGCGATGCAGCTACACGGTGCAGCCCAAAGGTGAAAGTCATTCAGGCTTAGCACACGCTGCTATACTCTAGGTGGCTGAAGTGAGTGTTCTAAAATTAAAGTGGTGTATGTATTCTGTTCATTCGTTGAGCTTTGACAATTTTTTTATTCTGATTGCTTCCTTAAAAGTACTGCAACAGCTACTCTCATCAGCAGGAGCAGGTTTTGTATGTGTATTGCCTTGGCCACCAAGGGCGCTCGGTGTTGCCGCAACACTTTCACTGTCTCGAAATTTGAACATAAAACATAAACACCCGTACAAAAACCGAAGCCAGACACACCTTTCGTATTTGAAAACAAATGTTTTCAAACATTATTAGCTGTATCTATTTTTTTATTGCTTTTACTTTTTGACTTTGGATGGCAATGCGATCACAGGTACTCGAAGGCCGCTGCTTCGGGCTCCGAAGGTCTCGGTTGAGCGCCTTCGCCTCCAAGGCCCGTAACGGCAAAGGCGCAACATTTGTACTGTGTAGCTGCACTCCTTACGCCTTTGGATATACGGACATGATTCTCAAAGGCCTTTGCGGTGCCCGTGTGACAGGGGTATTAGTGTGGTATGGCTGCTTGAACACCTGTCCCTGGTATCTCACAAACTGAATAAGGAAGGGAAAAGCCTCAGGGTGCTTGCCGACGTTTCGACAAGAGGACTTGTCTTTGTCTGGCAAAGCGTTCATCATTGGGGGGTCTAAATAAGGTTTTTACTTCGAGGAGAAAGGCCTGCTGTGTGGGACGAGGGTGCGATATGGGAAGGGCGTTACGATGGGGAGCGTGAACCTTGACCAGGCAGGATAGCTGCTAAAGAAGATTAACCGGTTGACCTGCAAAACTGTGAAAAGGCCAATTCAGTAGAAAGGAATCTCGGGGGCATGGAGCGTGGATAGTGGGCTTGAAAGGCTTTATGTCCAGCCGCAACAGGTGGCTTGGTATGACTGGCTGCTTTTTCCTGAAAAACTAGGATAAAGGAATTAAGCAGCATGGCAGAATAAAATACCAGGGGGGGAGGGGCGCAAAATAATTTGAAGGAAAAAGAGAAAATGAGGGCTGGTTCGGAGAAAAGGCAAAAGAAGGGGGGAGGAGTGTGGGAGCCAAGGTTCAGATAAATGACGTCAAGAGGTGCAGGGCGTAAGGTTAAAGGTATAACGATAAATTAAAGAAAGCAAGAAAGGAGGGGGAAATTGTGGGTTTGGAAACCTCTGACCATGTGCAAGGTCTTTTCAAATAATTACGCCAATTCCAGAATGTACAGAGCTGGCCACTTTTAGCGCAAACATGTGATCGCATGGCCACACTCTTTAGAGGTCCACTGCGTGCGGCGCAGCCACTCATCGCTGCAAAATGGCGCAGGAGGAGATGTACCTGGATTTGGTGCTTCGTGTCATCTGTTACACTTCGATGTGCAGCAATGTCAGACGCAGTGGCCCAAAGAGCACAGCCATGTGCTCGCGTGTTCGCACTAAGAGTGGACAACTCTGTACTTGAGAGATTCTAAGTTTCCTTTGTATATGTTGACCCCAGACGAAAATAAGTCGTCTTGTCGAAACGTTGGCAAGCACCCTGAGATTTTTCCTTCTCTTGTTCACTTTGTGTCAAGAAACCATCTGCCTACTCTCTCTCTACCATGCACTCTACATCTTGTATGGTTATCTTTGTATGTATACACCAGTGATAAATCACGAAGGAAATCAAGGAATTTGTATTTGTATTGCTTAACACTTACTTTAAAGCTACATCAAGAGGGTAACTTCTTTCCTGCCTTATAAACCCAGTATTTATTTGTCAGTTTCAGCAAGCAGAGGTCTGTTTCATGGCACATACTTTCCACTACCTTGCGTGAAAATTGTGCAGTACAGGCCCACCATAAAACTAGGGGCATAGTATACAAGTTGCTTGTATGCAACTACTTTGGCGTTAGAGCCTGCATAGCATGATCTTAAAGTCGGATTCTTTTCATTTGCAACTGGTTCATAAAATGCCTATTCTGGCAGAAGGCATTTAGAAAAATTGTATTCCTCTGAATGCTTCTAAGGATAACTTTAGTTCATTCAGGAAAATGCATGTTGACAATATCTCTTAAAGGCTTGATTGTTCATATTAGCTCTTGTTACCTCACAGTATTTAGTTTTGTGCCTCCAGCATCACTGACTTATCATATGTTAAACAGATTAGTAAAATGCTCGCTGTTAGTTTAAACCACAACTCATGATGGGGCTGTGCACTTTTTGTTGTGTTGCATGAAATATACTTATGTAGGAAACAATTTCTTGCAGCTGCACTTCACATGATTCAAATTCCATTAGAAGAAAGGCTGCAACACAACATTGCTCACAACTGTTGCTTTCCCAGCACATAACATGCCATAACAGCACATAGCAGGTAAGATATGAACAAAAACAGTGCATGTATAAGTTCCGCACATGCATTTTGTGTACTACCAACACTATGATGTGATTAACTGATGTCATGTAAGAGAGAGCACACAAATCATTTCTTGTATATATTGCAGCATGGTTATTTCAAGTTTTAAACTGGCCATTGAAACGACCCATGGTATCACCACTGGTTACCCGGTGGCACTGGGGATCGAACTCCACACCTCCCGCTTGCGAGCCAGATGCTCAGACCACTAGGCCACTCCTGCGGTCCCCCCACTGATGTTGCTTACACCAGGTGCTGTTAAAGCCCCGGTATGTATGTTAAATGCATTTTAGAAAGCCATTCACTTCCAAAGTACCATTTCATCTTTATAGCAAAACCACAGTTCATCTAGCTAGACAAACCTGCTGCATACAAGCCAGCAGAAGGGTTGCACGTACATGCTTCGTTAGGAAAACATAAAAATCAAGCAGAGCCTGCCCTTCATGGTGCATTATACCCTGATTTTGAGCAATGATCAAGATGGGCAGATGGTCATTTCATTGAACACTTGCATGATACATTCGTAGAATCGAAAAGACAAGTATTTTTGCAAAATATTCAAGCAGTGTTTATTCTTGGAGAAAACATATCACTAAAAAAGTGTTGGATTAGTTATGGTGCACCTTGCATGGTGAAAGGGGATCCCACTTTGTGAAAGGCTTTATTTTGGAATAACGACAGCGTTTAGGCTAGTTGGGTAACCATGTTTATATAGTGGATGTGCTCAAAAAGACACTGGAAATAAGCGCACTGTGTAGAAATCTCTTTCTGTATCCTTGTCTTTTTGAGCGCTTTCAGGTTGTAAACTTAATTTTGTGAGAGAGCAAGGAAAACAGATATTTAAATTCTGATAATTAAGGATTAAAGAACATGTTTCATTGTGTTGCTTCAAGTGCACATTGTATCGCTATTGCTGTATTGCAGCACTTCCGTCGTGGCATTGCATTGCAGCCTCTTGACTTTTGTTTATATAATGGGCAGTCCTTTTTTTGCATTCGATTGCAACACTTTAGGAGTTACTACAGAGTTGCGTGGTAGCGAACTCTCAGATTAACGGTTTGCATTATTACGCCAGCATAACTTGCTAAGTGTTTCACTGCAGTCTTGTTACTAGAACAGCCGCTTTGAAATTTTTCAGCCCGGTGGTCATTGAGGGTTACTGTTCACATATCAAAATGCCAGATAAGCTGTATACTCTTTACAGCTACCAGAACTAAGGTACATTTCATTACATGCTGGCTGACGAGTGCTGGAGCACCGGACTGGGGATTTAGATGAAACAATTTTCAAATATGTGCTCGGTATCACGCTGTTTTGTTCCAGTTGTGGAGAGGTTTTCTTTTCATATTTGTTCGGTCAAACATTCAAATATTGGGCAATATGTTGTTACCTTTATCTTGTGTTCTCTTTGTTGTTGAGGTTTAGTTTTTGTGGCACAAGCACTCCACTCTATTACTTTTCAGTATAATTTAAAATTTGTAGGCCACGCCATGAAGAATAAAACTTCTACTAGAATAATCTGCGTGTGTTTAAGTTCTTCATTCTTGCTATAGAAACTAAGTTGAGACAGCTTGTATTTTAGCTCTGGCTAGAATTTTTAGGAGAGCCTCAGTAACATAATCACATGACGGACACAAACTGGGTATTATTGTTTGTGCAATGAAAAACAGTTTTAAAATATTAACAGCTGTCAGTGTAGTACTGGCCAAAAATGTTTTGTGCTGTATGTAACTCTTCTCTCAGGCAGGATTAATGCATCTGCACCTGCAGCCTGATACTGCCAAGATACCAATTCTTGGGTGAACTTATATTTTTTTTCACTGAGAAAACTTGCATCTTCTTGAAGCATGGAACTTCAGCTGATTCTTAACAGCTCTAGTGTAGGAAATTTCATTATCCTCATCGCTTAGTTTACATTCACCTCAGGAAAATGGCCTCTTCCAGTTTAATTATCTGTGTCCTGCACCAGCTACATGCCACGCTATCCTCAGAAATCTCCTAATCTTATCTAGCGAGCTTATAATCAGCTATCTCCTGCTATATTTTCTTCGCGTGAAATTCATGTTGTTGCGATACAATGCGCAAGCTGTTTCCTCATGTCGTGCTCGGCTTATCTAGAATTAAATGCTTGGGAAATGGGTCTTTGATCTCACCTTGAGTAGACGAAATTAAGTTGTGCTTAGGCACTCTTTGGCCACAGATGCTCTTGTGCCATTAAAATCCATCAAATTCATTCTGTTGCCTTAAGATACCATTGGTGATTCATTCTCTGCATTGTATGCCCTGGCCAGATCCATTTTCTTCTTATAATTTCTGCCAGAATATTAACAACTTCCTTGTTCCTCCCTGTTTTGGTTTCACTCGGTCAGTTATGCTATTAATAATTATAATCACTTTATTGAAAACATATTTTGGGCTAAATGGCATCAAGTTTGCCACTCTGCACAGTGATATATATGGTTGGTCTTGTATGTCTTTACTTGTGTGGTAATGTTTATTTTGTGCTCACTGTCTAGACAACCTTATTTGCCTATCATATCCTAAGCCCTTCTATACCTATCTTCCTTCCCTCTGGCTCTTTCTGTTTTCAGTCATTCCTCCTCTTTCCTTTACATCGGCCATTGGTCACAAGGCTGCTGTGGGAACGACAGTCAGCACTGGGCCCTTTTTTTCATGGAACCTGCACTGCTACTATTAACACTAATAGTATGGTATCAGTATTTTTGTGATACTGCATTTATTGTTATTTATGAAGTACTTGGCTAAGGCAATGGTAGCAGTGTTGGATATTACAATATATCATGCATATATCTTGCTTGCAATATATCAGTGTGTTCACTATTACACTACCTTCTATTCAGTTCAGTTATTTGGCTATAGATACATTGTGCTTCTTTCCTAGTTTAGTCCACTCAAACTAAAACTTTGCTCTTTTTTTCGCAGGTAGGATCTACAATGATTGCTGCTCTGTGTCTTGTAAGCAGGAGGCAGTGTTAAATGGAGCCATGAACTTTCCTTGGAATTGAAGAGCCTTTGCCGTATTATGCGCTGAACCACGAGTGTGAAGAGGAAGGAGAGAGAGAGAGAGAGAGTGTGCAGCTTGGCTTTCTGCAGAGGTGAGCCATCGCGGTGAATCCACCAGCGCGAAAGACAGGGACGAGAAAGGAGACGATACAGGCGCTGACTCGTGACTAAACTTCATTGGCGTGAACAGGGAATATATAAAAAGCCAAGCAACACCATAAACGACGCAGTTACAGATAAGCATACAGGACAACATGAGTCAAAAATCGCCGTCAACATTTCCCTGATCGAGATAGTCCAACTTATTGCGTGTTAACACGATAGACAACACACTCACACATTCGTCACGGAGTCATAAGATGTGTCTAGCCTCGATAACCTCCCATTTAATCTCTCTGAATTTACTGCCAAAATGCGTGTTGCCAAAAGGAAAGGGTAGCAGCCTTCACATCCCGTGCAGTGTACAGCAGAGTTACCCCAACCACCTAGCCAAGCCCTTACACTCTTGTGTTCCTGTAGTCTTACATTCATACACCTTCCAGTTGCACCTATGTAAACCAGACCACAAGATAATAATATCTGATACCACATTCATTTTATAAGGCACATATACATTTCACTCTACACGTGTACTTTTCTCGAGCCACATTCACATAATTATTCTTAAAATTTTACATACTTTAGACCACTTATTAGGGGCCGAGAAAGCCATATTTACATCATACCTTCTGGCCACATTTTTCATTGTGCGGCAATCTATGTGCATACGGTAACACAACTGGTCTTTTGGCATCTCGCTGGCTGGCCCCAGCCTGATTGTGCCGGTCACCGCGAAACTGTCTCAGCTTCTTTAACAATTTATTATATGCTCTTGCAGTAACAAGGTTGGGAAATTCTGCATTCGTTAACCTTAAAATCTGCTCTTGGATACTAGTCGTCATGCTGTGAAATCATAATTTCATCAATTCTGAACCCACGCTAGAAAGTGCAATGCTAACTTTCACTCGCTTGGAATCGTCGACATGTAGCCAGGTAGCAGCTTAACAGTCGCCAGCACACATGAAGTGTGCAGAACATCAAGGTAAGGTCCAGAAACCACAGCTCTTTTTCTTGGGACATTTGCTCCAAGGTTTACCTGAGATAAAGGTCTTGCTTCTTAAACAACTTGAGAATATGTACAGGTCCCGAACTATCGCAACCTTTATAAAAGACCAGAAAATCATCGACGTTGCAAAAGATTTTTCCCCCAGCCCATGCACGTTCTGGACAATTATTCTATCCACCCTACTCAAGAATAATCACTTAGCACAAGGCCAACCTTCGAACCACTACATATTCGAGACTTTAGAACACATACCGCACTGCGCTACTCTACAAACATGCTCTTCAAATAAATGCTATTCAATAACATGCTCTCCAGATAAATTTCAGAAAAGGGTTCTGCAAAATTGTCTCTGTTATTTGCAAAAACATCTGCCTACTTCGTGTCTTGAAGATCCATTTCTTGTACTCAATTCGCAGTGTGGTTGAGTATCTTAAGAATGGCAATCCAGCGGATTGTCTCGTGATTAGTGTCGATGTAGAACTATTTTATTCTATCCCGCACGAAGATCTCGTGAAAAGCTTATGAATGTGTATATCGGAGCACAACGATGAGCTTGTGTTTAGGAACGGGTGTGTAACATAAGTCTTTTTTGGCTCTTGCCTCCTTTTATTTGATGTGAAGAACATGTTTGTGGAGTATGGCAGTGCGGCATATGTTCAAAAGTCTGCTAAATGGATCGATTCGAAGGTTGCCCCTGTGCTAAGCAATATTCTTTTAAGCAGCGTGGATGGAATGATTGCCAAGAAATTGCATGGGCTGGGGGGAAATCTTTCGCTACGTCTATGGTTTTCTGGTCTTTTACAAAGGTTGCGATAGTGTGGGACCTGTACATATGTGAAGTTGTTTAAGGAGCAAGGCCTCTGTCTTAAGTTTACCTTGGAGAAATTGTCCCAACATAAAGAGCTGCGGTTTCTGAGCCTTACCTTGATGTTCTGCACACGCCATGTGTGCTAGCGATATTCACCCAGGAGTGTTAAGCAGCTACTTGACTGTTGGTCGAACGATTCTAAGCTAGTGAAAGATAGCATTGTGTCGTCAAGTCTAGGCTCGGTATTGGTGAAGCCATGCTTTCACAGGCGTGGCAACTGGTTTCCAAGAGAAGATTTTAAGGCTAATGAAAGCATGATTTCCCAACCATGTTATTGCAGGAGCGTGCGATAAATTGTTAAAGCTGAGCATATAAGATTGGACAAGTTGGTCAGACATGCTAAAGGTAAGAATGTCGCCGCATCAAGTAACGAGGACAACAAGAGAGCACACCCACGCACATGTGCCAACCTTGGAGCGGATACAGAATCCAAGGGCGCGTACTTGACATTCAGCGTTGGCAGCCAAGGATCGGGCTCGTTCAATCTTTAGCGTTCAAATCCGTGTTTCCTCGTTTCCTTTACTGTCAGTGCTGAATGTCAAGCACGCGCTCTTGGATTCTGTATCTGCTCCTCTGCTCCAGGGTTGGCACTTGTGCGTGGGTGTGCTGTCCTCGTTACTTGATGCTGCGCCAAACTTCCCTTTAGCATGTTAAAGCTGAAACCCCTTCGCAGGGACTGGCACGATCAGGCCGGGGCCAGCCAGTGAGATGCCAAAAGACTGACTGTGTTACTGTACATACATAGATTGTTGCAAAATTTGAAAACTGTTGCCAGAAGGTATGACATAAAAATGGTATTGCCGGCCCCTAATAAGTTGTCTACAATCTGTAAACTTGTTAATAATTTTGTGAATTTCGTTAGGGAAAAGCACATGTGTCGAGTGAAACGTGGCAACATATATGTGCCTTGCAAAATGTATGTGGTGTGTCGGATACCATTATCATTAGGTTGGGTTTATGTTGGTGAAACTGGAATGTGTATCAATGTAAGACTACAGGACCACAAGAGGTATTGGGATATCGGTAGGGGTTGTAACTTATCTGCACATTTCAGGGGATGAGAAGGCTGCTAGCCATTCCTTTCGGCAACACACATTTTGGCCCTACGTTCAGAGCAGATTAACCGGAAAGTTATCGGGGCTAGACACATCTTATGACTCGGTGACGAAAGTCTGAGTGTGCTGCCCATAGCTTTAAAACGCAGCGGGTTGGACTGTCTAGATGAGAGGAATGTTAAGGGCAATCTTTTACTTATATTGTGATGTAGCTTATGTGCAATTGTGTAGTTTGTGATGTTTGACTTTTCTATATACTCCCTGTTCACTTCAATAAACGTCAGTTGCGAGTCAGTGCCTGTTTTGTTGCCTTTCTCGTCCCTGTCTCGTGCTGACAGATTCAACTACTTTTAGAGTAGATTCACTGAATTGTGTACTTGCAGAGGCGTGTGAAAAAAAAAACAGAGGAATTTTCTTTCCTTTATGCAGAATGGAAGGTTGAAATTTTTTTACTTAAATGTATGCAGCATGAAATTCCATTCGGAAAGGTAAAACACACTTTATTGTACATTTTGTGTGCAATTGTGTCGATGGCTGCATGCAACTGAAAACATTCGTCCACGTAATATAGCTAGCGTCCTTCTTCCTTGTGCCACATTTTCTCAAATAATATTTTGTCAGATTTATTTCAATCAGAATTTCTAAGAACATATTAATTACACCAAATTTGGTGATCATATATGACATAATTTAAAGCGTGATGATCATTGGTATTTTTTAGTCTGTCTGGGGCAGTACAATGAGAAGTACATTGTATATAGTAAAATTAAATATCACCAGTCTAACATAATCAAAACTACTTTTTTAGAGCAATATTTTGCTACCGAAGTGCTGGAGTGACATGGCATGATGAAGACGTGGACAGTGTGCTTTATTCATGATGGCATGAGAACTTGCGTACAGTGCTTCAGGAGATTGGTGAGTACCTTGGTGCTGTGCTTCTGCTTATGTAGCCAAATTATGTTTTTAATCTAAGAGTATCTGAAACCTGAAGCAAAAATTGAGTAGTATTTATATTCTAGCACCAGATACCACTGTGAGAATTGGTTATTAATGATGTGTCTTATTAATGACTATTAATGATGTGAATATAGTAAGCATGGCTTTTGAGCTGAGTGCCTCCGATGTATAAAAAAAATTGCCACTGGGCTGCTCCACAACGCGTGGAGCAGCCCAGTGTAGCACATTAGGCTTCATGGAGTGGCGAATGAAGGCAGTCAATAATTTAAGAGTAGAAAACACAGCACAAACCACAGGACCAGGAAGCTGACAGAACACACCGACCCTGATGACACTCTTTGCATGAAGGGTGTTATAAAGTTGCCTGTCATGTAATGCAAGATTGAGGTCGCACAGGACGGGTGTTAAATACGAGTTGATGAAGACACCTTCTGTCATTACGTAGTAGTCACTGTAGAACTCGAGCAAGAAGCAAAGGTAACAGCTGAGCATGGCCAGATTCTTGTGCTTTCCTCTACAAGCAATCTGGAATTTCACTTAGAAAACTTTTATGCTTTCGCTTGACATATACATCATTGCTGCATGTGGCGAGGAAAAGTACATACCCTTGATGTCAAGTGACAGTGCACTCACAGGGCCGGTAGGCATCAGAACACAGAGCCCTTGCAGAAATTCTCTCAAAGTTTGTGGCCACATGGACCTCTTCGTAATCAATGACCCTAAAAGGCGAGCCTTCCTTCAGGGTCACAAAAAAGGCCTAGGACATGGGTCTTTTTGCTTCTCCATTAGTGCCAAAATGTTTGCTAGCGAGATCTTTCGCAGATATATAATTATTTCACAAAATGTCAAGGAGACTCAAGCTGCGCCAAGCAGTACCAGTAAAAAATGTATCAGCTGTTCAAGAAGCAGAAAGACTCATGCCTTCATCCTTCTTTTGCATCAGACACATGAGGACACTTCGTCTTTCTGGGTCATCATTTTGAAAACGTTCACATGGCAACGGCCTTTGGTTAAATTTCTGCAAAGAGCCCTTTTTGGAAACTTAAGCATCCGTTCCTCGTAGGCACACTGCAGAGATATTGGAATGCCTTAGTGAGCAGCAACCGGTACGTGTGACTGCATTTTCACTGACATCAGATATTAGTACATTTTCTTGCACATGCTGAGATAATGGAAACTATTATTGAAAACATGCGGTTTGGGGGAAGTGCTCTTCCTGGGGCCGTATTCCAAGTTTGTGTCATAATAAAAAGCGTCATAATCTGCCGCAACGGGCACACCTGATTGGTCGAAACGCCGGAAGCGGAAGTGGCGGTTCGGATGCAGCGAAAAAGGTTGAAGAAACCAGACGGTGACGTCAAACATTATGGGTTCACTCTGCGTCCAGCTGGCCGGGAAGGCGAGCTTCCGTGCAAGCTACACGCAGGCGTTATTCAACTACGCAACACGTTTCCCGAACCCGTGGCGCAGAGTCCGCAGCCACGGCAGGTCCGGACGAAATAGGCAACGGCAGGGCACGCTAGGCAATAGTTTATTATCCTAACGCGAGGTAAAGCACACTGCGGAAGAATGTCCTATCCGTAAAATAGATGTTCAGCAGCTCACCAGGTCGTTGACGTCAACCGGCGTTGATGTTCAGGGGCCGGCGGGCAGCGAAAGGGATCCGTGGGGCACTTAGGTAAGTCCGGCAGCGAGAGTCGCTTCCCGCCACGCGTTTCCCCTTTTATCCCTTCGGGCATTGCCTCCCTGGCAGCAAATCGTTGCCGTCAAGCTTAGGCGTGCTACCCTCTCCGCAGAAGGCAGCGCGCTGCCGTGACCTCACGTCAGTGCTGGGGCAGAAATGAGCAGAGTCGCGGGGGTGCCTTCTCTCCACATTCCTGGTGGCCAGCGCGCCCGTGTAAGTCACGGTCGCCGCTGGCGCGGGGGACGAGGAGGGGATACCAGTGTATCCCACATCCTCCCCTCCTTAAGAAGCCTCCCGAACACAGAAACAGGCACAAAAAGCTTTACTAAATTTCAGTGGACCATAGGTCCAGGTCCATCTCTAGCCCCCCCGCTGGCGTGGCCCCTGCTTCCATGTCGGGCGCTGGCAGTTCCGCAGCCGCCAGCGCAGGTGCCGGCCACTTGGGGTCCGGGTCCCGGGTCTCGTCACTCGGGGCAGGAGGCGCCGCTGCCGAAGACGGAGGAGCCACCGCGGCCGAGGGCTGCGAGCCAAGGCTCGGCTCCGGCGGGCCGCCAGCGTGGCGGGCGGCTACCTGCAGAAGCCACTCAGCGAACTCGGCCTCGCGGCCCGCTCGCGCCAGCATCTGACGGGCCGCGGCGCTGGGAGTGGCCGCCGCTGGATGCAGATCGTCCCGGGTCGTGGCCCCGCGCGTCCTCTGGTCGTGCAGGTCCCCCGCCTTGTGGGCTTTCTCGTGCAGCATCACGGCCCCACACGGGCACAGCAGGGTTCCTGGGGACAGGGGTAGGGACACGCCCTCGGCCCGCTGGTCCGCGTCGGCGACGGTGCGCCCCCGGAATACGTTAAACAGCCTGGCCGGAGGCGTGAGCCTCTTCGCCCTCTCCTGCCGCTTCCACGGCCGTCACGAGACGTAGCCGACCGGCGCGTCCGTTCCGGCTTGGTACGTCCACGTGGCCACGTCCCGGGGCGGCTGGCGCGGGGCCTGCGCTGCTGGCGGCTCCGGGCCTCGGGCTGGCGGGGTGGACATCAGGCGCTGGCAGAGTGGCGAGCGAGCCGGCGAGTGACCCAAGGTGGCGGGGGAAGCCTGGCGGCGGCGCGGCGACTGCCCGAAGAGGGGGCCCAAGTGCCTCGGGCCAGCACGCCCGGGGCCCGGTGGGGTGGCTGCCGAGTGACGGCGATGCGGCGAGGGGTGCTTTGGGCTTCGGTCGGACGTCGAGGGTGACCGCCGGCGCTTGGGTTGTGCCTGCTTCTCCATCTGCGTCGGGGAAAAGGTCGACCCAGACGTAACCAACTACCAAAGCGCGTGCTACGTAGCTGTTCGACCCTCACGAGAGTCATGAGGGTTAGCGCAAGTCAGTCTTGCGTGCAACTGATCGGCATGAGCGGCCCGTACGTTCATGCATCTAACGAGACTGCCTGCCGGCTCGCGCCCTCGCTCTAGGCTGCGCAGGCAGATTCTGTTTCTGTTTAGGGCGCAAGTTATAGCGGGACGCGGGGTTCGCCGGCTGATCGCGGCGCTCGTTATCCGACTGCGGCGCGGGTCGGGCTGTGTCCTCTACCCACTCATCTCGCTGCACGTAGCGTTTCAGGTCGCCTACGTGCGCCGGTCCGCCTGTCGGTTTCGACCGCAAGTCCTCGAGCCTGTAAACGAGCGAGGAAAGTTTCTCTCGCACTCGGAACGGCCCGATCCATTTCGGCGCCAACGAGGCCGCAAACTGTTTGCTAGCGTCGCTGAGAACGTGCTGGCGTCGAAGCACCAGATCGCCCACTTCGTAGTGAACATCCCGGTGCGAGCGGTCGTACTGTGCTTTCTGCTGCGCCCTAGCGGTGCTTAGGTTGCGGCGAGCCTTGCGTAAGGCCTCCGTCATCTTAGCGCGCAGCGGCGTCGCGTACTCAGCTCGTGCTGACGAAGCAACTGGCGTCTTCCTGCTGTCCGATAGAATCCGGTCCATCGGATTTAGCAGCTCTCTACCCAGATTGAGAGAAGACGGCGCATACCCAGTCGAGCGGTTAACGGTCGAACGCAAAGCAAACGCGATCTCCGGCAGATAGGAGTCCCAATTTTTGTGCCTCTCAGAGTACGCGACAAGCAAGTGCTTAACGTTGCGATTGACTCGTTCCGTAGGGTTCGACTGAGCATGATAGGTGGTCGTTTTCTTTTCCCTAATGCCAAGTGCAGCGCACGAATCAACGAACACCTTCGCAGTGAAGTAGGACGCGTTGTCCGTTATCACCTGCTCTGGGAAACCGAACCTGGTGAATACGTCCATCAGCTTCTCCATGATCACTCGTGCCGTCAGCTTTTTAAGGGGGAAAAGTTCAACCCACTTGCTGAAGTGATCCGTGACCACCAGCAAGAACTTGTTCCTACTCGGTGTCATAGGATACGGTCCCATGATGTCACACGCCGCGATTTGCCAGGGAGTCTGGCTGTTAATCGGGTGCATGAGGCCTGGTGGTCGTCCGCCTCGGGGCTTCACACTTTGGCACACATGGCACGAGCGGGCGTAGCGTATTACGCCCCTTTTCATGCCAAGCCACGTAGCAAAGCGACACAACTTAGTGTAAGTCTTGGGGCCGCTTGCATGCCCAGCGATGCACGAGTCGTGAAAGTATCGTAACAGTGCTGCTCTCAATACTCGCGGTATCACCACCTTGAACGCCTCGTTTGTGTCGTTCTCGGAGGGGATATACCTCAGCAGGACGCCGTCGGAATCCAGCAGATACGAATCCATCGCGCTCACAGCACTACCAGCTGTTTCCGAGCGCTCCGCACCGACAGCAAAACCAGCTGTCGCCGTGTGCGCGGCGGCCCTGCCGCCCGGCTCCCGGAGCCCGTCGAACACCTTTCGACAAAACGGATCCTTCTGCTGAGCTTCGAGCAGCTCATTTCTGCTGAACACGATCCCCATGGAACTCGCGTAGTTCACGTGGTTCACGCTCTCGCCCTGGATCAACGGTTGGTCCGCGTTCCTTACATGGGCTACGGCTCGGGTCAGTCCGTCGCTCTCTTCGACTGTCGGGCGGTCGGTCGCGTGACCTTCCTCGCACTGGACAGGCGCTCGCGAGAGTGCGTCAGCCACAGCGTTGTTTTTCCCTTTGCGGTAGCGCACGGTGAAGTCGTAACGCTGCAGCAAAAGGGACCAACGCGCTAGGCGGCCGCTCGGCTCGCTGAGTCGTCTCAGCCAGGTGAGCGCCATGTGATCCGTCTCGATCACAAATGCCACCTCATCGACGTAGTAGTCGAACTTACGCAGAGCAAAAACTATCGCGAGACATTCCTTCTCTGTCACCGAGTAGTTTCTGCCGGCGTCAACGAACGGCTCGCGAAAGCTACCGGACGGAGAACGCCTTCATGCTCCTGAAGCAACACTGCTCCTAAGACCAGGTCGCTTGCGTCGGTTTGAATCACAAACTCCCTGTTTAGGTCGGGTAGCTGCAACTCAGCCGTGTCAGCGAGCACTTTGGTGAGGTTGCACAGTGCATCCTCTTGCTCGTGACCCCAACTCCAGCGCTTGCCTTTCTTCAAAAGCTTTGTCAAAGGTGCCTGCAGCGCTGCGCAATCTGGGATGAACTGGCGATAAAAGTTCGCCATTCCCAGTAAGCGCCTGAGACCGGCTATATCTGTGGGCGACGGAAACTTAAGCAAAGCCTCAAGCTTATCGTCGCACGGCACAATGCGGCCTCTGTCGATCGTGAACCCCAACAGTGTTATTCGGGTCGCGGCGATCTGTGCCTTCTTCGGGTTCAAAATGATTGCCGCGGACCTCAGCCTTTCTAGGACGTCCCTCAAGTGGCGCAGGTGTTCCTCGAACGTTTTCGAGTACACCACGATGTCGTCTAGGTACGCGAGCGCATGTTGCCACTTCGCATCTCCCAGAACACGATCCATTAGGCGCTGATAAGTAGCGGGTGCTCCTACCAAGCCAAAAGACATTCTCTTGAACTGGAAAAGGCCTCTGTGACAAGTGAAAGCAGTTTTCTCCTTGTCCCGCTCATTCATTTCAACCTGAAAGTAACCGCGGCTAGCATCGAGCGTTGTGAAGTACTTCGCCCCACCTAGGTTGGACACTAGGGAAGAAATGGTTGGTAGAGGGTACGCGTTATTCCTTGTAAACTCATTCAGCTTGCGGTAGTCACGCAAAGTCGATATGTATCGTCTTTTTTTGGAACCAAGACTACCGGGAAGCCCCAAGGGCTGTTAGACCTCTCAACAACGCCAGTGTCGATAAGTTCGTCTAAGGCGCTATCCAGTGCTTTTCTCTTGGCCAAGCTAATTGGTCTAGGATTGCACTTCCAAGGCAGTGCGTCACCCGTGTCTATTCGGTGCCTGACCAGGGTAGTGAGGCCCGGGCGGTCAGTGAATGTCGCATTGTACTCGTAGAGGAGCGATGACAAACGTGCCTTCTCCCTCTCCGTCACGCTGTTCACTTCCGACAACAAGGGGTGCGCTGACCTTTCCTGCGCGGCAGAGCAGCTTTCTACCGCGGCAATCTTTCTGCCCTCTATCTCAGCGGCGATGGTCCGCTCGCCTCCTGGTCCTCGGGCTGGCGGAGTGGATTTGTCACGGTCTCCCCCCGCTCGCGCCGCGTTCGGAGTCTGAATGGTCTGTGACGCCGCGGGCGCTTTCGCGAAAGGCTTGAAGGCGCCTGACGTGCGCTCCCTGTAGCCTCCGCTGCTCATGTCTATCACAATACCTGTCTTGGCTAGGAAGTCTCGTCCAAGAATTACAGGAACGGATAAACAGGGAAGATGAACGAGGCGTTGTCGCCGCACGCGTCTTTCCCAGCGAACCACTATCCTAGCTGCACCGCTTGATTGCGCTGTGCCGCTCGCGAGGCGAAAAGTGGAATCGCACTCTCTCAGCCGGATTTTGTTCTCGCGGAGATGGTTTAAGACCTCGTCACCGAACAAAGAAGCGCTTACTCCTGTATCTAGTAACGCGGTGAATTTCTTTCGAGCTATCGTTAGCTCAATGAACGGCGCTGGCAGGTCAACAGAACTTCCTACACGACATGCCAAAGGCGCTAGCAAACCAGGGTTTTCTGTGTACGCCGCGCGGGATCGAAGGTCGATCACCGGCGGCTTTGGCCGTTTCCCGACCGTGCTTGGTCACGGGCGGGAGGGCGGCCACACTCGCGGGCGAAGTGCCCCGGCTGGTCGCACCGGTAGCAACGGTTGCCCGGGCCCCGGCGGGCTAGGCGCTGGTCGCCCCGTTCGGGTCGGTCATCTCGAACTCGCGGCGCGGATGGTGGGGGCCGCGTGTCGGCCTCGCGATCTCGCCTCGGTTCGTTCCCCTCCGCGGCAGCGTGTGCTGTTCGCAGCGTGTAGCTGAATGGTTCCAAAGCGCGGTCGGACAACTCCCAACCCCTTGGTACACCCTCGTCAGCAAACTGTGCTGACGCTTCAGCTCTAGATGGACTGCGCGCTGAGCTGCCATTCCACGCGCAGCGCGGCTCAAGTGACAGCGATGCGGGTGGGGGTGGCCGATACGCTCGCGCAGAGAGGATGTCTCCCTGAATGCGCTTCGCCTCAGCTGCCAGCTCATCCAAATCTCTGAACCTAACTCCCCTCAGGTAAGCCGTGAAAGTCGGGTGCGCTTGTCTCGTGACACGCTCAACTTTCTCCGTGTTCGTGGCGCGAGGGTCAGCGAGGCGATAAAGTTCGTCCATCGCTCGGACATACTCTAACAGAGACTTGTCGGGGTGCTGGGTTCCGAGTTCCAGCTCTCTCCTCAAACGCCACTCATAATTTGCGGGAAGGAATTCGTCACGGAAGCTTGCGCGAAACTCCTCCATTGTCCTCGCTCGGTTGCCGGCTAGTCGGTACCAGCGGGCCGCTTGCTCCGTCAACGAAACAGGCACAACACGCGCGAGCATTTCGGCGTCTGCGATTCCTGTCACTTGCTGATAATGCAGCAGACGGTCGAGGTACTCGTTTGCTCCCGTACTGTCGTGGTACCCCGTGCAGGTAGGCAAGTCTATCCTAACACGTGGTGACTGGGCCGGGGCTTGCAAATTGTTTTGCAAAATAACCGCTAGACTCTGCATAACCTGCATTGCGTTCTGCAAGAGCACCTCGGATGATTGCGGACTAACGCCCCCGGAGTTGGGCGCAGCCGCTGATGGCGTCGAATGATGAGGCCTAGGTGCTTCATTGTTCGCGGAGCGGCGAGGCGCCCGATGTGGAGCCCCCCATGCCAGGCCTAAGTCCTACCAACGCGTCAGGGGATGTTACTCGGCTATTCCGCGTGGAACGCCCAAGATTCACAAATTCAAACCCTTCCAACGGCGCGTCAAGTAGGGAGCCCTGGTTATGTGCCGCTGGCTCTGACAGCATAAACAAAGACTGCAAGTCACTCCTGTCGGCTGCCATCCTTTGTTAGGGCGACGGTAGTCGTTCGCTCCAACAAAGGTCACTGCTCGATTGCCTAGTTCGCCCCACGTTCGGGCGACAAGATATGGGGTCACTCTGCGTCCAGCTGGCCGGGAAGGCGAGCTTCCGTGCAAGCTACACGCAGGCGTTATTCAAGTACGCAACACGTTTCCCCAACCCGTGGCGCAGAGTCGCAGCCACGGCAGATCCGGACGAAATAGGCAACGGCAGGGCACGCTAGGAAATAGTTTATTATCCTAACGCGAGGTAAAGCACACTGCGGAAGAATGTCCTATCCGTAAAATAGATGTTCAGCAGCTCACCAGGTCGTTGACTTCGACCGGCGTTGGTGTTCGGGGGCCGGCGGGCAGCGAAAGGGGCCCGTGGGGCACTTAGGTAAGGTCCGGCAGCGAGAGTCACTTCCCGCCACGCGTTCCCCCCTTTTATCCCTTCGGGCATTGCCTCCATGGCAGCAAATCGTTGCCGTCAAGCTTAGGCGTGCTACCCTCTCCGCAGAAGGCAGCGCGCTGCCGTGACGTCACGTCAGTGCTGGGGCGGAAATGAGCAGAGTCGCGGGGGTGCCTGCTCTCCACATTCCTGGTGGCCAGCGCGCCCGTGTAAGTCACGGTCGCCGCTGGCGCGGGGGACGAGGAGGGGATACCAGTGTATCCCACAACATATAGCACATAGTGTACGCATCAGATGCTCGATAGCCAACATGGCGGCGCACTTTGATGTGGAGCCTCTCGCTTCGAAGTAAACTCGTCGATGTTACTGCGTTTTTCGGCCCGGGAACTGGATATAAACTGGGTGCGGGACTTTCGCTTGGATGGACAATAAAGTCGGCAAGCATCCAGCCTTTTTCAGATGTTACCACTGCTCGCTAAGTTGTGCATTGAGTACTATGTACAGAAAGGCACCTGCATTGAATTGTATCTGGCGCCCATCATGAGCTACTTTCTATGTGCACAAAATGATAGACAACCGTAAAGACTTTCATGCGTACAGTGCCGCCCGGGAAAGCGCATTTTGTCTGCTTCTTTCGGGACCTGTGGCTTTTACTGTTTACTGTTATGATAAATGAATTTTGGGCAATAAATTATAACGGGTTGGTTCTCAGTGAATGGCTTTTGCAAGCTTCTACGAAAGGCGATTGTTCAATAGCGTATGGTTGAAATGTATTTGTGAAATTTATATTTGGTGTTGTGTGACTACTAAATGAGGATTTTTTTAATGCTTTTCAGATGGATCCGACAGCAGTGTGCAGATGTACTATGTGTGTAGTTTGCCATGAAAATAAAATGTATGTACTTGTACTCACCCAAACACTTACCACTCTTTCATTCTAAGCTGCATTCTTTGTATGTATGCAATACATAATATGCGTAAAGGAAACCTTTGTACATAATACTTATTTCTTTGGCACCTGGACGGCTATATCTGCAGTGGACATTGTGGGCAGAAGCTATACGAAGACGCATGTTCATGTACTACAGAAAGTACATAATTACAATACAGATAATTTCCGCTCTAGATGAAATGACTTCCGAGTGAACGGAGGACGTATGCATACACATTGCGGAAACTCCGATAAGAACAAAGCAGAAGCATTCGTTGTGAAAAAACGATTTGAGTCTCGTGCATAGCATGGCGTAACTTTCCGTTACCAAGAATGTGACAGTCGTCATACGGAGTCTCTGCTTCTGACATTTAGTCCGTACCTCATGTTGCGGGAAACCCCCGGCAACGCATTACCAGGGGGTTTCTCTGTACTGCGGAGCATTTTTTTTACAGTGTAGCCAACTGGCTACTTTTGCAGTCCACTTAGTTAAAGCAGCAAATACCATTTCTTCAGCCTAATCAGTCGATAGAACTGAGCCTGGTATAGTGTCTGGAGTTGATGTACTGGAAACACATTTAGTCATCTCGTTCAGGGTTCCTTCTCTCCAAGATGACAGCATCTCATCTAATATAGCGTAGTCGCTACTTCTTTCTTTGTTCTCATGAGCTATGCTAGGGAGCTAAGAGTCGCAAAATGAACGCACTTTTTTTGTTAAAAGAAGTCTGAAGATTCGAGAGGTGCATTCATTACATGGAATAAAATATTTAAAAAAATTAAAATGGTAAATCGGAGCAAAATTGGGCTGGTCGTACGAATACCTCATCCAGCTTGGTGCACCTTATAAATAAAACAACGCGCACACCAGCTTGGGTTTCGTGCCTTGGAGCACTGTGAATAATGTTTACCTTAAACCCACGAATTCAACTCGTGTAGCATGAAAGCATTTCTTGTGGCTTCGCTTAAAGCTCCCCATCAGGGCATTGATTTATTGCGGGCATTTGATGCAAGACAGGTGAGCTGCTGGGCTTCCGAACGCGGCAGATAGGCAGTAACATGAAAGTAAACCACGTCAGAGAGGAGCAGCAGCACATCATGGAGCGTGGCCTGGGTCTTCACCACTTACGAGCAGGAAAAACAACTGCATCTCTTTCCATGCCCAGTAGTGTATATGCTGAATAACACGCAAAAAATAATTGTTTTGCATATAGTTGTTTGCTGCCAACTTACAAGGCGGTTGACGTTCGGAGTAATTGTCCTGAGAAGTTTCACCTTTAGTCGCCACCGCAGTGGCCATGCGACTAGCTTGTGAAATTTGTTTGCCTAAAAATGTTCAAGGGTAACTGAGAAGGTTTTAATATACAAGCGTAGAAGAGTCGAATGTGTGAAACCTACACACTTTGACTCCAACGCCATCGTCAGCTGAGCTGCTGCATCCCCTCTTGAGCGTGCCAGTGCTGCCCGTAGAAGTGGCAAAAACCGACCAATAATAACTGCACGTGCTTCTAGAAAATGGTCCTTTCTGCGCGCGCTGCATGATCGCATGGTGCGTAGGGACGGACGGACGGACGGACGGACGGACGGACGGACGGACGGACGGACGGACGGACGGACGGACGGATGGATGGATGGATGGATGGATGGATGGATGGATGGATGGATGGATGGATGGATAAGGATGAAAACTTTAAATCGGGTGGCGGCACACGCCATCTAGCCGTGACACGTAAAATTTCATGCTTGCCTCGATTTTTCCTTGAGGTGCGAGCATGGCCGCGCAACCAACCGCAGCGCCAAATGGCCAAATAACAGAATCCCTCAAATACCAAAACATATATAGAGCAACAACACCAAAATATAAATAACTTTTGTCTCATTTTTCATGGTAAACCAAACACATCCAGTCATTAAAAAACAACAAAAGGTGAAATATAGTTGAAACAGGCTTTCGGGAGTGACATGAAGTCAACACCGGTCATATCAGTAGCGGCTGGTATATTTTTTCTTTGAGGTCCTTCGAAGACATGGAGGAAGGAAAGAACTCAGGGGAGGTGGTTACGTCACATTTCCTTAAGCCGCTCCCCACTGCCACCCCCCCCCCCCCCCCCCCTCAAATTTGGCCGCCGTCTCGGAAAGCTTGCGCATGCACAGCAGCAGACGATGTAGCAGACAATAACTCCCAACTAAATGGTTGTTGTGTTTCTGCCTCTTCCTTCAACTTAAATGCTCTTTCTAAACAGGGTCTTGAACAAGACATTTTAGAAATGTTTTCAATACGTGGCGTACTATAGACGTCTTTCACACGTTTATAATAGGCGCCAAACGTGTGTAGTCGCTGGTAGTTGTTTCCGGACATTTTAGAGACATTACATGTTTCGTGGGAGCTGCAGCTGGGTTTTCCAACGAGCACTGACATCGCACAGCATATTTGTTATTTCCCTTATCGCGGCCACAAAAATGCGGCAGCCGTGGCCGGGATCGAACCCGCAACCTTGGGTTAGTAACTGAGCGGCACTGCCACTGATCTAGCCGACCCGTGGCGGGTCTTATTTTGTATCTGCTTTCTGAGACAACGAATGCTTCCGAAATTTATTGTTGTGCAACGTGGTTGTTGCACCTATGTTGCACATATTTATCGTACCTGACAGAACGGAACGGAAGCTATTCTCTGTGGGTGCTTTGTGTGTTAGAAGAGTGCTATCAATTTTAAATAAACTATCCGCAAACACGTGAAAGGGGGAGGCTAATAATAATCAAGATTTCATATCAGCCCGGCAGGCGTACGTACTACAACGCTTAATAATTGCCAAAGGCATATTACAGAAGCGCCACTTAGATTTCTTGCTTGCTTCGTAGACTGGGCGCAATTTTCGCCTTGCAAAGCGCAGACAGCTTTCGGGCTCACTATACGCGGTAGCACGTCTAATTTTGGGTGAAAAAAAGTGAAATATGTGCAATTTTGCAAGAAAAACGGCGATGAACCGACTCCCGGACCGGTTAGAAACGGCTGCTTTGAATGGTTCCGGTTCCAGGAAAAATAACGGATTCGGTACCGGTTCGACACGCTGAACAGAAACACACTTTTGAACTTCAGCGTATTGATGCGCGGCACTGTGCAATTGAGGAGGTGTATTGTGTGAAACGTTCGGTTCTACACCCGTGCGCAAACCATTTATGCAACCAAACGAACGCGACTTTAATTTAGCGAAAACCGCATGCTTCTTGATTCTGATATGGCGCTTAGATGCGTGAAAAGGCGATAACCTCCGCGGTACTCCTGAGAGCAGAAGAGGCGCAACGCCATGGAGGCACTTTCTCTCCCAACACTCTCAACCATGGCTGACACGCTGCCGTATCTCACTTTAATCTCCCCTGGACAGCTAGCGCCACCTCTGTCCCGTCGTGTGAACTTACATTGCCGCTGCTGCCTACAAAGGCTGCAACCCCAAAGTTTCGTTTCGTGCATGTTTCGTGAGTGCCTCGTACATGCGAGGAGCGAAAACGGAGGCTTTGGAGGGCATATTTTGCGAACCAGTGCCGCGAAGCTCAGCGATTCCGCCTGAAATCAAATGGCAGTGATACACATGCTCAATACGTGAGAATGTGCAGCTGTGCTAGTTTTCCACCGCGGTGTGTTAGGACCCATTGTCGTGGCTGTCTTCAAAGTACTTGCGCAGAAAACGTCAGCAGTTGCGCGGATCTCATGGTGTCCTGCAGGGCGCTTGAGGTCAGATTTGATTGCGGCTGTGGCTTGATTTGACGTTTGCCTCCGCTTAGGATAATGTGCTCTGCCTGCAGCTAGTGCATTGCTTCATGTTCGTAGATTACGGCGCCGACTCTGCAACAACTGTTCAGTTCAAAGTGGTGCAACTTAAGTGTCAGCATAGAAGCTGGATACTAAATTTAAAAGCGAACTCGTTTATTCAAGACTTTACGGTGGTTCAATGGATGTACTGCAGCGTCTTCGTTCGGCCGCTTGTGTCTCTCGACAATGGCCTCGCTCGAAGCTTGGTACTCTCGCAGCGGGCTTCTTGATCGTCGCTGTCGTGGTGCCGAGGCTTCTAGAGTTGAGAGGTTGAGAGTCCGAATGTGGGCGCGCCTCTTAATCGCGTCGCCTGTGCGCAGGAGCGTCAAATATACTGGGCCGCTTGGCCGCATGTCTCTCAGTCATGGTAGAATAAATGTGCAGCTGACGAAAACATAAGCGGACTGTGCTGCTTAATCACGATATATTAGGTCAGTTGGAGGGTGGCCTGCACTGGCGACAGCAATTACGTATAAACAAATCACAGTGAGTGATAACTGGATCACATGACGTAATATCGTCGTTACGATTCGCGCGACAGCGTCTCCATCTGGCTGGCCCCGTCAAAAGCTGAGGCGCTCCTCCTCTTGGAACCGGTGACCATCGAGCTCGTTGTCTTCGTCTTCCTATGTTCGTTCTCCGCCTTTGGCTGGCGTGTTCACCCTTAGTCGGCGCTAGGCGTCTGAATCTAATGGGAGGTGCCGTCTGCAGGCTTTTATTTTGAACGCCGCGAGAGATACTTAGGTGCGGCCTGTGCAGGTGGTTTGTACAGTGTTAGCTGTATACACCAACTCTAAGCTGTGGGACTAACCTGCGTCATCTATCGACAAGCGGCCCAAGTGGCGGGGAGTATCATTTATCCGCGGCCAGGCGCAAGCAGCGAAACCGAGAAAGTTCGTTACAAAAGCACGGAACGACGCAACCATTGAAGTTTTGTCACGTAATCCTTATATAACGCAACCTAACCTTAATTAAATTCCGTTTCATCATGTGCTGCAATGGCTGACAACAGTCAGGTTGGAATGACACTCGAACAGCGCCTGTAAAAAATATTTTGCCGGTTTACTTTCAGCAGATGTGTACGGAGTACATCTAGCCTGATTCATATTTATAAGTTGAGGATCTACCAAATTACACATTCTTAAACCTGTTGTAAATGAATATCTCGGTGCAAGGTAGAAAGGCACGGTGCATGAGTGTTCGCATTTCATTCCGGCCTGACTGCAGAGCAAGATGAACATTATGGACATGAGAGACCTGAATAATTAGACGATTAAGTAATAAAAATTAACCAGTCAACTTTTCTTTTTAAAGTTTGGGAGGGAGGGGGAAGCAAGTTAAGGTCAAAGAGCGGATTACGAAAAAAATAGAAACTTCTTTGCTCGGGGGTAAAAATAAATAAACGAGACGGAAGGAACAAATTGCTGGTAGGTGCTTGGCTCCGTTCGGCGTGAGCACATCTGAAGACGGCTGACACGTGCTTTGGAGAGAAGTTAAGCTTGAGGATGTGGTCTTGGATGGAGATTCTTGTCCAGCGGATAAGTGACAAAATACGAGTGTCATTTTGTGCGTTCTCATGGTGGTTGCTCGGAAAGGAATCAAGCTTAAAACGTTTGCCAATTACGGTTGCTTGTCCGTTAGCTTATAAAGCTGTGTCGTTTTTATTCTTTCCGTGAATTATCAACCGCTCCAGTGCACATAACTAGTCGAAAAGCCAACTTTTGTCGAGTCACAGCGGCGAGGGTAATCGCGTTTTTGAAATTCTGAAAACTGGTATTAGAAACGACCGGCTACATATCTCTAATTGCAACTAGGCGCCTAACTCTGTTAGGTGGAAAGTTAATGATTAAAAGTAAGTTAACCAGGTTACTACTGAAGACAATTCACCGGCTTTGTGGTGTCTGCCACCACTGGTAATATTATGCCGTAGAAGCCGTATTTTCACCCCAAAAAGCCTAGTTTCGAAAATTTTTGAAACTGTTCGCTGGAACACCCGGTATAGGCTGTCATGTACGGAACTGCTTCCGCCTGAAATGTTCTCGTAACTCATCAGTTGCCAGCAGTGCTTGTCAGCAAAGAGCAACTAGTATTTACACAGGCCTTTATAGTCTGGACAAATCACCCTTTTTTCAATAGGCTTGCATCCTGACAACTGCGCGGTCGTGGTGTGTGGTGTTTTTTGCCTACCGGATGTGCCTGGAAAAAGTCATTAAGGTTTAAAAAAAGAGACGAAGTATTCTAGCCCAGGTGAAGGCATTTGTGCGCAGTTGAGAGTCGCGTGGCCTAATCTGCAGTATTTTATCGCGACAGCGTTAAAGGCCGCGTAACGCGGGAATTCCGGTGTCGGCGTTGTGAGCGATAAATAGGGTGGCTCAGGCAGCCAACCCCGCAAAAGCAGCCTAGGTGTGCGACCTAGGTCACGTGACCTTGTGGGGTCTTCACAACCCACCCATCGGAATGTGAGCAAACTATCGCCACCCTGGGAGGTGGCAGTGAAATTAATGGCTGATCGTGAGAGGTTGCTCGTGAACAGCAACTTGGGTCGCGATAGGCCCACCGGTGGCAGCACCACCCATCGCCGGGCAATGGCGAATCGCTTAAAGGAGCAACGCGATGCTTTCCTGAGTACCGATTAATATCTTTAAACAGATTCATCATGCGTTCTAGAAACCAGTGTAGAAAGCATTATCCAAAGGGAGCATGCAAGCGAAGGTCATTTACCTTTGAAAATTCAAAATGAGAAGATCAGGCGAAAACGCGTTTCACTTACACATTTCAATCACCGAGTACTGAGATAGGGCGCAACCAATCAGAACCGCGCCTAGAGCATACGCAGAGGAAAATTGCATGCAATTGTTGCTTTGCCAAGGCAGCCCACAGCAGCGCATTTTGGCGGTGTCGTCCCCTCTTATACACGGCACTGATGTTTCTTATGGGTAGGATTGGAAGGCTGTCCCTCTCCTGTCGGCCTTTTTCTTCACATTTCTGGGCAAGGTGTTTCGACTGGCCTTTTCTTTCGCTTCGTTTTTTCGCTTAGTTTTTCGCTTTGCAGCGTTATTCTTTAAATTAGTGTTCGTTCGCTTTCACTGCTTCTTTACAGTTTTTGCGGCAATGCGAAAAGATTTCAGTACTCAGAGAGATAACATATTGGATCTATTTCGCAAGTATAAAGGAAAAATTTGCAAACGCCCAAACAATCAGAAAGGGGGCGCCCAATCTGGATGCCACCTCATCTTCACTGCCGAAGATGGCCGCTGTGTTGCTACGCCGTCGGCCCAGAACGAGCGTTTGTGGAGAAGATTGATTAAATATTACCATTTCGGCGATCTATTTGGGCGTTCAGGAGCCACAAATTTCCGCACTCTGTATGGAAAGAATTTATTAAAGACCTCATGCTATACCTACGTTGTAGGGCCCCTTTAACCGTTGTACCATTGGGCAAGGAGCTGTATGAGGACTCTCAGGGACATATGACTGTAAAGTTGAGAATGACAAATCCCTCATATATGGACATTAAGTCATTAACGCTATCAAGTCATAAGTCATATCCATAAGGCGGAGCTTAAGTGTGCGAATACTGCTAACAAGACCTGACGCAGCAAGGCACCTTGAACTGTTCGCCCGAAATGGGACTACATACAGTCGTGGTCTACCCCTGGAGGCTGGCACCCAGCTCGCACCACTTGGACTCCTTACTTCAACTTCCACTAGCATTGGCCTCCCCCTCTCTGATACTACGCTGTTGTGCCGCCTGTGGCTGGGAGGGGCGTTCCCAAACGCCTATTTCCATCTCATCGCAATGGCAGACTCTCCGGCGTGTGAGCAGTGCGGTTGCGATTAAGCGCTCGGGCATCTACTCTGCGACTGCCCTCGTTTTGAGCGAGTGCGTGCCTTCCTGGCGGCTAGACTCCGGCGCTTGAATTCTCGTCCTCTAACAGAAAACAAGATACTTGGGCCGTGGACAAAACCTTCATCACAAAGGACAGCGGTGAAGGCGCTCCTTAAGTTCTTAAAAGACTCGGGGTTGAGTTCCCGACTATAAACTTTTCGCTTTAAGTGTGCGCCCTCTGTCCCCTTCTCATTGTTTTCGATGGACACGTGAGAAACTCATTTCGTTGCCGCTTTTCCTTTCCGTTTTGTTGTCTTTCTTCCCCTCCCCAAGTGTAGGGTTGCCTACTGGGCATCGCCTGGTTAACCTCCCTGCCTGTCGGTCCTTCTCTTTCTCTCTCTCTCTCCTCTAATTTTTTATCTATATGTAATATATAATGACAATTAGCTCAAATTTTAAATTTATAATTCAGTAATAAAGTGTCAAGATAGTCTTGAACAGCCGCTATAGCTGGATGCAACTTGAAAAGAAATAAACAGCAGTTGTTAGCACTGGGCGCGGTACGCGGCGTAATGCATTACTCCACTACCCAGTCACCAAAGTAAACGAAATGAGGTTTTTAATATTCCACTTTATTAAACAAGCCAGGTATTAAAATTCTAGAGCTTATAGCTTTTTCTCTTGATTAGTTTCTTGTTTAGTCAAGAAGAGAACTTTTAAGAACGGCCTACTCGTGGAGGAATTCAGTGCGCCGTTCCTGACTGCTGGCGGAGCTTCACTGCAGACTTAAGTTGTGTCCGGCTGTAGCTGAAATGTTTGCACCGAGGTGCCATTGACGCAGTTTTGTTTAGCGTCTGCAAAAAATATCCCGTGAAATACAAACGCTGCCTCTCCCCGGCCTCCTTCCCTCTCCCTACGCTGCCCCGTCGGCAACAGCGCCCGCAAAGAAAATCAGGTTTTGTTGTTGCAAGGCGCGTCGTGGAACGCTGAAATAGCCCGGCTCTCACGTGGTAGCTTTCGTACTTTGTGGGCTTTCTTTTAAAGGTGGAAAAAATGGGTACGTAAATGATGCCTCGCTGCAAACATTTCAGCCGGGTAGTTTTCTTACAGCTTCCATGCCGTTACTATATTCCTGACCCCATACTTAAAATCTGCAAATAAGGCATTACTCATGAAGTTTCTAGAGCGGAATAAATATTGCTGACTGTAGGCTACGCGACTCTCAAAAGCACTCAATTGTTTCAGGCGCATAGTTCGCTGCGCCTTTTTTAAATTATTGCTTGCTTGTATACGTATGGGACGCCTGGTATACAGATTATGAGTACGTTGTGGATAGAGGGTCGTTTAAGAGTACATTTCGCAGGGCTAGTTGGTGGAGCATTGTCTAACTAAAGGTAAACACGTTTATGTGCTCACCATCATCGGAATATGTATACTATGCAGCACCTCTCTTGCATTGAGTGCCTAAACGCTCGCCAACATGGATTTAGAAGAGGAGTTTCGTGCACTGCTCAATTAATAGAATTTTACCATGATATAGTTTCAGTGATTGATGGCAAGGGTCGGGTAGATTTTTTGTTATTAGATTTTCAGAAGGCTTTCGACACGGTTTCGCACTCGGTGCTAATACGGAAACTAGAAAATCTTAACATTGATGACACTATTATCACATGGATTGTAGATTAAATTCGCGGAAACAGAAGGTAGTGTTAAATGGCACTAGATCAAGTTTGGTCTCTGTTATATCTGGCGTCCCCCAGATGTCTGTTCTGGGTCCGCTGCTTTTTCTTTTTTTTTTTGTTAATGATATCTTAAATGGAAAAACCTCTAAAATGCGACTGTATGCCGATGATTGTGTTTTCTATTCTGTTGTGACAAATGAGGCTGGTTGCACACAGCTCCAGGATGATATATTCCGTATAAAACAGCGGTGTGTCCTAAAAATTATATGTATTTGAACAACAAGGAGTGTGCTCAAGCTAGCTTCACAAAGGAACGCCACAAACGTTCAAAATAGTATATCTCGGATAATAAAATATTAAAAAATGAAGCGAGTTACAATATCTGGGTGTAACTTTTTCTGGCCGCCGTCTAGCGCAGCAGACGATGTACCAGACAATAACTCCCAACTAAATGGTTGTTGTGTTTCTACCTCTTCCTCCAACTTAAAGGTTCGTACTGAACCGGCTCTTGAACACGACATTTTAGAAATGTTTTCAATAAATGTACTATAGACGTCTTCCACGCGTTTATATTAGGCGCGAAACGTGTGTAGTCGTTGGTAGTTGTTTCCGGACATTTTAGAGACATTACATGTTTCGTGGGAGCTGCAGCTGGGTTTCTCCAACGAGCGCTGACATCGCACAGCATATTTGTTATTTTCCTTATCGCGGCCACCAAAATGCGGCAGCCGTGGCCGGGATCGAACCCGCAATCTTGGGTTAGTAACTGAGCGGCACTTTCACTGACCTAGCCGACCCGTGGCTGGTCTTATTTTGTGTCTGCTTTCTGAGACAACGAATGCTTCCGAAATTTATTGTTGTACAACGTGGTTGTTGCACCTATGTTGCACATATTTATCGTACTTGACAGAACGGAACGGAAGCTATTCTCTGTGGGTGCTTTGTGTGTTAGAAGTGTGCTATCAATTTTAAAGAAACTATCCGCAAACACGTGAAAGGGGGAGGCTAATAATAATCAAGATTTCATATCAGCCCGGCAGGCGTACGTACTACAACGCTTAATAATTGCCAAAGGCATATTACAGAAGCGCCACTTAGATTTCTTGCTTGCCTCGTAGACGGGGCGCCATTTTCGCCTTGCAAAGCGCAGACAGCTTTCGGGCTCACCATACGCGGTAGCACGTCTCATTTTGGGTGAAAAAAAAGTGAAATGTGTGCAATTTTGCAAGAAAAACGTGGCTGAACCGACTCCCGGACCGGTTAGAAACGGTTGCTTTGAATGGTTCCGGTTCCGGGAAAAATAACGGATTCGGTACCGGTTCGACACGCTGAACAGAACACACTTTTGAACTTTAGCTTATTGATGCGCGGCACTGTGCAATTGAGGAGGTGTATTGTGTGAGATCGTTCGGTTCTACACCTGTGCGCAAACCATTTATGCAACCAAACGAACGCGACTTTAATTTAGCGAAAACCGCATGCTTCTTGATTCTGATGTGGCGCTTAGATACGTGAAAAGGCGATAACCTCCGCGGTACTCCTGAGAGCAGAAGAGGCGCAACGCCATGGAGGCACTTTCTCTCCCAACACTCTCAACCATGGCTGACACGCTGCCGTATCTCACTTTAATCTCCCCTGGACAGCTAGCGCCACCTCTGTCCCGTCGTGTGAACTTACATTGCCGCTGCTGCCTACAAAGGCTGCAACCCCAAAGTTTCGTTTCGTGCATGTTTCGTGAGTGCCTCGTACATGCGAGGAGCGAAAACGGAGGCTTTGGAGGGCATATTTTGCGAACCAGTGCCGCGAAGCTCAGCGATTCCGCCTGAAATCAAATGGCAGTGATACACATGCTCAATACGTGAGAATGTGCAGCTGTGCTAGTTTTCCACCGCGGTGTGTTAGGACCCATTGTCGTGGCTGTCTTCAAAGTACTTGCGCAGAAAACTTCAGCAGTTGCGCGGATCTCATGGTGTCCTGCAGGGCGCTTGAGGTCAGATTTGATTGCGGCTGTGGCTTGATTTGACGTTTGCCTCCGCTTAGGATAATGTGCTCTGCCTGCAGCTAGTGCATTGCTTCATGTTCGTAGATTACGGCGCCGACTCTGCAACAACTGTTCAGTTCAAAGTGGTGCAACTTAAGTGTCAGCATAGAAGCTGGATACTAAATTTAAAAGCGAACTCGTTTATTCAAGACTTTACGGTGGTTCAATGGATGTACTGCAGCGTCTTCGTTCGGCCGCTTGTGTCTCTCGACAATGGCCTCGCTCGAAGCTTGGTACTCTCGCAGCGGGCTTCTTGATCGTCGCTGTCGTGGTGCCGAGGCTTCTAGAGTTGAGAGGTTGAGAGTCCGAATGCGGGCGCGCCTCTTAATCGCGTCGCCTGTGCGCAGGAGCGTCAAATATACTGGGCCGCTTGGCCGCATGTCTCTCAGTCATGGTAGAATAAATGTGCAGCTGACGAAAACATAAGCGGACTGTGCTGCTTAATCACGATATATTAGGTCAGTTGGAGGGTGGCCTGCACTGGCGATAGCAATTACGTATAAACAAATCACAGTGAGTGATAACTGGATCACATGACGTAATATCGTCGTTACGATTCGCGCGACAGCGTCTCCATCTGGCTGGCCCCGTCAAAAGCTGAGGCGCTCCTCCTCTTGGAACCGGTGACCATCGAGCTCGTTGTCTTCGTCTTCCTATGTTCGTTCTCCGCCTTTGGCTGGCGTGTTCACCCTTAGTCGGCGCTAGGCGTCTGGATCTAATGGGAGGTGCCGTATGCAGGCTTTTATTTTGAACACCGCGAGAGATACTTAGGTGCGGCCTGTGCAGGTGGTTTGTACAGTGTTAGCTGTATACACCAACTCTAAGCTGTGGGACTAACCTGCGTCATCTATCGACAAGCGGCCCAAGTGGCGGGGAGTAACATGTATCCGCGGCCAGGCGCAAGCAGCGAAACCGAGAAAGTTCGTTACAAAAGCACGGAACGACGCAACCATTGAAGTTTTGTCACGTAATCCTTATATAACACAACCTAACCTAACCTTAATTAAATTCCGTTTCATCATGTGCTGCAATGGCTGACAAAAGTCAGGTTGGAATGACACTCGAACAGCGCCTGTAAAAAATATTTTGCCGGTTTACTTTCAGCAGATGTGTACGGAGTACATCTAGCCTGATTCATATTTATAAGTTGAGGATCTACCAAATTACACATTCTTAAACCTGTTGTAAATGAATATCTCGGTGCAAGGTAGAAAGGCACGGTGCATGAGTGTTCGCATTTCATTCCGGCCTGACTGCAGAGCAAGATGAACATTATGGACATGAGAGACCTGAATAATTAGACGATTAAGTAATAAAAATTAACCAGTCAACTTTTCTTTTTAAAGTTTGGGAGGGAGGGGGAAGCAAGTTAAGGTCAAAGAGCGGATTACGAAAAAATGGAAACTTCTTTGCTCGGGGGTATAAATAAATAAACGAGAGGGAAGGAACAAATTGCTGGTAGGTGCTTGGCTCCGTTCGGCGTGAGCACATCTGAAGACGGCTGACACGTGCTTTGGAGAGAAGTTAAGCTTGCGGATGTGGTCTTGGATGGAGATTCTTGTCCAGCGGATAAGTGACAAAATACGAGTGTCATTTTGTGCGTTCTCATGGTGGTTGCTCGGATGGGAATCAAGCTTAAAACGTTTGCCAATTACGGTTGCTTGTCCTTTAACCTATAAAGCTGTTTCGTTTTTATTCTTACCATGAATTATCAACCGCTCCAGTGCACGTAATTAGTCGAAAGCCAAATTTTGTCGAGTCACAGCGACGAGGGTAATCGCGTTTTTGAAATTCTGAAAACTGGTATTAGAAACGACCGGCTACATATCTCTAATTGCAACTAGGCGCCTAACTCTGTTTGGTGAAAAGTTAATGATTAAAAGTTAGTTAACCAGGTTACTACTGAAGATAATTCACCGGTTTTGTGGTGCCCGCCAACACTGGTAATGTTATGCCGTAGAAGCCGTATTTTCACCCGAAAAAGCCTATTTTCGAAAATTTTTGAAAATTTTCACTGAAACCCCCGGTATAGGCGGTTATGTTTAGAACTGCTTTCGCTTGAAATATTCTCGTAGGCCATCAGTGCTTGTTAGCAAAGAACAACTAGTATTTACACAGACCTTTATAGTCTGGACAAATCTGCCTTTTTTCAATAGCCTTGCATTCTGACAACTGTGCGGTCGTAGTGTGTGCTGTTTTTTGCGTACCGGATGTTCCTGGTAGTAGTCATTAAGGTTTAAAAAAAGACGAAGTGTCCTAGACCGGGTGAAAACAACTGTGTGCAGTTGAGAGTCGCGTGGCCTAATCTGCAGTTTTTTAACGCGACAGCGTTAAAGGGCGCGTAACGCGGAAATTCCGGTGTCGGCGTTGTGAGCGATAAATAGGGTGGCTCAGGCAGCCAACCCCGGAAAAGCAGCCTAGGTGTGCCACCTAGGTCACGTGACGCTGTGGGGTCTTCACAACCTACCCATCGGAATGTGAGCAAACTATCGCCACCCTGGGAGGTGGCAGTAAAATTAATGGCTGATCGTGAGAGGTTGCTCGTGAACAGCAACTTGGGTCACGATAGACCCACCGGTGGGAGCACCAGCCATCGCAGGGCAGTGGCGAATCCCTTAAAGGGTGTGGGGTTGAATGGGAGGATAAAATGTTCTCCCCACTCAATCGCGGCTGACACGGTTCAAAGCCGCCCGGACCCCACCCCGTGATCGCGTACGCTACCGAGCGCTCGCCAACCACGGCGGGCCTTGCTCTGGGGGAACAAAGGAACGACACATTGTCTGACACGAACAGGCATTTATTGCTACAGAAACAATAACGCCAGCTAGCAACAAGGTACGCTAATGAATCAAGGTCGTCCGACTCACCAGCAAAGTTCCGAGCGAATGTTCGCCCGCGCTAGGGCAAGGGATATATACTCCGAAGGCCGGACGGGTCGAGTACGGGAGCCTGTCTCCCCGTCGCTTCCTCGCCCCGCCGGCGAAGAGCGGAGCCGCGAGCGACGCGTCCGCTCAGGCCGACCATCCCAGCCGAAACCCCTCTCCCGCGCGCGGGCTTTGGCAGTCTCCGCGCAGCGATGCTGGCGCCCTCTCTTGCCAGTTAATGTAACTCACAAGGGAATGCGCTCAGCCTCGAGGTGAGACTGCCGCTGCACGGTGCCTCGCGGGAAAGCAAACTCAGGGGGCTGCAGGGCAGGTCCCCACACCTTCAACCGAGCCTCAAACCGATACCGAAGTTAAAACCTCAGTGCTAGCGCACCTACTTTGCATTTGGCCTAACACCAAAATAGTCCATCATTTTTTTAAACCAACTGAAATTAACCGATTGTGTAAAAAACACAAATGAGCAAAACGTCGCATTGTAAACATTAACGGTAATTTTTCTGTGCAACAATTGAAGAGAATGTTGCACAGCGCCCAATTTGATTGTTTTTGCGAATATCCCTTTTACCCGCTTTTTTTGTCCCAAACTTAAAGGCTGCAAGATTTAAAACTGTTACATGCCAGTGCTCTTGTGTCATGGTGTTAGCATGCTCACACTCCTTGGATTGGCGCAGCCACTTTGCTTAGAGTTATGCTTCAGCAGGAGCGTGACTGTGCCTTCAGCGTTTCATGGCACAGCACAGGCTTCTTCCAGTCCAACATGACCGCACTTCTCACAACGAAGCCTTTTATCATGAATGCGTGTCCAGGAGCACAGTTGAAAACTTCGGCAGCTTTTTTACTCTTTACCATCGACATGATTTTCCTTTTATGATGCCCAAACACAGCAAATCCACTATCATGCGAGGAAACAAGCCAAACACGGTCAGAACAAGAAGGATGGCAACAGAACAGTCTGTCTTAGGGAAACAACTTCCCTCTTTTCAACTCCTTCCATGTCATCCTGTGCAATGTATAAATGTTAGAGACACAACAGGAAATTATCCATGTATAATAAACAAGTAAAACCGGAAAATTGAACACTAACCCTTCTGTTGCATTGCGCACCTGGCGCTTTGTTCAATAGCCTCGGGAAAGGCTCCCTGGCCGACTTGATCTTTTGTCTCGTGCTGTCCATAGTGTCTACAAGTTGGATAACATTATAATGGCCACACATACAAATACATCCCCGCGGTTACATGGGAGAAACTATGGAACTGTCCACAGCAATTTTCAGTTAAAACTGCAGCTTTGTGATAGTTATTTAAGGGGTGCAGACACATAGTTTTGGGGTGTCTGTTTTTTGCATTCAAAGATGTGTATGGGCGTAGTAATTATGGAAATAAACTCAATACACCAGTTCACAGTGTCAATGTTTCTTTACAAACAATTCTGTACAGCAGTTCCGGTATCGGTCAGCGCCAGTGCTGAAGTGCACCTCGGTGTCACGGTCGAGAAGCCAACCAGGACTACCACATTCCTAAAAAACGTCAGTGTCACCAACAGGCACTGGTTATGCACTTGGACGTCACCCGATCCAGATGGAAATGCTAAGTGGCTCCTCAGACAAAATTTCTAATAATTTAAAATATGTTCCATCCAATAAACGCCTGCAAATGAAACTTGTTAGAAGGCATCTCCTTAGGCCCGTTTCACAGGCTGCGATTTTTGCTGCACCGACCCTGCGAATTTGGTGCCGCCGTTGGTGAGGCACTGAGATTGCCGCTCAGTCCTTTCACGTGCAACTCAGAATCTACGAATTCGTTCGGTTGTGACAGCAGGGTTATTAGATTTCTGCTTATGCAACTTCTGAATAAACGCGGCAGTAATGCAACGTGCAATGTGTTTATATTGTTTTAGCCATGCGCACTTTTGTATACATAGCAACATTTTGTACTTTTTATTAAACCAAACAGTTCTGAATTATTCTAAAGGTACATAATGGCCAAAGCCAAGCCTGGCCATTATGTGGCATTGAGCAACTGTGGTCAAGACCTTTTTCCCAAGCATCTCACCGCAGAAGGGCCGAGCACCAGACCGGGGGAAACCTTGTATCCATTAGAAAACCGGTGGGTACCCAGCGGCACTGGGGATCTAAACAAAATTAACGCTGGCACAAGAGCTCCGTGCTAACAGCTTTTAATGATATCAGAGTTCCGTCCATGCGATACACGAAATTCAGTATGTCCCTTAGCGAAGGCACTAGACTTTTCGATCAGACCAGTGCGGCCGTCAGGGATAGCAGAAAGGTTTATTGCTGCAAGATTTGTTTTGTTGTTATGCCTCAAGTGTTTAAGTTAGATAAGTTTACAGCAGCAGGTCCACCTGAAAATTTTCCAGGGTGTCCGGCTGGCGGTGGATTACGTCTGGCGCTGCCCTGCCTAGCTCTCTGGATGACTGACAACCAGAAGAAACAACTTCCAGACCCTCGGAAATTGCCGCTGTGGCCGGGGTAGTAGACTAGAAGTTTAGCCAGTTGAAGTCTGTCGGCCGCTCGTCATGGAAAAAAAAACCACACTCACGTGCACCATCGATCAGACGCCAAAAAAATCTACCCACGCGCTTTTGCTACGGGTGCAAACAAGCATAACAGCGTGCTTTAAAGCATACTATTACCAAAATCCCGCACGGAACAAAAATATTTACTCACCAGCAAACGCAAAGACAAAGACGTCGCAGAAGCCCTCAAGTGAGCCGTCTTCGCCGATCCAATACGTTCGCACTATTTTAGAAGCGTCGAAATCCAGCTCGCTTACCAGATCAAATTGTTTGATGGGCCGAACCGGCACTATCGCCAGATAATTATCTTTGTACTTCACGTACGCAAGCATGGTGAAAAACGCAGGCCCGAACAAACGCAAACAACGTGAGAAGAAAATTAGTTGCACCGGACTATGACTTCGGCTGGAGATGACACCGACGACATATGCTTGTTTTAGCTAGGGTTTCGAATTCGTGAAATTTTGCTGCACCGCGGAAACATATATACATTTTCCTACTTGAACTGGTTTAAGCCTGTATGGGAGGGCGGCCTCATTAAAAATGGCATAAGAAAATGGAACCCAACATGTCAGGTGGAAACCTTGATGCATTTTGAGCGCATGTAGAATGAAACTGTAGCAATACTTTGTTATTCTTTCCTTCAGTCTTCTCCTGAAGTAGTATTTTTTTTGCATTGATATATGTCTTCAGATGTTAGACAGGAAATAATTTTCGAATAATGCTAACGCAGCTGGATGATGAAACCTTTTGAAGGTCTGAAACAACTCTGAATAACTCAGCAGTTAGCATATGAATATATAGCCCGGCAGTGGCGCGACAAGTGCGACAAGCTAGAGATAACAGGGGCACTGAATAGCTAAAGGCTGCGAGTACAGATACATATATACGGGATGCAGCTTTAAGAACCGCCGGACATCCTCATTACAAGTACACGTGCGCATGCAAACTGGCTCATTTCATTAGCACGCTCCTCGATCCAGGACTTGGGAGATATATGAGAAGCGCGTTTCGTTGCTCATCGAAGACTGAAATAAATAAACGCCCCTTCTGCTCTGACAAGAGAATAAAAGTACCCCAGTTGGTTTTCTTCAACGGAGCTGCAGCGTCCGCGAAATGGTACACGCACGTTTCCAGAGGGCGCAGAGAGTTCCTTTTACCTTCAGGAAATGAACGCTGCCGATGCGTAACAAGCCACATAGCATGGCCCGGAAGTAAAACACTCGACTCTACATGCACTTTTGACAAAAGCTGTACGTCCCGTCACTCGAGAATAAAAAAACAACTCATAGTCCTCACTCTTGATACCAATCCTCTGTACATGCATTGCGTACTTTATCTAGGAAGTTCGCTATCAGCTTTGAATTGAGCACGGCCGAGTGCGGCGGGCATTCTGTTCGATGACCGCCGAGCACACTTAAGCTTGTTGCTACGCCGCCGCGTTTCAGTCCATTGTGGGCGCAAGTCAGCCCAAATAAATTTTTTGTTTAGACGCCATTTTCGCTGTCTTTTTGCCCTCCGGATTGCAGTCACCACTTCGTCACAATATATATATATATATATATATATATATATATATATATATATATATATATATATATATATATATATATATATATATATATATATATATATATTTCAGTGTTACGATCGCTTTCCCGCTCAATGCAGACAGAAGAATTTACTCGTCACGGCACTCTGGAAAATGTATAGAATGGGCTCCGCCTGGATGCGATCAATCGACATAAATCTGGCCGCGTCTTGGACCGCAAACAAAGCGATAAAGCGGCGCGCCGGCAGCTTTCGAGAATGAACAACGCGAATATTTGCAGTGTTCGGTTTTCAAATCTGCCGCCACACACTTCATCGCTTTGTTTGCGACGCAAGACGCGACTAGATTTATCTCAATTGATCGCAGCCAGGCAGAGCTGATTCTACGTTGTTCCGGAATGTTCTAGTAACTTTGCACGCTTTATCTAG
Source organism: Amblyomma americanum (assembly GCF_052857255.1). NCBI lineage: Eukaryota > Metazoa > Arthropoda > Arachnida > Ixodida > Ixodidae > Amblyomma > Amblyomma americanum. The sequence continues at coordinate 481,318,687 of NC_135497.1, read as the reverse complement.
AAAGTTCGCTATCAGCTTTAAATTGAGCACGGCCGACAGCGGCGGGCATTCTGTTCGACGACCGCCGAGCATGCTTGTCGCTTCGCCGCCGCCGAGTGATTCAGTCCATTTTGGGTGCAAGTCAGCCCAATAAAGAGTTTTCTATTAGACCTTTTGTCCGTCTTCATCGCTGCTTCGACTGCCGTCACCACTACGTGATATCTGGTAGAGGTGCTGGGTACGTTCCATGTTCCGGACACCCCCTTCAAGTCGTGAAGCCAGCCCTCAGCGCTTCGCACCCGAGGACGAGCCAGCAGCTCAGCGAGCCAGCCGACGTCTCCAGGAAGAGGAGCCTGAGTTCGGGAAACTGCCGGACCGCACCAGACAGCGAGAATACGCTGCTATGAGCACCGCAACCTCGCCGAAAATGTCGACACCGATCATACTGCAGCAGCCGCGGGTGCGGCCAACTTTCAATGGATCCCTAGGCGCAGACCCTTAAGAATGGTTGGACCAATTTGAGCGCCTGGCGTCATTCAGCAAGTGGGATGATGCGGCAAAAATTGGACACGTGTTTTTCTCATTGGATGGCTCCGCACTCAAGTGATACGAAAACTACGAGTCGTTCCTTACGACATGAGAGCTATTCAAGAGAAAACTATTGAAGGTATTTACCAGTGTCGTGAGGAAAGAAAGAGCCGAACGACTCCTCGAGTCCAGGATCCAGCTTCCGAATGAGCCCGTCAGCGGTTACGTCGAGGAGATGAAGCGCCTATTTCGCCGGGCCGACCCCGAGATGACCGAGGAAAAGAAAGTTCAGTTTTTTATGTGCGGCGTAAAAGAACAACTCTTTGCAAGCCTCGTCCGTCAGCCGCCAAAAACAGTAGAGGAATTCATGCAAGAAGCCTGCACGATTGGGAAGACCCTCGACGTCCGAGCTCGGCAGTGCAATCGCCTTTCCTCTGCCTGTGCAATTCGTTCGGACACGCCGGTCCCCACCAGCTACAGCTTGCGGGAAGTTATCCGCGAAATCGTGCGAGAGGAGCTACGCCGATTACTGCCATCCTCCCCACAGCCACAAGCAGCGACTCGGATGGATGTGGCACGGGAAGAAGTGCAACAGGCACTTGGCACCCCGACGGCTACAGAACCCCAGGCCATGACCTACGCCGCTGCAGTAAGGACTAACGACAACCCCACGTACTCCCCGCAATGCAAGATCCAGGACCTCCGACTTAGAAGTCACTATCGACGGCCTGAAAGTTACAGCTCTAGACGACACAGGAGCCGATTACTCGGTGATGAATGGAACATTCGCTGCGCATCTGAGAAACGTCACAACGGCTTGGGACGGCCCAAAAATTCGCACCGCAGGGGCCACCTCATTACGCCATCAGTACGATTCACAGCGCGAGTAAGTGTCAAAGGACATACCTATCCTGCGACCTTTGTTGTGCTACCGCAATGCTCCCGCGAAGTGATCTTGGGTATGAATTTCCTTAATGAGCATCAGGCGATCATCGACCTGCGATCCAAGCTGATCACGCTTTCGACGGACGAAGCCATCGCTTCGATGAAAACTCGGAAAAATCACGTTTCCCTTACTATCCTGGTGGAAGCAGTGAGCGTCCCACCCCGTTCAAGCGTTATCGTGACCGTAGGCGCCACGAAAGCCATTAAAGCTGAAGCCATCATCGAGGGCAACATGCAGTTGCTTCTAGAGCGAGGAATCAGCATCGCAAGAGGCATTGCACATTTCCGCAATGGCCAGGACGAAGTACTGCTGACTAACTTCACCGAAGAATACCGACACATTAACATAGGAACGACGATTGCTTTCTTCGACGAAATATCCGACGTACGAGACTCCTTCACCCTCTCCGACCCCTCCGAAGAAGATTCGCCTGACCAAGAGAACTCGCCCACTTTCGACATCAACCCAGCCCTGCACCGGAACAGACAAGACCAGATCCGCAATATGTTTCAAAGCTACAGTGAGTGAGCGAGAAACGCCAATTGCGAAGAATCGCATTAGAACGGACCAACACGTCCGACCTCTCCGTCAAAGCCCCTACCGTGTGTCACCGCGAGAACGACAAGCCATCCGGGACCAAGTCGAAGAAATGCTCCGCGACGTCATCCAGCCTTCAAACAGCCCATGGGCGGCACCGGTTGTTCTAGTGAGAAAGAAAGACGGCTCACTTCGGTTCTGTGTGGATTACCACCGCTTGAACAACATAACAAAGAAGGATGTCTACCCCCTCCCCCGCATCTACGACACACTGGACCGCCTCTGAAACGCCAAATATTTCCCATCGATGGACCTCAAGAGCGGCTACTGGCAAATTGAGGTAGACGAAAAAGATCGCGAGAAGAGAGCATTCATCACTCCGGATGGGCTGTTTGAGTTCAAGGTGATGCCATTTGGTCTCTGTTTCGCACCAGCGACGTTTCATCGTGTAATGGATACGGTGCTGGCAGGTCTGAAGTGGCAAATTTGTCTGGTATATTTAGATGACGTCGTTGTCTTGGGCTCAAACTTTGAAGAGCACCTCAAAAGACTTCGAACAGTACTAGACGCCATCAAGTTGTCTGGCCTAACCTTGAGGGCAGAGAAGTGCCACTTTGCCTATTTATTTATTTATTTATTTATTGTACCCTCAGGGCCCGAAGGCATTACAGAGGGGAGTGGGAATACATAAAAATTCAGCCTAAACAGCAACAACAATAGGGAAAACAAAAATAAACCAGGAATACATAAAAAGTGAAAACACAGGAAGGCAATAAGATTAGAATGCAGTGGGGATATATTAAAACAGTGTGTAGACAGTAAAAAGGCAATTTTTATACAGTAATAAACGACACATACTCAGAAAGAAACATTAAGGACTTTACGAAATGCATTGTTATCGGAAATACCTGCGATGTCGTGGGGGAGGTGATTCCAGCTGACACAAGTTCGGGGTATGAATGAATCATGAAAACATTTGGTGTGACAAGATGGGATTCCAACTTTATGACGGTGATCAACGCGTGCTGATATGTAACATGGTCTAGACAGTAACTTAGGATTGAGAAAGCTGTTGTGGTAAATTTTATGAAAGAGACACAATGAGGCTATTGATCTGCGGTGGGAAAGAAGTGGTAGGGACAAACTTGATTTCATGGCGGTTACACTGCTTGTTCGGTGATAATTAGAAAGAATGAAACGGCATGCGCGGTTCTGTACAGCTTCCAAATCTGAAACGAGTGAATCGATGCCAGGGCTCCAGACAGATGCAGCATATTCTAACTTGGACCGAACCAATGTTTTATAAAGTAATAATTTTATTGAAGTAGATGAACGTGAGAAATTTCTGCGAAGGTACCCAAGCATGCGATCAGCGTTATTTATTATGTATTCAACGTGAGTTTGAAGAGCTACTGTTTATAAACCACATCGCTAGCAAGGAGGGAGTACAGCCGGACCCGCAGAAAACAGCTGCTATTGAACAGTTTCCTCCGCCACCCGATAAGAAAGCAGTGCGCAGATTTCTCGGACTGTGTGTATATTACCGACGATTTATGAAAAACTTTTCGCACATCGCCGAGCCCCTGACCAAACTGACGAAAACAGACGTGCCGTTTAAATAGGCAGCGCCTCAAGCAAAAACCTTCAACGAACTTCAGCGTCGTTTACAGTCGCCACCGATCCTCGGGCATTTTGATGAAAACGCCGATACTTAAGATCATACCGACGCAAGCAGCGTGGGCCTAGGTGCCATTCTCGTTCAAAAAAGCGACGGGCTGGAGAAGGTGATCGCATACGGTAGCCGTTCCCTTTCCAAGGGCCGACGCTAACTATTCGACAACTGAGGAGTGCCTTGCCATCATCTGGGCCGTGTCAAACTTCCGCCCCTACCTGTACGGACGACCATTCAAGGTGGTCAGCGATCATCACGCGCTGTGCTGGCTAGCCAATTTCAAGGACACCTCTGGCCGACTCGCTCAATGGAGTCTGCGCCTCCAGGAGTTTGACGTCACCGCCGTTTACAAGTACGGACGCAAGCACTCTGTCGGCGATTGCCTCTCACGAGCCCCTGTAGATACACCGCCGCCGGACGACGATGAGGACGCCTTCCTGGGACCCATCAGCCCCAGCTCTTTTGCCCAGCAGGAACGCTCGGACCCCGACCAAAAACGCCTCATCGAGTACCTGGAAGGCAAGGTTTCTTCACCTTCCGCTTCATTCAAGCGAGGACTGTCTTCCTTCTGTGTGCAGAACGAGGTCCTCGTGAAGAAGAACTTTGCAGCGAGCAAAACAGCCTACCTCCTTGTTGTACCTGCTTGTCTCCACGAAGAAGTTCTACAGGCTTTACACGACGAGCCGACAGCTGGACATCTCGGGTTTACTCACACCCTCCGCCGCATTCAAGGCAAGTATTATTGGCCCCGACTGTCTGCTGATGTCGCTCACTATGTGAAATCCTGTCTAGATTGTCAGCGACGAAAGATCCCTCCCACACGACCAGCAGGATTTCTGAACCCCATTGAACCTCTCTCAAGACCCTTTCAGCAGATCGGCATGGACTTGCTTGGCCCTTTTCCAACGTCAACATCTGGAAACAAGTGGATCATCATAGCGATCGACTACCTGACCCGCTACGCCAAGGCGAAAGCCCTTTCGAACGGAACAGCAGCAGAAGTCGCCAAATTTTTCGTGGAATGCATTCTTCGACACGGCGCCCCTGATTTGCTCATCACGGACAGATGAACAGCATTCACGGTGGAACTAACGCAAGCCATCCTGCGTTACAGCCAAACCAGCAACCGGATGACAACTGCATACCATCCGCAGACCATATGCGACAGAGCGCCTGAACAAAACCATCGCCGATATGCTCGCCATGTATGTCGATACCGAACACAAAACCTGGGATGTCATCCTGCCTTACGTCGTCTTCGCCTATAACACCGCAGTGTAGGAGACCACCCAGATGACGCCTTTTAGACTCGTCCATGGCAGGGAGGCCACGATCACGCTACACGCCATGCTGCCCAACGTTACAGAAGAGAACGTCGATGTTGCCGCCTACCTTCAACACGCAGAAGCTCGAAGGCTTGCCCGATTACGGATCAAAGATCAGCAGCTGTCCGACGCCAGGCGCTACAACCTACGAAGACGCAACGCGGCATACAAGCCAGGAGACCAAGTCTGGGTGTGGACGCCCATTCGCCGCTGTGGATTGAGTGAAAAGCTTTTGCGCCGCTATTTCGGCCCGTAGAAGGTTCTTCGTCGGCTAGGTGAACTGGATTATGAAGTCATTCCTGACGCAATGACTGCATCCCAGCGACGCCGCGTACGACCAGAAGTTGTCCATGTAGTCCGTCTGAAGCCGTATTTTGCGCTCTAAAGGCCGCTGCATTTCCATGCTCTATTTTCGCAAGATCCGTTTTTTTCTCCTACTAGTCGCATAATTTGTTTTAATGCATCGTGTCGATGTTTCTTTGCGAGGGGAGTAATGCCCCGAATATTTGCAGTGTTCGGTTTTCAAATCTGCCACCACACCACTTTATCGCTTTGTTTGCGACGCAAGACTTGACTAGATTTATCTCGATTGGTCGCAGCCAGGCAGAGCTGATTTTGCGTTGTTCCGGAATGTTCTAGTAACTTTGCACGCTTTATCTCAAAAGTTCGCTATCAGCTTTAAATTGAGCACGGCCCACAGCGGCGGGCCTTCTGTTCGACGACCGCCGAGCACGCTTGTCGCTTCGCCGCCGCCGAGTGATTCAGTCCATTTTGGGTGCAAGTCAGCCCAATAAACAGTTTTCTTTCAGAAGACCTTTTGTCCGTATTCATCGCTGCTTCGACTGCCGCCACCACTACGTGGGCTCCGCCTGGATACAGTCAATCGACATAAATCTGGCCGCGTCTCGGACCGCAAGCAAAGCGACAAAACGGCGCACCGGCAGCTTTGAAGAATGAACAAACGCTACAAAGATTCACGGCAATTTGATATATTTGATGTTTCAGTTAAGATAGTACTTATAATGGTCCTTGTACAGTGTGTCTGCATGATGTCTCATGCCATAGATATCAACGTTGAAGCATATTAAGCTCGTGCCAGGATAAGCGCGTGCGCCTCGAGAAGCTGGCAAGTAAATGACCTCTGATCAAACTATGATATATAGGTATATTTCACTGCTTTCAGCCTTCCGCACAAGGTAGCAAGAGATTCTTCCCTCTTCCTTGCTAGTAACTTTGCTAGCAATAATTATTGCCACCTGTTGCCAGGAAGGTGCATTTTAACGAAGCGTGTAGTGATAGTCTGTATGTTTTGCTCACTAAATCACCGACCATGCACAAAATTTTTCTTTTAGAAATAAACGGAATAAGTTTATTTTCTTGCTTACCGCTATTAACACCCAGCTTCAACAAAAAAAAACATTTTTCTTTGAATTCCTGCATATCTCTCTAGTTCGGTCCTTTATTGATTCTTCCGATCTGCGCATGAGCTTGTGTTTTTTGCGTGCGAATAGAGAAGTTCGAGTTGTCGCCGATCCTGCTGGATCTTATCCGCCTGCATCGGATATTTTGTTTTCAACTTATGTGCGGAGTGTTGCGCGTCTGATGATGTCAGACCCGCCGGGCTGTCAGCCGGAAAAGAGGCGCAAACGGTACCTCGATCGGGACAGCTATTTCAGTTTGCCGCCGTCGAATTTCTACCGGCGCGAAAAGAATTATGCTTTCGCTGCTGCCGCCGGCACTGCGTCAGCATTGCCTACAAGCGATATGCACAGAGCGGGCCCGCATGATCCGCCGGGAACAGGCGTGCTGCACGACGTGAGGGCCGCGCCGGACAATGCTAGCCACGACGCGGTCGACGCGACTGCAGAGTGAAATGTTTCGTTCGACGAATCCACAGACTCCAGTGAAAGTAACTCCAGTTAATATGATAACCTCGACGACAGCCACGACGACAAAGGTGACGACGAAGAAAATTGCCCGCTTCCGCAGTGGTTTGAGCGGGCGGACGATAAGAGGCTGCCGAATTCGCCGGTTGCAAAGACAGGTGCGATTGCTGCTGTTATGGCATTCGCCATCTCGCACGGGCTGACGTGGAGCGCCCTTGGTGATCTGTCCAAACTCATAAACTTTTTGTTTGGGACAGACGTACTGCCTCGGAACAAGTACGCTGTTCAGAAGCTGTCGTCCCAGCAAAAGCAAGGAATTGCACAGCATCACTATGTCTGCGAAACCTGCAGTGCAGTAATGCAACAGCAACAAAATTCTGCGCAGCGCCGTATCTGCATGCAGCCGCCGCGGTGGCTGAGTGGTTATGGCGCTCGGCTGCTGGCCCGAAAGATGCGGGTTCGATCTCGAATTTCGATGGAGGCGAAATTCTAGAAGCCCGTGTGCTGTGCGATGTCAGTGCACGTTAAAGAACCCAAGGTGGTCGAAATTTCCGGAGCCCTTCACTACGGCGTCTCTCATAGCCTGAGTCCCTTTGGGGCGTTAAACCCCCATAAACCAACCAAAACTATCTGCATGCAGGTTGAAAGCCTTCAGCTGCTGAAAGAGCGTTGGCTTTTCTTCATTACAATGGATATTGAGAAACAGCTAAGTTTCTTTATTGAAAGAACGGAAGCAGACCTTCGCACAAATCTAAGACGACTTGAACAGCGAGACAAGGAAACTGAAGAGCTGTCAGCCCAGGTCACAGATATCACAGATGCTCATACAAATTGCTGCGGCGTTAAAGGCAGCTGAGCAGGGACGACGTCACCTTAACCATAAATACAGACGGAAGTCCTGTATGGAAGCCCTCAAGAACATGAGTTAGGCCGCTTCAGTTCATTATTAATGAATTTCCACCAGAGCTCAGGTTGAAACAGCCAGTTCTGGCAGGACTTTGGTTTGGTCGAACACACCCAAACATGCCGCTTTCCCTGGATAAGTTTGTGCCCGAGTTCACCAAAGCAAAGGCAGTGAAATGGATATATGATTTTCAAGAGCACATGCCAAAGCCTTTCGTGCTGTGCTCTTCTTTCCGTTCACCAGCAAGGGCAGCGGTGCTCAACATGGTGAATTTCAATGGATATTTTGGGTGTTCGTGGTGCTTGATTCCTGGTACATATGCTAAAGGTAAGGAAGAGCTTTGAGTTCTTTCTGTAGCGTTTTTGGCTTACGGTATCTAAAATAAAAATTATTCCATTCAGCTAGCTTATTGTGCACTCATTCAAATACACCGATAAGGTTTAAATATGCTTCTGGTACTTTGGAGTGGTGGGCACGGTGACATTAACCCTTTATGCGCTACATATAAACTTGTATAATTCAGTGGCGAAATGCCCAAAATTTTCTCCAGAACCATTTCAAACCAGACCTGTGAAATGGACTCAAAAAATTGTTCCTGTGATGAATGCAACTGCATTTTACGGTATCTATGGTAAGACTGGTCAGTGTGCATTTTTCTTTGTATGATCTGCAAGGATGAGTTGTTTAAACTGCTTAAATTATGCTCATTTCTTTACATAATGACTTCTTATGATAGGAGGAGTGAAAAAGCAGTGTAACTGAGACCCTAAAACTTGTGTTGCTTTACATTGTAGAGCTTACCAATATCCCTCAAGAGAAAAGTATACAACAGCTGTATCTTGACAGCACTCACCTGCGGGGCAGAAACATGGAGGCTAACGAAAAGGGTTCAGCTGAATTTTAAAGTGCAATGCAGCGAGCTATGGAAAAAATGTTAGGTACAACGTTAAGGGACCGGAAGTGGGTAGAGTGGGTGAGAGAAAAAACGCGGTTTAATGACATCCTGGTCGAAATCAAGAGGAAGAACTGGGCTTGGGCAGGGCATGCAATTCGAAGACAAAATAATCGCTGCTCCTTAAGGGTAACGGAGTGGATTCCAAGATAATGCAAGCATAGCAGGAGCCTGAGCGCCTGTCCTGTGTTTTTCTCCCCTTTCGTCTACGTTTTTTGGGATTTTTAAATATATATCACCAACTTGCCCTCCTATTTATTGGCAGCAGAATGTAAGGCGGGCGGAAGAGAGTAAGAAGTTTGCGGGCATACGGTAGGCACAGCTGTCAAAGGACAGGGTTGATTAGAGAGATATGGGAGAGGCCTTTGCCCTGTTATGGGCGTAGTCAGGCTGATGATGATGATTCTATGAAGTCTCTGGATTTCTTGACTGTCTCAGAATTGTAATTATTGCTGTTCATGTGTGTAGCATGTTGCAACTCTTAACACTTGAGCCTGTTATCACTGGCTATAGCTAACCCCTCATGAACGGATATCTGTGTAACTAAGATTGGCAGGTAATGAGTAAGTCTAAACTATTTAATATGCATGAGGAAGGTACTAATGGTGTCTTCGGCTGACGGCACTTGTGGAATTTTCAGGTAGGTAGGTAGGTAAACTTTTTTATTGCGCCCAAAAACAGGGGACCAGTCAAAGGACCGGTTGCGCTGACTTAGAGGAGGTCGGCGGGGATCCTTTGGGATGCCGCGGCCTCCACCGCGTGCTGGATAAGCCAGCGTTGGTCTGCTGGCTTGGAAGTACACAGGAGAGACTCCCACGTCTCTGGGGTGTTTGCGTTGTCTCTGTTGTAATGTGGACAAGTCCACACCATGTGTATGAGTGTGGCCGGAATTGAGCAGGGTTTACACATGGGGGCTATCTGTTCCGGAAAGATCCTGCTGTATAAGAGGGGGTGTGGGAAGCTGCCAGTTTGTAGTTTGCGCCATTGGACGGCCTCGCGCCTTGTTAGATCGCGGTGTGCGGGAGGCCAACCTCCGTCCCATCTCTCTCACGTCCTGCGTTGGGAAGCTGATGGAATTTTCAGCTCACTAGTGCGGTGCCGCACGTTCGGCTGAGACGAGAACGACACGCGCGCGCACCGGCGCGCCACCGTGGGGACCGACAGTGAAGCACGGTGCAATCCCGTCGTTTCAGCGCGCACTGGCAGTCGTCCGGGCAGACGACTCTGTTGACGCAGAAAATTTCACTATACAGAGGCCGATAGGAAGCTTCGACGAAGAGGAAAAACAGGCGACGCATCGCAAGTGGCATAGTTTAAAGAAATGTTCAACTTTATAGCAGCTGCAGTGCATTTATTCGCCCTACAATCAAGCAGCCACTAACCGGCAAGCCATGTGCCTTGTCCTTATGAGAAAATTAAAGGTTTGTCAATATTTTTAGTCGCGCTCGTCCTGCCTTAGCTCATGCATGCAGCAAACGCCAGATGCTGTTCATCCTGCATGCCTGCACTTTATAACATCATACTTTTTGTCAACGTGAGCATAGGGTAACGGATATATCAAAAAGCTACAATGGGGGAGCTGAGATTGGATTGAGAATATCCTGTAGATACTTTCAGAAGTTACTCTATCTGCGCTAAAGCTCATGCATCGAAACCGACAAGCATAATTACATCATGGTGCTGTGTCTGACAAACCTACACCTCCACAATCGCTGTATTTCACAAACGTGCTCGTGGTTCCCGCATTTCCTACCGTGTCTATGAACGCTGATCCTGCGCGCAGTTACTGAAGAGGTTGTTAGCTCTATAAATTGCTGTCTGTGGTCGTTCGCGTCGGCAGCTTGTGAGGATGACTTCCGAGATTTTCGAGGGCCTCGGAGGCCACGGTGAACAGAGAGCACGAAGAGCAACGGCGCACTGCGAATGTTTCACATGTTCGGCTTAGGTGCAAGGGGACGTGTCACTTGTGTAGTATTTGACGTCATTTCCTACGCACCGGCAAAGATGTAGTGCAGCTCAGCCGAAGACACCATTTGGTTTTGTTTATCATTGTATGGTTGATAAAAGATGTGGGTTAGGGCTTAATTTCCACTTTGTCAATAATCCGCGCAAACTGTAAAATGATTGCTGTGTTTAGAGCAAGTGAGGTTATTGGTGAGATTACATGAGTGGGATTAAAAAAGTCATTTTCAGTGTGAGTTCATATGTTCAAAAAGTTCATATGTTCAAGAAGCACAACATATGGTGACACTAACAAATGTAAAGTGAATGCTGAATTCTTCCATTTCTCCCCAGGGCTCCTCCGGAAACATGTACATCCTTCCAATTTTTTAACATGAGCGCGGGAGCGTCGACTGCTCAGCGCTGCTGAGACGGAAGAAGGAGTAGAGGAGAAAGTGTGAGAGGCAAGGAAATGCCCACAATTCATGCTGCTCGAGTAAGCTTCGCCTGCTAGGCTGTTCTGATTAGCGCGAAGCAACCCCTGCCCATGAACAGCTCTTATGCATGGGCGGCCCGAGAAGCTGCGACCAATTGTTTTTATCCGCTGCGCGTATCATGAGTGATCCAGAAAAGAGCATACATTTGAGACCACCCAACCATGCCCAAGAAAGCAGTTGTAGTCGTTACTTACGAAAAACTGATTAAAGAGGACCCTCGATGTTTCCCCGTTAATTTCACTAAAGCAAAGGCTCTCAAGACGCTGCCCGCAATGACACGGTGCCTAAAGTCGTGCTTGGAACGCTATGCGTTTGCACCAGTCCAGAGCCACACACACGCAGAAAATCCAACACAAAAGAAAGGCTCGCAGAACTCGACACAAAAGTTGCTTCGCAGGGGTTGCTTCGCACCAAAGAGAGGAGCCAAACAGACTATGCTAACTGCTGCGGCATGATCGGTGCACATGCTTGTTCCCTCTCCCGGTTTCCACTATGCTTCGCCTGGGCACCTCTGCACCAAGCAGTCGACGCTCGCGCGTTCTTGTTAAAAAATTGGAAGCCTGTACATGTTTGAGCCTGTTTATATGAATAAGTAACCAATTTCAGTGACCGTTATAAATATAGGCGTTGTTTTACTGACAGACATGTTGTGCATATATTTTTTTAATGCGGGATACTACTATTGATGCAAGCACTGCAATGTTTTTGAAATTAAGTGGCGTTCCTTCGGTTTGAGATGCAGCACAAGGCTGAAACTTACTTGTGGCAACATTACTATGTTGGTATGGCGTGAACGTTTATGGTTGAATGGTAGAATGAAGTTAGCACATGGTTCTGCATGCTTTCGAGCTGAAGTAAATCATGCAGAACAATGATAATCAAGAGTGGAAGTATGTGGTACTTGTGACATTACACTGTTTGCTTGCCCTTAACTGCAATGCCACCTTTGATCCAGATTTCTCTTTATATTCATAAGGGCAATAATCGTACTACTTATCTTCCTTTTGGGTTGGTTTAGTTATTGCACCTCACTTTGGTAAAGAGGCAGGGTTTGAGAAAAAGTAGTGCAGCTCTTCAATTCACACGAACGTACGAAAGCAAGCTTTGTCTTGAATAAGAATTAATTGATCATGCAGCTTTTGTTTCTATGCCACACAAGCATGCCGTGTAGCTGTGCTGCAGTCCTCAGCATTGTTGTCGCGGGTTGCTTTTGGAAATCAGCAATGTGGTGTTGGTCATTGTGACATAATATTTAGTACTCATAAAATAATTATTTTGAATAATTTGTATTTACTTCAAGCTCTGTCCAAGCTCCACACCGCTAAGGTTTATTAGGTATATTTGTAAAAGCTGGATGCCACCTGTGCAGTTGGTCAGCTGGATCTGACTGTGTACTTAACTCATTTGCACAGGCTGCTAAGGTTGCCTGTATATTTTCGTCTTTCAGGGTATTTAGCACCCTTTAAAGATGTCCAGCGTTTCAGGCTAATGACAGGATCACTTTATGCCCTGCGGTGGCATGTGGATACACAAGAAATTGTAATGGTGATGTAAGGTGAGGCCTATGCACCTGTGCATCGGCTTTTTTGAGCTGTTTAATTTAACACATACATTTTTTTCTTTAGGTCCTGACCTTGTGAAGGGCTTAGTGTCGAATATATGCACAATGTTCTGCAAGGCGTTGTGAAACAGCTGACTGCCACAATCATGTCTACTTCGAACTCGGCTCAGCGCTTTTACATTGGTAATGTACTGCTTTTAAATACTGCATGCTCTGCATGGAATGGGTGGCAGTGTAATGAAGTTAGTGCACACATTTCTTTCCAAAAATTGCGAGGTCCAACTAAACTAACGAATCTCAAGTAAACTAAACTAAAAAGAGGTGTTGCAGATAGCTTGCTTAAGTTGGTTTGTGTGCATGGGATTATTGAATATTTGTTCATAACGCAATTATCAAAGCACAACAGCGCACACAACTTATACAAAAGAAGACTGGAGCTTTTTGCCATTTTTCTGTATGCTGTCTTGATATGCTATTGAAATCTTGCTCATTTGAGCTTATCTCTTACTCAAAATGGCACCTCAGTCTCATCAATACCACACTTTCTTTAGAGGGAGGATGTTCGCAGAAACTAGAATGCACTAACATAAATGCAGCTGATTCAAACTGACAGCACAGCTGGCCTGCATCGACTACTGGAGCGCAACAGTGCAGTGCTGTGGCTTGCTTCTAGCCAAACAGCAGGCACGTGTGCCCCCGAAACTGTGGCAACCAGTCATACTGAGTGCCATATGTGCACTGTTATTAATGTGCTGGTGGTGCTGCATGCATACAGAGCTTGCTATTATCTGCCATGCTCATCTGCTATCAGCACATGCTGCTTATCACCAGCTCTGTTCCAGCAGTGCATGTGTCACACACTCTGCCTTTTCACCTTCATTGAAAGTCGGGCCATCATGATGCCCTGCTTTCTTTGCCCAATACTTGCTGCAGCGCTGATCTAGTTTATTTTGAAAGCAAAGGGAGAATGGCTGATGAGATGCATCGATGTGTTGCTGGCACTGACAGGTGTCTTGCTACCACTTGCTCTTATTGATAAGAGTCGACGTACACATGAAAATGCCAGACTTGTGCCGACTTGTCTTTAGTGGGGTTATCCACACTGTGTGGTCCATCACCTCCCGTTACTGATCAGGCTTGTTTTATTATGAGCTTTATAATTCGAAGAACCTGCCATTCTTTTTCAAGTTTCAGTTGTTCAGATTCAACTGTAGACATTCTCATAAACTAAATTAGGTCGTATCTACTGTGCTCACCTGTTCATAGTGACTAATGGAGGGTTCTCATTAGTGGAATTTGTCGGGGTACATGTTTTTACTTCAGTTTACTCTGGTTCCTACATGTGCCCGTGGAAGGGACATGGCTAATGTCCTAAGCTAAGTTGGCCAGGAGGCAGGATCACTATGTTGATGTCACTATACGTGGGTATGAAGCTCTACTGAATTATCAACATGAATGAATGTTGAACCATGCACATAGAACGGCAACTTTACCAAGCTCTTGACACGGTGAGCTGCAGCACAGGCACGTTTTGTTTTGCGCAAAAGACTACCTTAGCACTTTTCTGCTCTAATTGGGAACTAAGATACACTTCACCTTGAACTGAATTTTGCAGTGCCAAATATTGCATAGATGAGCAATGCATGAGAATATATAGATATGTTCAATTACCTGTGCATTAATTAGTCTTTAAGCGTGGAGCATAAAAACTTGTAATAAAAGAGGCAGAGCACCTGCAAATAGAATGAAATGTTGTGGTCTTTTCATCTCAGGTTCCCCATCAGGAGTGTCAAGAATAAATGCTAGACTGCTGAATATAAAGCCTTCACACTGTATCACGAGATTGCCACAAGCAGTCTCAGAGCGGGTTCATTGGACGGCGTCGGAGTTGAGGAATTGGATTTCATTTTATTTTCTGCCTTCTCTTGATGACATTCTTTATGCTGATTACGGGAGGCATCTTGCCAAACTCTCAGAGGCCTTGCATATTGTTCTGCGAGAAAGCATCACCTCTTCAGAAATTGACAAAGCAGGTGAGGTACAATGGAGGACGCAGTGCTTAGGTTGCATGGAAAGTGATAGAAGACATTTTTCATAATTTTGCTTTACATTTTGCTCACTGCTGCCAAAATTGAGCTGGCAGAGCATGAAAATATTTAAAGTGTATTTTTATGCCAGGTACTGTGACACAAAGGCGCTATTAACTCTGTCAGTTGAATTTATAGGTGTACTTTCTAGTCACTCCTCATAAATGAGGCATTGAAAATGCAGACTGTTGGTGTTACTGATCTATAAAAGGAGCAGACTTTATCCTTCATATATTACTTTAGTGTGAAAAACAATTTCTCAGAAGTTGTAAGTCCACATTCTCGAACTCCAGTACAAGAGCATCAGAATTTCTTTTTTAGGGTTACATGGTCGCACTGGCAAATATCATGTAAAGCAGGGGGGTTATGATGAATTAGCTTCGAACTGTTTCTAGAGGGGAGGCAATGTTGGTGCAGGCAGCATTTATAGCATAGACGGTTACTTCTTTTTTTAGTGATTTTTTGTTTTTGCATCACTTGTATTACTTTAAGTATTAAAAACATTAAATTTGCGGAACCTATAAAATAAGTTTGTAGTAAGCACATGGTGAATTTGTGCATGCATTGCTTTTCGTGAAAACCGTTTTTCTTGTTTTATTTAGTAAGCCTGACTTAACCTTTCATTCGCAGTCTCTGTTGGAGCACTTCATCATTCGATGCCATTCCCTGTACGGCATTGCATTCATGTCCTTCAACATGCATGATTTGCTTCAACTGGCGAACTGTGTGCGGTGGCTTGAACCTTTGTGGGCCCATTCAGCCTTCGTTTTTGAAGGTGGAAATGGAATGATTGCATGGCAAGTCTCCGCTGCAAGTGGGATGCCTCAGCAAGTTGTGGAGAGGGTGATTATCCACCAGCAGCTGCGACAATTGATGGGAAGCACTCATCTGCCTCAGATGGAAAAGAATTTTTGTAATTAAATCATTACCTACTCGCTGGTGGACAATGCAAAGCGCATCAATGATCTCTGTCTTTTAGGTGCAGGCAGAGATCATCCTGGAGAGCACTGAGCAGTATGCAGTGTACCTCCACTGTGGAGTAAAGGCATCAGTTGCTTTAGAGTATGAAGGCTTTGTACCGGCAAAACAAGTTATACACAGCACCGTGTACAAAAGGCCATCAAAATCTGACGCTACTTTTGTGAGGACAAGCAGTGGCTGCTATAAACGTGTGGAAAAACTTCTGTTTTTGCAGGAAAGGGCAACCTGCATTCTCATCTGTCGCTCTGCTGTAATATGCTAAGATGTTGGGTGCCCTTTTCTTTGGCGTTTTTTGGACCAATACTTCAGCTATTTCACCAATTCCAGCATCTGTGACGACTTGTTTCCCTGTGAGCATCAAAACATGCTAGGGTCCGAGGTCTTGACAACTCTTGCTTTACATCATCCAGCTCTTTCTGGTGCTCCTCCAACCAACATAACTCTATATCGTTGTGAGTGAGGCTTCTTAGTGGTTCGACTGTTTAGACCAGGTGAGAGATAAAACGGCCGAAATAATTGGCCATCCCAAGTAGGCTTCTTACTTCAGTTGGATTTCTTGGTGGCATCATCACTACCACTGCTTCTACCGTTTTAGGGTCAACACTTACTCCACTGGCAGAGAACGCGTGGTCGTAGAGCTTAAGAGTCCTCGATCCCAACACTCACTTTTTCTCGTTCAAGGTGAGGCCAGCATCTTCGAGGTGGTTTAGCACCAAACGGAGTCGGCGATCATGCTCTTCGACTGTGCGGCCTGAGACAAGAATATCGTCACTCATAATAATGGTGTCATCTTCATCGAGCAGTACTTGTCTTATGGTCCTGGAATATCTCCGCAGCAGCAATGACTCCAAACAGGAGCCTCTTGTACCTTCTTAGTCCAAAGTAGGTGGAGAAGTTCGTTCTCATTCTTGAATCTCCTAGCTCTAGCTGGTGGCACCTTCCTTGAGGTCTAACTTGGAGAAGACCGCCGCACCATTTAGGATGCTTAATACATCTTCAAATGAGGCCTTAAATGCCGCTCTCTGGCGATGGTTCTGTTTGCTTCTCGCATGTCAATGCATAATCTTACGCTGTTGTCATTGCGCTTTGGGCACAATTACAATGGGTGAGACTCATGGGATTGGGTCAGTTACCCATTTTATGATGTCTTGATCTTCCAGGCGTCTCAGCTCTACCTCCACTGCATCTCGCATCTGGAAGGAATTTCTGCGATGTTGTCGGGCCACGGATTTCACGTCACCGGAGATAGCCAACTTCATATGAAAGTTTTTCGATCGTCCGAGTCGACCGAACAAGTTTGGAAATTCTTTTTTGATGTTCACTGAACTTTCTTCCGCGATTTTCTGGACTTCCTTGAATAGCCTCAATGACGTGGCTGTTTTGTAGCTAAGAAGCGATGCTTGTAGACCTTTTACTACATACACAGTGGCTTGGACACTGATATCTTTGGAGCAAAATGTTGCACTGAACATTCCCATCACAGGAATTTCTTGTGCGACTTCATATGGGATGAGCCGGGTACTTGTCCTTTCCAGTCTAGTTTGAAGTTGGTTGCACCAAGTCTCTTCACCAACCACATTAACACCGGCACCAGAGTCCACAAAAGTTGCGGTGGTGTTGCATCTACCTCCACTGTCACCACTGGCAGTTCACTTCCTGAGCTTTGCATATGGAAGGCCGATTCATCAGAGCTTGAGTGCTATAAAGCACTTCCGGGTGCGTCCGACTTCTCCAGGCAGTTTCCGTGGCTGCGCTCTTGCATAGCCTAGCGAAGTGATTCTTCCTCTGGCACCTGTGACAGGTAGCTCCACAGGCCGGGCATCACGTCGTGCCCCCTTGTGAGGCCAATTTCCTCTGCAGCATGAACATCTTTCTGCTTTCTTCTGGTCTTGCCAGTGCCTCTGGCTGGCTTCTCTACAAGAATTCTGCTTCTTGACTGCGAATTTCTCAACACTTTCTGCGGGCGCCGGATGTTCCATAGTGGCCGCTTGGCGTTCGGCGTCTTCAAGGCTCCGGCCAATTGCTAGAAGTTGCGTTAGCGTGATGTCTGGTTCTCGCAGTGCGCTCCGTCGCAGCTGGAAGGACGACCTGCCTTCTATGATCTGAGAAACAAGTTCTTTGTCGACGTCTGTGAGCTCACAAGTCTCCGCAAGTTTTCTCAGCCGTACTTGGAACTCGTCGAGGGATTCTTCTGGGCTTTGTCTTCCTTGGCGCAAAACATGGCGCTCATACACGGCGTTCTTTTTGGGTGCGAAATGCTTGGAGAGTGGCTTAGGGGTGCCACGGTTGTTTCGTAGTCCTCTCCCGTGTGGGACAATGTCAAAAACGTGTCATACACAGCTTCTCCGGCATAATGAAGCCTCATGGCACGCTTGCGGGCGGTGTCTGTGACGCTCGCGGCCAACAACAAATTGTCGAAGCGGGCTTGCCATCGTAGCCACATCTGTGCAAGCGATCGTGGGTCCGAATGTGGATCAAAAGGTGGAAAGTCCGGCAGGAGAGTCTCCATGCTTCTTACTTGACGCGCCTTGCGGTGAGCGGGATTATATCTTCTGTGCGTGGTACCCACTGCAACACGTTGTTTCTGTAGCACGGCCTACAGCCGAGCGTATTTTCGTCTTCGTGCTTCTTGCCTTTGTCGGCTTCTCAAACGAGGCACATCTCCATCGTCAGGTTTTTGTAGTGTCTCGGCCCGCTTGGGGTGTCTTCTTGAAGGAATGCCTGAGGCCGATTACAACTGATTAAATTACTTTGTTTAACCAAACTGCCACGCACCGCCATTTTCTCTCTTCTAGCCCCCATCCCCAGGTCCGGCACTCTTCTTGCTCGTCCGGCAGTGCCCCTAGCTGGCGCTGGATTTCATTTCGGAAGACACTAGAATACATTTGATCCCAGACCCATTCTGCCTTCTTCCTGTCCACTTAACATTACCACATTAAATACATTACATACATACATTAATATTCTACATTAATATTACATTGAGCCACCGCGGTGGCTCAATTATTATGGCGCTTGGCTACTGACCATAAAGACGCGGGTTCGATCCCGGCCGCGGAGGTCGAATTTCGATGGAGTTGAAATTCTAGAGGCCCGAGTACTGCGCGATGTCAGTGTTGTTAAAGAACCTCTGGTGGTCGAAATTTCTGAAGCCCTTCGCTACGGCGTTTCTCACAGCCTGATTCGTTTTTGGATGTGAAACCCCATAAACATTGCAACAATCAGTTTTCTTTCCATAGCTCGCATTGGTGTCCTCCATTTAATTTGAACACTTTTCGCTGTTCTTCATGTTTCTGCCCCATATATGAGTACCGGTAACTTGAAGTGTTGGCGGTAACGCGTTATAAGCAACGCCGTTACCGGTAACGCGTTACTTTTTTCGGTAACTTAGTAACATACTCGTTACCATTTCGGAACTGTAAGGGGTAACGTACTTACGATAGCATTTTTCGTTAACGTGACGTGTCACGTTACTAGTTACTTTTTGTTCCAGCTGCCCCCCTCCGCCCTCTTTTTTTTAGAAAAGAAAAGCGCTGAGCACCTAGTCATTTGCAAATAAACAAACAGGTGCTCTCGGCGACCTATGTTGTGGCTCGCATGCATGCCAGAAAACATCTGCCCTTGACGACGCACCCAACTAAAAAAAGACAGAATAGCCATAAAACACGAAACATGTGCACGAACACGCATTCAGACACTTGCCTTCACCTACCTCCTCTTCCCGAACCACTCACACACACAACTCTACAGAGTGGAAGCATGCCGAGCATTTTGGGGCATCATGTTTTTCAGAACTAATGTAAATTTTTTGTGAGTTCAGCGATGTTTTCTTTGTGAAGTTAGAATTGATGAAGTGTCATTTCGTGTTTAATTTCACATTCATAAAATGGCTTCACCATGTGCCACAGAGTTAGAATCCATCACATGTAACTCTACAGGCAACTTTAAGCCACTATAACATTGCTAAGCTTCTGCAAATTTGCGCGAAGTATTCTCGTTAAAGGAGGATTTCGTGTAAAATGGTTGTTTGGGCTAGAAGTTCCATGTGAAATATGAGCTTATAAAATTGATATCTTGAGTTCTTAAGGCGAAGACGCACTAATTAAAATTAATGGCCATGAAGTAACGGCAAAGTAACGTGCGGTGCTTTTATTGTTAACGGTAACAGTAACGCGTTACTTTTTTGTAGGTAACGTAGGGCGATAACGCATTCCTTTTCTCTTAGCGTAACGTCTATCGTATTTAGTTACTTTTTCGGTAACGCATACAACACTGCCGGTAAGATACAGCTGTTATAAACTTTTTCTTGAAGACTACTGGTAAACTGACATTCATGAGCTGTGAGAATCTACCATATGCGCTTTACCACGTTCTTATTCATCTCGGTACTTCACTTTCGTGATCAAGATCTGTGGTCATTACTTGCCCTTGTCACCTGCAATAATGGTTGCAATGGACAAAAAGGAATATACAAAGGAACCTCGTTATAACGAACACCAATATAGTGAATTATCGGTTATAGCTAACTTCGAACTTTGGTTAGTCAGGCTTCATTTTTACATTTATTCTTTTATAAAGAAAACGAAAACGCGAGATCCGCCGTGATATCGGCTGTAAAAAAGAAATATTTGGTTTGCGCGAGGCACCTGAGGCTCAAAATTTTAAAGTCAGCATAAAAAGAAAATAAATATTGGAAACCAGCACTTTTTATCATTTAAAAGGTTGCAGAACGTTTGGCCGCCGGGCACATAAATTACCCGCTTGATTGGTCGCGCCACCTATGAACAGAGCGCGAAAACTGTGAAAGCTCATATGACGACAAAGGGCTGAAGGGCGGTGCCACTTGTCCAGCGGTGAAGGCAAGCGCAGCAACAATGGCAACTGCGAGGCACTGGCGAGGCGGCATCACCACAGTACAGTACAGTTACAGTGAACTAGAATACTGAGTAGTGTGCTCACTCTGCGGCGGCTGGGGGGGGGGGGGGGGGCGAATGTCGACTGGCATCTGCTTCGCGGCACCGACACGAGGTGGCGTCACAGTAGACTTCACGGTGGAAAGTAGTAAGGAAAAGATAGTAAGGAAAAATCTGCAGTCATGACATTTAATGAAGAGGGCGGCGAGCATAGAATACAGGAGTTCGTGCTAAAGGTAGTGAATGAGTACAAGTATCTTGGGGTGTGGATAAATAACAGTGTTGAGTATCTGACAGAGCATGAAAAATATGTAATGAATAAAGCTAGTAGGAATGCAGCTGTCATGAAAAATAGGGCACTGTGGAATTACAATAGGTATGAGGTGGTAAGAGGGATCTGGAAAGGGGTGATGGTCCCTAGCCTGACCTTCGGGAATGCGGTCCTGTGTATGAGGCCAGATGTTCAAGCAAGGCTGGAAATTAGGCAACGGGGAGTAGGGAGGTTAGCTTTGGGAGCACATGGCAATACACCAAATCAGGGGGTACAGGGTGATATGGGATGGGCGTCTTTCGAGAGCAGAGAGGCTAGCAGTAAGATAGCATTTGAGGAACGATTGAGAAGGATGGAGGAAAAGCGGTGGGCTAGGAAAGTTTTCAGATACCTGTATATAAAGAATGTTGACACGAAATGGAGAAAGCGAACTAGAAAATTGACAAGCAAATATCTGGACAGCAGTAAGGGGGCAAATCAGCAATTATCGGTTAAGAAAAAGGTTAAAGGAACAGAGAGAGCTTTGTGGAAAACAGGGATGCTGACGAAATCGGCACTAGAAACATACCGGACCTTTAAACAGGAAATTGTCAAAGAAAATATCTTTGATAATTGTAGGGGAAGTTCTTTGTTGTTTGAGGCCAGGACTGGAGTTTTGCGGGCTAAGAAGTATAGAGTCAGGTACCAGGAGATAGACACTTTGTGCATTGCGTGCGGAGAGGAGGAGGAAACGGCTGAACACTTGATACTTTTCTGTAAAGGGCTTCACCCTACAGTGGAAGGCAGCGGGGCTGACTTACCCAAGGCATTGGGGTTTAGGGATAGTGAAGGGAAAGTGGATTTTAAGAGGTTAGAAGTAACCAAGCGAAGGTTATCTGATTGGTGGCTAAAAGCAAGACAGGAGTAAAATTTCACAAGACATGGCTAGGTGGCTTGAGCCACCGCCCGATGTAAAGGGTTCAGCCGTATCCATCCATCCATCGGTAGGATTTGCGGTCGTCCAGCAAGACGGAAATTTGGGCGAGTTGGTAAGTGTTCATTTTCGCTCTCAGCGCAACACGAACGGGACACAAGACGAAGGACTAGCAAAAACAGGCGCTGTCGTCGTTGCGCCGCGCGTGAACTTGCGGGCGCGTTGTTTTAAATCCCGCGGGTACTCCAGATCAGTATCTGCGCGTCCTTACCACTGAGCCATCGCAGCGGGCCTCGCTGTTAATCCGTTGTGCGGTTTTGCGCTGTTTTGCGCACTTCTTGGGGTCACTTCACGTTTTCTAACGTATTGTGACGTTCACATATGAAGACATTTTAAAAATGTCCTTGACAATTGGGAGAGGCTTACAAAAAGTGGTCGTGGTTTTCGGAGCGCCTACAACAGCCGCTGTTCTTCGTTTGACTATTTCCAGCACACTTCAAGTGTTGGCGTATCTGACAGAAAAGCTGAAGTACAGATATCTGATGACTTCCAAGCTTAACCAAAATCCTCTTGAGAATCTGTTCGGCATCATAAGGTAGTCTTTAGGATGCAACCAGCACCAAACACTGACCCAATTTTTAATCCTGGGCAACTCTTTCTTTTTATGGGCTTATAAAATGAGTATGGCAACGTAATAATTCTGAGATAGTGATTGAATCTCTCCTAGACTGTGAATACAGATGTGATTGAGCATTCCCAGACAAGCAGTCTTCAAATGCAGTGTCAAGACCTTCCACTCATGGACGGGATTCAGCTTGTATGCCAGCGCATGGCCACGATGAGCACGTAGATAAAATAAGTGACTGTAGCCTTTTTCTACCCAGCAGGGTATGCTGCACGGAAGTGTGTATTGAAGACAAATTTCCAATTGTGCATAACCTTGCCTACAATGCAGTCTCCTGATGAAAACGTTTTCCTTGCGAGGCTGACAAAATACCGCGACCACGGGGAACTGCTGTTCCCATAGGCGCAGATTTAAGGCTTTGTGTTGAAACTTCAAATCTTCACAGAATGATTTACCTGGAATGAATTTCATTCAGAAAGTATTCCTGATGTTTTGGAAGTGGTTATAAGTAGACTGCAGCAAGAAGTTGGTTGCCCCGTTCATGCAGAAGACCTCCCTGAAGAAGTCATAAGGTTTCATTTAGTAACTAGACTGCACTTCTATGTGAAAAAAGTCAATTAAAAAAGGCACCAAAACGCGACCGGACGAAGCACCTTAAACTGAGCCGTTGCTACCGCTGCTCTAAGTGCGAGAACAAGTTGAAGGAAAAAGAGCCGAAATGAGGAAATGAGCGAGCATGTATATGCAGTGGTGACAAATCTGCCTCATTTGTTTCAAATAGCAGTGGCTGCATGGCTGCCCAAATAAATAAGAAGTCACTGTTATTGTTGTATCTAACTGGCTTGCGGATGTGTCTACGTGCCAAATTCCTTCTACCTACCGTTGTCCTGCCTATCTGTTTTCTGTGAATCTCGGCTCCTTGCGAATGAAAATAATTGATGCCGCCATCACTCTTTTAATTCCGCGTTTGTCCCTGGCATGAATGAAATGCCGCTACACCACATGATACTAATATTGACGTTAAGTATTAATAGAAAAAGCTTTATAACCCGTCTGTGCGCAGTGCATTAAAATCTCCAGCAAAACTCTCTAATGCAAAGTCCCTTGTGAACCTTTGAGGAACGAATAAACATGTACACAGGTCAGAAATAAAGATCAAGGTCCGCTTCGAAATTTCGGCGACACCCACGCGAATGCCGCGATAATAATTCAATTCGTCGGCGTGGCTACCACGCCTACTGCGACGCCTGCCTTATGCGCCGCTCGTTTTTACCAATGAAGACGCGTTCAGCGCCACCACACGCCGCCGCACCCTGCTGACACCGGCGGGGTCACCCCGAGCCGTGCCTGTGAGCACACTACCCAATATTCTAGTTCACTATAGTAAAGTGTTTAGAAGGCTTTGTAATGGCAAGAGAGAAGCGGGTTTCGATGGGAGGCACTGAAACAAAAAAAAAAGCGGTTTGCCGCGCGCGGCGCTGCCATCGAAAACTGCAGGGGAAAAGCGGGCCGTCTGCGTTGTTGCGTCGCTGCATTCAGTGAGTTTGAGCGTTGCCGTTGGGAAAGGGTGGTGCTTTAAGCTCGTTAGGGTTATAAAAGCCGTTAAGCACGCACCTCGGAGACATAAAAATACGCAAAAATTCTACAAAACGCGGGTACCACTCCACAACCAGCAAACTGAGAACATTTCGCCTGAGCGGGGCACCCTGAGAATGCATTGCCAGCCAAAGGCGCATAGAGCAAAAAAAAAACCATCTGGGGCAGGGAAAGTGCACTGCAGAACAAGTAGGCGGCCAGCGAACGCATTTTGGCAGCAGCGGCAGCGACGGAAGGACGTGTGCTAATCTGCTGAATTTCTGCAACTTTGCAGTGTCCAAGGAACGCCGCTGTATTTTGCAAGCTCGTCTTCTGCAAACAACTGCTGCAAATCAAGCTGAGGCGGGCTACAAGCGCATACGCAAGCCTTCTGATAGCTGGGTACAGCTGCACTTGGATTCACCGCCCCCAAGCCCGACGCCTTCTGACTGAACTTTCCTCTGGTGGTGTGCCGAGTGTCTCGCATCATTTTGGCAGCAGCGGCAGCGACGGAAGGACGTGTGCTAATCTGCTGAATTTCTGCAACTTTGCAGGTTGGTCAAAACTTTCTTGCTTTTATTAGCCTTGACCGCGCAGCTGTCGCTGCCTCGCTGCTGCGACTGCTCTCTGTAGTGTTGTGAAGTTCTTGATACGTTTCATGTAAACATGCCCCCAAATAATGAAAAAGAATGTTTGGCTTGCCATGGCGCTCTGCCTAGCACTGGTTTCTTGAGTTGTACCGAATGTGAGAACGACTATCATGTAGGGAAATGCTCCGGTGTAACTGCAGCTTTCTTCAAAACGAAGGAAGAATCGCTTCAGACAACATGGAAATGTCCAACATAATCAACCGCAAGGCTGAGAGGAGCTAACGGCAGAAAATTGAGTACCGACTCTGACATTCTAATAGCTCTCGCCAGCATCAGTACAAAGCTCGAGGCCTTAGGCCCACTGTCTGAAAAGGTTGATGGAATTGAATCCTCTATTAATATGATGTCTTCAAAGTATGATGAAGTCCTTGAGGCACTGAAACGGCAAGATGAGGATATAAAGAAATTGAATAAGCGGGTTGACATGCTCGAGGAAAAAGACCACAGTGAAGAGGTGGCAAAGCTCCGCGAGGATTTAAATGAGCTAGAGTGGAGAAATAGGCGCCTCAACCTCGAAATTCATGGTCTTCCCGAGAAAGATGATGAAAACCTGCTCAATACTGTCAATGAAATTGCCCTGCAGATAAAGGTACCTGAGCTTACCGCAGAATCAATCGGGGCACTGCACCGGCTGCCCGCCAAACAAGGTAAAGCACCTGGAATAATTGTTCGTTTCCTCCGACAGAAAGACCGAGACTATTGGCTTTCACAGAGTAAGGCAGTGAAAAACACAAAAGATTCTGTGTTCATCACAGAAAATCTGACAAAGGGGAACAGAGAACTGTTGTTCAAGACGAAACAATGGGCCAAAGTCTACAACTATGTTTGCCTGGCATCACAACGGCAAGATTTTGCTTCGCAAGGCAGAAGGTCTTTCCGCACAGGTCATACGGAGCGTAGACGATCTCTCAGAGCTTGAGTAATTCTTTTCCTCCATTCATAAAGAGTATTTAGAGGACCCTTATGCGTCATGTTTGGGCAATGTTTTAAACCAAATGACTTGTGTTCGCTTATCAAAGGAAGACCTGCATCAACCCTTACCTTCTTGCACCTGAATATGCAATCAGCCTGAAATAAGAGTGATGAATTTTGTGCATTTCTAGAACAATTTGACTTTGATTTTACAGTCATCATAATGACTGAAACGTGGTACAGTGACACCAGTGATGTGATGCATCTCAGTGGTTACAACCCATTAGTTATGAACCGTGAATGTAAGCGCGGCGGTGGTGTTTGTCTATATCTTAAATGTGGAAATGGCTATGAAATTATGAGTGAATTATCACTGTCTACTGATCATTATGAAGCTATTTGTGTAAAGAGTGGTAATTTTGTGTTCTTTGTCATGTATAGGCCACCCGAAGGTAACCTAAACAAGTTCTTTAGTTATTTAGATTTGGTGTTTTCCTCTGTAAATCAGTGTAACTACACAATGGTTCTTGGTGGTGACCTTAACATCGACATTCTCTCTTGCACCGTGAAACAAAAAGAGTTTTTAATGATCCTTGAGTCGCATTCATTTTACAACGTTGTAGGAGCCCCTACACGCGTTACTGCAAATAGTGCAACGGCAATTGACTTATTTATTACTAATATTCTTGATAATAATATACTTAGTGGTACTGTAACAGCAGCAATTAGTGATCATTTACCTATATTTCTTGTTGCCGATCAGAAACTTATACCCGCAAAAAATTGCATGCAAAGTTTTATCATTCAGGATATTACAGAAAATACACTTCAGCTGTTTCGAAACGAAATAGCTATCACACGCTGGCATGACTTGCTATGTTACTCTTCGCCCAATGACGCATATGACCATTTTATTTCACTGTTTTCTTCCATATACAAGAAGCATTTTCCATATAAAGTAGTAAAGAAACCCAAACGTGCACGAAAGCCCTGGATGACTAATAAATTACTAAAAATGATAAAAGTTAAAACAAGGATGTATCACAATTTTCTTGAGAGTCGTGACCCTGAATTTCTAGGAGATTTTAGAAAATACCGGAACTTGTTAAATAAGTGTTTGAAGCGTGCAAAACGCGACAATT
Organism: Amblyomma americanum; assembly: GCF_052857255.1. Taxonomy (NCBI): domain Eukaryota; kingdom Metazoa; phylum Arthropoda; class Arachnida; order Ixodida; family Ixodidae; genus Amblyomma; species Amblyomma americanum. Next base: position 481,291,890 of record NC_135497.1, on the reverse strand, counting down.
ATGCACATCTATTTGACGGAATTACGGATTCTAGACAAGCATGGAAGAAACTGAGTTCAATTCTACCTTCCAGGAATCAGACAAGAACTTTGGAATTAAAAATAGATGGCCAACAGTACGAGGGAAAAGCACTAGCAGAAAAATTCAATGATTATTTTCTCTCATTAGTCGAGAGTACTTACAACACCGACGCCCAGCGATATCTGTCTGCCCCATTAGAACATTCCGTTTTTTTGAATCCTACTGACGAGTGTGAAGTCCTGAATTTATTCCATGCTTTGAACAGAAGCAAATGCGAGGATATAGATGGAATAAAAATGCAGCCGGTTAGCTTTGTCATTGACCTTATTGCCCCATACCTAACCCATATTTACAACCTAGTTTTGTATACCGGTGTATTTCCAGAGAAACTTAAGACTGCTAAAGTGACAGTAGTGTACAAAAGTGGAGAAAAAGATAACTTAGGGAATTATAGGCCAATATCAATATTACCAATATTTTCAAAACCACTCGAGAAAATCATCTTTATAAGACACTGGTTTCTTTGATGCTAACTCTGTTATTACATCATCGCAATATGGCTTCCGGACAGGTAGATCTACTGAGACAGCTCTACTTCACCAAAAAGAATTTTAGATAATATTGAAAGGAAGCTACTAACACTAGGACTATTTGTGGATTTCTCCAAGGCTTTTGACAGAATCAATCATAATATCCTACTAGACAAACTGTCTTGTTATGGTGTTCGTGGTATTTCTTTTAATTTGGTTCAAAATTACTTGACAAATCGACATCAAGCAATATGTATAGGAAATGAAATGTCCTCATTACAAAAAAATAAGCATGGCGTACCTCAGGGGAGTATTCTCGGCCCACTGTTTTTCAATGCTTACATCAATGACCTTGTATCTCTAGATAGCACCATAAATTATGTTATATACGCCGACGACACCAGTACATTTTTTACAGGAAGCAATGCAAATGACCTTGTCAAATCCGCCAACCTATTCTTGGACAAACTATGTAAATGGTCAAGCGCTAATAACCTAAAAATAAACTGTTCCAAAACAAAAGCAGTTCTCTTTCAAGCTAAACAAACAAATGTTCGCATTAATCCGCTGAAGTTCGATAATACTGAAATAGAATTTTCTTCATCAGCAAAATCCCTGGGTGTCGTTTTTGATGAAAACATGCTATGGGATTTTCACGCCGAAAACATACAAACTAAACTGTGCAAAGCATTAGGTATAATGAGAAAAGTACATTTTTTACCTGTCCCCCAAAAACTAATGCTTTATAACACGCTTTTTGCACCTCATCTATTATATTGTCATCTTGTTTGGGGTACTGGCACCAGGAAATCACTAAATAGATTGGTTACATTACAAAAAAATGCAGTTAGAGCCATTTCAAACTCTCCATATAATGCCCACACTTCCGACCTATTCCTTAAATACAAGATTACTAAAATTTCCACGCTTTATGAGCGCCAGTTGCTGGCATCTTTGAAATCTGAAATCCATAAAAATATAACAACATTACGAGCCGTTGCAAACTTGCAGATTAACATATCATCTCGCTCCACCCGCCACCATGAACATTGGCACGTTCCGCGATCACGTACTAACTACGGTCTCCAGATGCTTCGAAACAGGCTGCCTAGTACACTTAACAAATATAAGCTAACGGAAGAGCAGCTGCGGGTTCTAACCAAGAAAAAATTATTCGATATTATTAACTAACCTGTACTGTTACATTTGAATGTATTTTTTTAACTTATGCACTCATTCACTGTTTTTGCACTTATCTTGTTCGTATATTTTTTTCCATTTGTTCCTTGTTATTCTTCCCATCATATATATTCTATGTCCTTCTAAACTGTCGTGCTTGCTGCAATGTGGTTCGGGGAGACGGGGCCAGTCAAGCTGCCCTTGACGCAGCTTTTATCCCGTCACCCTCCCCACACATCGTACATGCCCTGTACTTGTTGTGGGAAATAAACTGAAACTGAACTGAAACATAGTTGGCGAACATTTTACAAGCGATGAGCAGTGAAGCTCGAGGAGGAGGGGAAACAAGAGTGGCTGAATGAAATGTACGTGAAACCACTCCGCTTTTGCCGAGTGTGGACGAAGATTAAAAGGAACGAACAGTGGGAAAAGATAAGGCGAAAGGTTTGGATCGGTTTTATGGGTTTTAACCTGGGGTTTAACCTCGTAACCTGATTCGCTTTGGGACAATTGACTCAGGTTACGAAAGACGCCGTAGCCACTCTGCATAATTTCGAACCCCTGGGTTAGGTTCTTTAATGTGCACTGACATCGCACCGCACACGCGTGCCTTTATACCACTTCGCCTCCATCTAAATGCGAACGCTGCGGCCGGGATCCAAACCGAATCTTTCGGGTCGGCAGCCGAGCGCGCACTACAACCACTGATCAGCCATCACGGCGGCGAAAGAAAAGGGAAGCGCGAAAAAATACACTACAGCAAGTACTCATTAAGCAGGAAAAAGAAGGCAATAGATAAAACTATGGGAAGAGAAAAACAGTTTAGAGACTGTGTCCGCCGGCCGACGCGGGGTGAGCAGACTCGACAGTCGATGGCAAAGTTGCTCGATGTGTCCATCCACTGTCGAGACTGCTCACCCTGCAAAAGCCGCCCTCCTATCTTTTCTAACACTGGAGTCTTGGCAAAAACAAAAATCAGTTGACGCGAGAAATAATTGAAGCAGCCATCATTAACAACCTGAAAGCAGGCTGCGTTAGCGTGCCTTCAGTAGCCCTCTTAGAAAAAAGGACATACCTGTCTGGATCAATATGATTGCACCGCATTCGAATCCACCTTAAACCCTTTGCTCACCCATCTAAGCGCTCATCATATATCTCTTTTGGGCTGTTAATTGTTACCTCACATACGTCGTTATTTTTACCTGCTTTTAGCGCCTCTTTGATTTTCTTGGCTGTTATAATTGCGTCATTTTAGTTTTTTTAACTGTGTTTTGTTAACCTCATTTAATTTTTGGCTGTGTTCATTTTTTTGGCCTGCGTTCTTTTTATACGTTTTACCTTTTTCATGAATTTTTGCCGTGTTAATTGTTGGCCCATTTATGCAATTTTCACTTGTTTCTATACCAGTTTTTTGCTTGTTTTTATGGCTCCTCACCTATGTTTATGCCTTGATTCTCCCTTGTTACCATGTTTGCTGCGTTGGCGTTTGGCATTTCTTGACCCCTCCTTGACCAATTTGCTATTTTCGTTTTTGTTTTTAGTCTTGTCAGGATCGAGCACTCCCTGAATGCATTATCAAAAGATTGCCCCCTCATATCTGTGTAGTAGATGCGCTTGCGTGTTAATGCCCCCCTGTTAAATATAAGGCACGGGTCAGACATGTTCAAAATAAAGTTGACAGTTCAGCGCAATTGTGTGTTTATGTTCTCTGTGTCCTTGTCTGCCAGCGCTGCGATTCCATGATGTTCGACAACTACCAACATGCCCAGGTATATACCCTGCACTACAACAGCTCGTCTCCATCCTTTATAAATCGTGGGCATAACTGTCGGCCATAACTATCGGCCAGGTATCTAAACCTATGACTCCAGTGAAGCAACTATCAGGAAAAAAACCAGGCAGACTATTTATCAAAGCAAGCAAAGATGCCAGCCAGGAATCCGTAGAAGGTGAAACCGCTCGAGAATATGTACTCTGTGTCAGAATGTCAGCAGTACCCAAAACCATGACAATGCCTGAAGTGGAAAAGGCCTACAAGGATGATCCACTGATGCAGCAGCTGAAGAGGGTCATCCAGGAAGAAAACAAGAAAGCATCACATCAAATGTGCAAACACCTGCTTTGAAGCCTTTTGTCCTGATTCGTTGAGAACCTACTGTCACCGGAAATAATGATAAGAACTTGACGCATGCCCAAAAGAAGTTGTGCACAGAAAACACTCGGGAATCGTCAAAACAAAGCAGCTCATCAAAGAAAAGAGTTCGCTTCTTGGACTGGACAAGGCCATAGAAGCTGCCATAAAGAACTGCCATGAATTCCAGAGCACTAACTCAACAGAGAGACCACCGCCGCTGAACATGCCATACCTCAAGACAGGATCATGGCAGGCATTAGCAGCAGACTTTTCAAGTCTCTTTCCAGGTGGAAAGTGCTTCTTGGTTACGGTAAACGAATATTTTAAATTTCCTATGGTTCCTGCACTTTCACTGCTGCACATCCAAACAGTGACATCCAAAATGCTGAAAATATTTGCCACTTATAGTCTGCCAGTGAAGATCAACATTGACAACGGCCTACCATTTTTTACTTCAGAGTTCGCAAATTTTACGACAGCCAGCAGAGTCACGCACCAAAGAGTAACTCCACTATGTCGTCAAGATAATGGAGAAGTAGAGATATTGATCAAGAACATCAAGAAGGTAGCAAAGATAGCCATTGCAAATGGTCGAGAATGAAAAACAGGTACAAGAGCACTTTCTGAATTATGCAACACCACAGTATACAAATGGGTTGTCCCCACCAGAGCCAAACTTCCTCAGGCTACCCATGAAGAGAATGACGATCTCCTATGATGGAGAGAATAGACCACAAAAGAATACATTAAGACGTAGGCAGGTAAGAGGACTCTTGCGACCCTACATTATCTCCAGAAAGACTTCGTTCTCATGAGACGTTACGTGACAATGACCCCCAAGCAATTGTTTGAGCCAGACCCCTGCGTAATGACACAAGTGCAATGGTCTGCAATAACATCAGGGCAAAGCAGCTGAATAATTAGGAACTCGTCGTTGTTCAAAGATAACCCTGGCTAACCTACCAAACCGAAGATGGCGCATACGGCTTGGCCAGCTCTGCTGATCCCATAGAAAGAGAGTGCTGACGGCAGGCCCGACAGTGAAGCATACGACAACAGAAAGCCACTGAGCTGCAGCCGAAGCGAGAAACATCCCCTCACCAGAACATGCCTCCTTAATGCAAAAACAAGATGCTCACAAAACTCCAAGACTACTCATAGAGCGGTGCAAAATAAATATCTCGTCCCCAGCCCTCTTTAAAAGCAAGAAGGAAATGTAATGTATCATGCCATTGGGAGAGGGCACTAGCACTGCACTCCGATGGAGAGCGACCTCGCCAGCCACACAAGCCGGAACGCAAAGACAGCGAATTAGAGACCCGGAGCCAGGCGGCCGGAGACAGAGAAAACAGACGTATGTGCACCGCGATCGAGTCTGAACGAATGTGAGTGCGATAAACGAATTGAATCTAACAATGTCTTCATTTCTGCCTAATCACAATCACAGGAAAACAATGATGTCGACAATGTTGCAGGCTATAGCAAACTCTAGATGGTGATAGTTTGCACGACACATGGGAGGCTTGGTAGAGTTGTCTCTGCCATCCAGTCTGGCTGCGATGCGGTCACTCAAAAACATGGACATTTTTTGCTGAAGCAGCTCGAACAACTGACTTGCAAAATGGAGAACATTGAGTCTGGTTGGAATTCTTGGTGACAAATTTGGCGACATGTTTCAGCCGTTAGCCGCTCAAACAATGGGAAGTCGTTTTGATGAACTCAGTCATTGAACGTTTTGTGAACCTAACGTCAGTTTTTCTTGATTGCTTAGAGCTGTGGGCGAATGTTAGCGTAATATAGTTAGGTTTCTCTGCTGATTCCTTTTCTTGAGACCCTACGTGACGCACTTGTCAACGCACATGGAAGAACAGCTTGCTGTTTTAAATGAGCGAGAAGGTGTTTAGTATTAGGACATGCGAAATAGAGCAGCTCTTTGCATGGATAATGTAAATATGACGACAAATGCCTGAATGTTCCCATTTGGGAACGTTGGTGCAAAGGGGGTAGTGGGAGCAGCCGTACTGCGGGTGCGTATATGTTGGCTTCAACGGGTCTTTCTTCGCGCAGATGCCTCAGAAAAGTTCCTTACGCTGAAGGAAGCGGTGGAAATTCTTCTCGTCGACGATTCTGCAGAAGTAACTGATGTTGTGCTGCTACCCCCACGAAATGCGGACGATATTGTTACTGATGAAGAGGACGGCGATAGTGATATCGCTGTTGTAGACGCTCTACCGAACGATGTTGCAGGGGAGGTTGAACTCCACACGGCTGATGCCGACGAATGTGAAGGAGCTCTCCGGGAAGCAGCACCCCCGATACCGAAAAAAGCATCTCAAGATTCCCCTGTCTGGAGGCGAACCATTCAGTATTCGGGCCCAATAGTAGAGACAGCTTCAACTACTGCGACTTACCTATGCCGAGCTTGTGAATGAGGAGCCCTTTGATCTCTTCTCCCGCCTACTGAACACGGATATTATAGGCCTCATAACCGAAGAATCCAATCGTTATGCAAAGCAACAAAAGGACCACCGCATCAGTATAACTGAAAAAGACATACTTTAGTTGGTCGTCATTCTCTTCTTGAGTGGTTACCACAAGCTGCCATGCTGTGGCCTCTATTGGCCGAAAGCTGAGAACCTCGGTGTCCCTTTGGTGGAAAATAGAATGAACCGCCCGAAATTCCGGCTAATAGAGATACATCCATGCGTCTGACAGTGTACTTAGGCTTGTCAATAGATAGTTTTAGCTGAGCGTTTTTTACGGCCAGCGGGGCGGAGCGGGTGAGCGGATGCACAAGCGGAGAGGCGCGCGAGAAAAGTTTTATCCGGGCGGATCGCCCGTCTTCTCGAGCGGAGTAGAGTCGCTTGCTCTGCTGCTCCACCTGTCGGTAACAATTCGAGTTAAAGTTAACAGAATATCAATTATGCTTGCTAATAATGCGCTGAAACTGTTTAGTAAAGGTTTATTCTGTGTTTTAGTTAATTATTCGTCAACGCAGCAGCGCCGGTGCTTGTGTTGACGGCTGCCATCTTGAATACCCATACACGCCCGCGTGCTCTTACGCACGCTCGCGCACTGCCTATCGCTCCGCTGGGGAGGGCTTCCCAGCGGGCGTAAGCTTCGCTCCGTAAAACCGCTGGCCGGCCCAGCGATGTGCGCATGCGCAGTGGCGTCTGCGCTCGTCTGCTCCTCTCCGCTGGCCGTAAAAACGCTCAGCTAAAACTGTCTAATAGCTCCCTTCAGCAGTTCGGAATTTTTTCGATGAATCTCAGCGTGGACGAGCAAATGGTGCCTTATTTTGGTTGACACAGCTGTAAGATGTTCATAAAAGGAATACCAATGCGCTTTCGTTACAAGGAATGGATTCGTAGCTCTTCATCAGGGTATCCCTTCAACATTGATATCTACTGCGGGAAAGCCAACGGCGAAAGCACGAATGTATCGCTTGGAACACGCGCTGTTTTGAACACTCTCAATTGCGTTGATGTGCCAACAAACCATGTTCTTTTTATGGACAATTTTTTTACATCACATGGTTTACTGCAAGAGCTGAAAGACCGTTGATTCAGAGTAATAGGAACCGTGAGGGAGGTCAGGCTGAAGAAATGCGAACTTCTGGATTCGAAGGAACTGTCCAGTCAAAGCAGAGGGTCTTTTGATTTTATGTACGATGGCGATGTCCTTGCTCTCAAGTGGAATGACAATAAGTGTGTGTGCGTTGCTACTAATTATGATAGAATTCACCCAACCGCCACAGCCACCCGCTACAGCCAAAAGCAGCGAAAGCGAGTTCCAGTGCCCCAGCCGAGAATAATAGAACAATATAACAAGCATATGGGTTGTGTCGACCTACTTGATAGGTTCATCAGTGACTATCGTCCTTGCCTACATGGTAAAAAGTAGTATTAGCCATCACTGAGCAATCTGCTTAATTAAAACACTGCGCCTTGCAGCCTGGAGGCTGTACGCACAACTAGGGAGTGAAGCGCCACTTAACCAGCTTCAGTTCACGAGGCTCATCGTCCAAGGTCTGCTGACCAAGCGGCTGGACACCCGAGAACGGCCTGGCCCTTGTGGTGCCCTTGTTTTCCACAGCAAGGAAGGCTGCGACCATCATTTGGTGTATTTGGGGAACAAGAGCCAGTTCCGCCAGCGCACCAAAACACACGAATGAAGTGCCAGATGTGTAGCGTCTCCCTCTACATCCACTATTCGGCTGCCTACCACGATAGTAAATAAAGCGCACATGGAGTACCACCTCTTGCAATTTGCCAGTGGGAAGGAAGAGAGCAACCCCGGCATACATACGCTTAAGGTCACTGTTCCCATTTTGGAATACTCTGTATTTTGTTAACTATAATGCCAGTGAAATAAAACTTATTTTCAAAGTACGGCTTTACTCTAGACAAGCTGAAATAGCTTTGTTTTTGCTGCGCCACATCTAGAAGCGGAGCTTAATGGGTTAAACCTGTTTGGCTCATGGTTTTGCTTTCATGTTCATTCGGCGCGTCTGGCGATGGTAATAGTTGGATAGCAGTTGGTGAATACGAAGATGTTCAATGCACAGCATGAGAGTGCGTTGCCGTTTAACATCAGGCGTGATCGTTTGCGGTGATAGCATACTGCTTTTAAGCAGCGGCGAGCGAAGCTGTTCTGCCCCATCACCGTTGCTGCCCCATCGCCTACCCTCATCGCCGCCAGAGAACATCTTGGACCATCAGTGGCCAGTCCCATCACCAAGAACATCATCTGATAATTCTATCAGCCATATAAAGCCCCTGCTGTCATCGCCGCCGCACTGTGGGCTCGGTAGCTGTGCATCAGCGCAGGCTACTAATCCGATACTTTTCACAATGCAGGTTAGTATTAAGTTTTCCCTATTTGCTAAAAAACCAGTAACTACTTTTTAACGCAGCTGCCGAGCCCTCAGTGCTGCTGTAGTATTGCTGCCGAGTGTTCACGTGTTGTTCGTTTTCTTTTACTATTGTCAGGCGATGTTGAAACTAACCCAGGCCCCGACTGTTACGACAGCATACTTTCCGAGCTCCAGAAACTAACTACCGGACAAGCTACATTAATTTCAGATCTGCAGGACATTAAACACCAACTGAAAACTACCGAAACAACCTTGGCCGACTTAAACAAGCCCACGGACACTCTAGAATCACACTACGCCGCACTTTCTACTCTCCATTCTGAAATCGATGCCCTGAAAACTTTAAACACTGAACTTACCTGCAAGGTCGAGAAACTGGAAGCACGTATGGACGACGCAGAAAGTCGGTCTCGCCGTAACAATCTCATTTTTTACAATATTCCTGACACTAACCCCACTGTAACGTATGCAGACTCGGAAAAAATAATCATTCGCTATTGCTCCACTCAACTAGGTTTTGCCATCGAACCCAATCTAATCGAGCGTGCTCACCGCCTGGGGCGCCGCTCTACTGATCGTACCAGGCGAATCATCGTTAAATTCACGTCATCGAAAACTAAAGAAAGCATCCTTTCCTTAGGCAATAAGCTGAAAGGCACCAACTACAGTATTGACGAAGACTTCTCCCTTCCCGTCCGTAACGCCCGCAAACATGTTGTAGCCTTTGCCAAATCGGTATCCGATAAGTTCTCTTTGCGTTTCAAAACTTTACACATTGGTCCTAAACGCTACATATTCGATGAATCATCACAGTCAAAGAGGTAAAATAGCAACCATCTCAGACCCTGTCGACAGATCGTTCTAGGCATGTACATCAAGAAGCCCTTTCATTGGCAGCAATCTTTACTAACGTGCGAAGATTCATTTCAAAGCGCGACATTGTTTACCATATCGTCACTTCATCTGCCAGTAACATACTAGTCTTGACAGAAACGTGGCTTAACAGCGATATTTCCGATAGTGAAGTGCTTGCTGACTTGCCCAATTTCTGTGTTTTTCGCAAAGACCGCCCAGATCGAAGGGGAGGAGGGGTACTGATTGCCACCGCTCGAGACCTATCATGCTCAGCCATTAACCTTTCATCAGATATAAAAATATTATGGGTTTTATGCCACGCTTCACCTAAATCAGTTGTGATCGGCGTTTGCTACAGGCCTCCTAACAGCCCAGATTTCCCGCGAAAACTTAATAACGCATTGAATTAAATTAAAGCTAAACACCCTAACACATGCATTCTCCTATTCGGAGACTTCAATTTTCCGAGTATCGACTGGAATAATCTAACCGCTACAGGTAATAAGGATGCTAAATAATTTCTTGACGTTTGCCTTAATTTTAATCTAATTCAAATTGTATCCGAGCCAACTAGTGTAACCGAAGACAGCGCAAATATTCTAGATCTATTTTTAACGGATAACCCTGAATGCGTTCATTCTATCACGTATCTACCAGGCGTCAGCGATCATCACGTCATACATGCTGGCTTCACGATTAAACCATCCTTACGCGCAACAACGAAAAGAACTATCCGATTATACGATAAAGGAAACTATACAGCAATAAATAATGAACTTCGCGCATTTTTGCCAGCATTTCAATCTAACTTTAATCAAAGATCCATTCATTATAACTGGTCCCTGGTTAAGAGGAAAATCGACGATTTGGTCGACAGGTTTATTCCGAACATAAATATAAGAACTAACCCTCAAAACCCATGGTTCACAAATACATTCAGACGCCTTGAAAATAAAAAGAAGCGTCTTTTCCGATTGGCCAAGTTGCTTCCTAATCAGAACGCTTGGAACAAATATTACGCAGCCGAAAAAAACGTACTTATCAAGTATTCGAGAAGCCAAGCGCACCTTTTTCAACTTCGATCTGCCTAAAATGTTGTCAACTAACCCCCGTAGGTTCTGGCAAGTCATTAACCCCCAGCACACACGCACTATTTCCCTCACCGATGGTTCGGGTGAAACTGTATACGAAACAGAATGCGCCAATATGTTCAACACAGCCTTTTCTTCCGTGTTTACTAATGAAACAGATCCGACATTTCCTCCAAACGCCCCAGTTATTCAAGATACTATGCCTTCTCTTACATTTTCTTCAGTAGGAATTTCGTCACTAATTGAAAACATTAAACTTTCATCCTCTGCAGGAACTGACAATATCAATGCTAAAATGCTGATTAATACCAAAGATATATGTTCATCTGTGTTGTGCTTGTTATTCGCTCAGTCACTCTTCACAGTTCAACTGCCCATAGACGGGAAAATTGGGAAGGTCGTTCCAGTCTACAAATCAGGTAACAAGAACTCGCCACTTAATTACCGTCTCATCTCTCTAACTAGTATTCCCTGCAAAATCATGGAACACGTCATCTATACCCATATCATGGCATTCCTTGATTCGAACAACTTTTTTCAACCTGCTCAGCACGGGTTTCGTCGGGGTTATTTCTGCGAGACCCAACATGCTACGTTCATTCACGATCTGCATGCTAATCTTGATTGTAATCTACAGACTGACATCGTATTTTTAGATTTTGCAAAAGCCTTTGATAAAATACCCCATAAACGCCTCCTGATAAAACTTTCCCAATTAAATTTGCACCCTAATATTTTGAACTGGATTGAAGAGTTTTTAACTAATCGTTCGCAGTTTGTCTCCGTTAATAATAAGAACTCTAACTCACTCCTAGTAACGTCGGGCGTTCCACAGGGATCTGTGCTTGGCCCACTACTGTTTTTCGTGTACATTTATGATCTGCCTTCAAACGTAACATCTAACATACGCATGTTCGCTGACGACTGTGTACTTTATCGTGCTATTCTCACCACTGCTCACTAATCTTCTCTTCAAAATGATCTCAATGCTGTTCAGGAGTGGTGTAATAAGTGGCTAATGGAACTTACCCCACGTAAATATAATCTTTTGTCCATCAGCAGCCGCCGTAATCCTTTAATTTTCTTTTACGTAATATCAGAAGTTCCCGTGCAACTAGTTCAGTCATACAAGTACCTAGGCAATACAATTTCTAGCGATTTTTCTTGGAGCTTGCATGTTACTAACATAATATTGTCAGCAAACAAGACGCTAGGTTTCCTAAAGCGCCATCTTCACCATGCTCCAAAACATGTCAAGTTATTAGCTTACAAATCATTCTTCAGGTCCATACTAGAATTTGCATCGCCCATTTGGAATCCTCGTCAAGCTTACCTCATCAATGCCCTCGAATCTGTTCAAACTCGCGCTGCTCGCTTCATTCATTCATCGTACTCTTATGACATCAGTGTTTCCTCCTTAAAAACAGCATCCGGATTATCACCCTTGTCGCTCCGCCGTCGCATTGTCAGCCTGTCTTTATTTCACAAATTCTTCCACAGCCCTATGCACATCGCACCTTATATTCTTCTCTCAGCACGCATATCTCATAGCACCAGCCATCACCTACAAATTGCCCGTCCACGATCACGCACCGTCACTTTTTCTAATTCCTTCTTTCCTCGTGCAGCCGCAGACTGGAACGGCCTTCCAAACAACGTTGCTATCATCACTTGCCCAAGTCTTCTCGCTGAAAATGAAAAACTTTCCTGATATTGTGAATTTGTGCTTTTAATTGTTGCCACCCCTTATGTAACACCCCTCTTTTGGGGCCTTTAAGGTAATAAAATGAAATGAAATGAAGGCATGAATGACAGTCGAAGCAGAATTTCTTTAAAGAGTGTTAGCTCTTACTACTCGCATTTGAACGTTTCTTGTCCGTCCGAGATTTCAACACAACGGCCAGTCATGTAATCAAATTGCTGCAGCATCGTGCAAAATGAGACCCAAATCATGTGACCGCGCGCACAGTGGTCAGGCCGGCACGGCGGCCGGTTTACCGCATATGCTGGCGTTGCGCTATATAGTACCGTCTGAAGGGTGCGGAGACTGATACCAGTTGGAGTCGCCATTGGTGCCAAAAAATGTGGCCCAGCCTTAGGCGCATAGGGTTTGGAGTGGTGGCAAACAAATTGGCACGATTAGGCGCAAAAAAATGTTCGTCGAGTTGAAGCCTTATGTGCGTGAGGGATGCGTACCGACGACCTTAGGTCCTCGCAACAGCAATGGAGGCCACCTTCGGAGGGCCGCGGCGGGCGAACCAGTTGTCGCGGAGGGATGAGGATGGTACCAAACGAATCGTCGTTTCGTGATGTACACTTGGTATCTGAACTTGCCGAAAGCATATGTAAAAACAACTTAGCTAGCACTCGTCATTTTATTTCGCATTCGCGAATCACTCTATAATTTTTTGTAACTCAACGTGGCGTAGCCCTGGTATCGGCACAAAAAAAATCGGACAACATTCTTTGTAGGTGCTCGTGAGCGCATGAGTGCTTTGCACTAAAATTCTGCAGTTCATCAGTAGGCAGTGAGTGCAGAATTTGGTGCAGGAATACCAGGATTTTATATGCAGTCTACCATTTGGATCAGGATAGCCAACGCTGCCCAAAAATAGCAGCAGTGCCAAGGTTACGAGGGCCAAGGCTGTGAGTGTGAATTTACAAGAGTGGCGCCATGACACACAAAAATCCCATTTATAAAAAGTTGACCCGGCAGGGGTACCTTGAGTATTCAGGTATTGGTGCCTGGTGAAACCAGCTCCCATACCCCCGCTCCCATACCAAAGCTGTGATCCCCACCATGGCGATAGGTTGTAAGGTGAAGGGTAGAAACCATGAACAGTGACGGCCGGGGCCATGGTCGAGCTCCAGCCGAAGGGCTCCCGGTCTGTTTACCAATCGGGGGCTCCGGGACCTTTCTGTGAGTAAGACGGTGAACCACAGGCGAGATTTTAGCAACCGTCGGCGCAGCTATATCGTATCAGTAATTCTTCCGAAAAACCTGATCGTTCTCTGAAACGGAACCGCACCGATGAAACCTCCACCAGTACCCGACCCGACTGTGACCACTTTCCTCATTTTCTGATTGTTCATTCCCTTGTAGAAAATGACAGTGTTGCCGGAATGTCTGTTTTTGTTATCGCTACAACCATTTAGAAATGATAGGAAAAAGAACAGAGCAAAAACTTTCATCTGGTGATCTTATTGAAATATCCCAGAAAGACCAATCTGGCATCCTTCTGAGGCAAAATCAGTTTGCTCACCTCTGTGACCATCATTCCCCACCGCAATCTAAACACAGTGCGAGGCGTCATATCAGAAAGAGATCTGATCCGAGAAACAGAAACTGACCTCCTGCAAAGCTTCCGAGATCAAGGTGCCATTGCCCGTTGCAGCATCACTATAAGGCGGAACGGTGAAGAGGTGGTGACACCCCATATCGTCCTAGCATTTCAACGGTCCCGTCTTCCAGATGCTATGAAAATAGAGTTGATCCACATCAAAGTTCGTCCCTATAACACAAACCGGCGAAGATGTTTCAGTTGTCAAACTTACGGTAATGGATCCAAAACATACCGCGGAAAACTCACCTGTGACTGTGGTGTCCATGGGCATCCAACTCAAAACTGCCGTGCTGCTCGAGTAAAATGTGCAAACTTTCAGGGGCCACACGCAGCATACTCACGATCCTGTCAGTCATAACAAAAAGAGAAGAAAGTAATTCAGATGAAAGTAAAAAAAAACATTATATTCTCGGAAGCCCGGAAGAAGCTCTCTCTTCCCTCCAGAAGATCTTACACTGACGCAGCGCGCCGGAGGGCCGGGCGCCATCTCGTCCCAATGGGTACGCAGTACAGCATCGCTGATGCGCGCCCACCTCGGCCCCTCACCAAGCAGCCTTCAGCGGCACCAACATTCCATGTCCCAGAGGTCAACCTTTTACAGACCTCTGGGCAAACAGAGATAAGTGAGAGGAAGTCTCTCCCTCTTGACAAATCCCCATACGCTTCTGCGTCTTCGCCGGAAGCAATGGAGGTGACGCCGCGATTCTCAGCATCGAGGGCGCTGAGGAAGTCCCCCGAAGAGAGGTGGAGTCTCCTAGACCACCTCAAACCAAAAAGACATCTTCCAGTCAAGCCCCTTGATAAAGGCGGCGGCCTCTAAATAACTATCACTAATCTTCGCGTCCTCACTAAGAACAATGGCTGTCGAGAGCATCATCCACTGCAACTGCCGATGTCTACTTAAGAACCTGGATGGCATATATGAAATACTCGCCCAACCGCACTTAAACCCAACACATACAAACTTTCTGAAAAAAAATATGTAGTATACCGGAAGGAGAGGAAAAAAAGTGCGCACTCATCAGGTGGAGCCGCTATTGTGGCTCAGAATTCAATTCCCCCTCTATGTCTTCCTCTGGCTACTGCTTTAGAGGCAGTGGCAATAGGAGCCCTAACTTTTGGAAGAGTATTAACCATGTTTTCCTTATATATCCCCCAGATCATCACCTGTTCATTGATGAACTCGAAAAACTCATTGACCAGCTACCAGAGCAGTTCCTGGTGATTGGCGATTTAATGCACACCAGCCATTATGGGGAGGTACCAGAACCGATTCTCGAGGAGCGCTAATCGAAAAATTCATGTTGTCGTCTGGCTCATACATATTCATTAGAAAAGAGCCGACATACTTTAATGTACCACAGACCTAATACCGTCGCTGGCCACCGCCACGCTGCAAGTCCACTTTTGGACTTACCTGTGGACATGGTGAAACACTTTCCGGTGGATTACATGCACACGGTGCGCTTGGGGGTGGTCCGTAAGTTGCTGCAGACGTGGACATCTGGACCATTGCCACATCTTCTCAGCGCACAGCAGCAGAGCATTATGAGTGCAAGACTGCAGCACGCTTGTCTGCCATCAGAATTTGCTTGGCAGCCCAGAGCCGTTGATGAATTGGACCAATGGAAGGCAGTGGAGTTTAGGTCCTTCCTTCTCTACACTGGCCCTGTGGTGCTACGCGGTTTGCTGGACGACAACCAATACAAACACTTCCTGTGCCTTCATGTGACGATGTGCATTCTGCTCAGTGATGTTCTTGCGACAGAAAGGAAAAAGTTTGCCTCAGATCTCTTGAAGTTTTTTTCACAGCAGTGTGGGGTTCTTCATGGACTTGAGGTTCTGATCTACAATCTACACATGCTCTGTCACATAGGGGATAACGCCTTAATTTATGATCCGCTGGATAATGTTAATGCCTTCTCATTTGAGAACAGTTTGGGGCGAGTTAAACGGTTGTTGTGCACCAACAGAAAGCCACTTGAACAGGTGAGCCGCAGATTGTCCGAGTTGGCTTATTCACTAAGCAAACTCCCACCGACAGTGCGCTCGACAGATGTATCATCCTTGAAAGCAGGTGTAGAGAAGGACTCGGGTTGCTTACTAAGCAATGCCAGCATCGTCATTGTGACAGATGTGACTCCAAAGTTTCTTCTTGGCCATGAGTTTCTTCATGCAAGGAACATCTTCTCTGCTCCACTTCCATCAGAACAACTCAAGATTTTGCGCACAGAGAATGCTTCACATAATATAAGGATGTGGCCTGTGGATTCATTCCGCTTGAAATGTGTGAAAGTTGTGTGAAAGACTGGGTTTGTTTTGTTTCCTCTCCTTCATCGTAAATAATAGCTAGGACTATATTACAGTTTATCTTGAGCATTGTGTTCCATCTTCATAGCCAGCAAAAGTCTATCATGGTTGAAGTGTATTCTCAGTGTTGTTTTTCAGCTCCATTATCATTTTTAGTAGAAGTGTATCTTGGATTAGTGTATCATATGTAGCAGCTGTGTACTTTGAGCCTTATGTCAGAGCTGGTATATCATAGCTATATCATAGCTGTATTATCTGAGTGTTTTGCTTAACTTAGTGTTGGGCGTTGCAGGCAGTAAAAAAAGCATTTATTGTTCTGTTCAAACACAATAGCTACTTTTGTGTATCTTCTTCATGAGTTGTAGTGGTAAAGATGGACTACAAAAGTTACCTATACTCTTTCGGTTGCGGACACGTGCTTCATGTCTTTCTAATGTCTACTGAACAGAGGACGTTTTCTGGTTAGTGTTCACAGATATGCTATGTCAGTCTGGCCTACATAGGTGTGGTTGAGGTGAACACACTGATGGGTTGTAGAGGAAAAACCACAACTTCAGACAGGACGTAATACCAATTCTCAGTCTTGTGTCCTGTCTGAAGTCGCGGTTTTTTTCCTGTACATCATGTCTGACCAAGTGGGCCAAAACTTCCCCTTGTGAAACATGGGTCAGCTGCATAGTAAACTGAGAGGCGACACGCTGTGTAATGTGGGCTGTCTGCTTAGTGTTAACCGCGGTTGCAGGCCGATGCGCATGGCACGTTTCTTCGCTCGAATTGCCGCACATCAGATGCTTTGTTGGTGTAGTTGGGACTATCTATGAAGGTTTCTCGTGCCAGAAATAAAAGCCCTCCTCTCTTAGTTTTGTTATCTCTATCTCGAGAGCTTCGGTTAGCACAGCCCTAATATGTCTTGCTCCTTCTATTATTTGGGAGCATCAGTTTGCACAAAATCAGTGTTCAATACCCCTTGTCAGGGTTGCCATTGCCCCTTTTGTTACTACTTTATTGTGATAGTGCCTTTTTATCTCGTACAAGTGATGTTGCATGATTTTCCCTCTTTCACTTTATGTGCTAGTGTAGGCACTTTGCAGGCGTTTACTGCTGAGGCTTGTTGTCGTGAATACAGGCTCTCTGTATGTGACCTTTCTCCTAACAGAATCAGAATCAGAACGTTTATTCACGCAGAAATTGATACACAAAATGCTGTGTAGTCATCTGGATCCTTAGCCGCTATGGCTAGTGATGGATCCATTACAAACATTGTCAGAGTTAAACAATCACTATATGGAGCATTGCTATGAGCAACAACACTTGTTTAGCTTGGTGCATCAGATTGCTTGTTAAGGTAGTGGCGTTTTAGTTTAGAAACAAAGTTGGACGTGTATTTCATGTAACACGGCACGGTATTCCATATTTTAGCCCCGATAAAAGAAATTGAGCGCTGCCCGTATATGTTGTGAGCTATGGGTAAATTCAAATTATTGGGCTGTGCCTGCCTAGTGTCACGTTTGGGAGAGATGAATATGGAAGAAGGATGTGGAGAGTTCGTGCTAATTATCTGGCGGACTAAAATGGCCGTTTTGTACTCACGTACATTGGTGAAGGGCATTATGTTTAATTCATCAAAAAGAGGTTTGGATGGTATTGCCCTCGGTGCATATGATATTATTCTGACAGCCCTTTTCTGGAGAGTGCTAACTTTTGCTAAGTAAGATGCGAAGGTGAAACCCCAGGATTCAATGCAGTATATTAAATGGTTATGGAAAACGCTGAAATATATCATTCGTAGTGTGTTCTTGTCAAAATGTTTTTGTGCTTTAATTAGTGCATAGCACCCAGAGGTTAACTTTTTGCATAAGTTTTCTATATGAGGTGCCCAGTGTAGATTCTCATCAAGAGTTACTCCTAAATATTTGTAGCTTTGAACCCGTTCAATTGGTAATCCATCGAGATGCAGACTACATTCTACGGGGGTAGATTTACGACGGGAGGTGAAAGCAATGAACTTTGTTTTTTTTTAACATTTAGCGCTAGTTTGTTAGTGCTAAACCAATTTGCTGCTTTTTGGAGGCTATCATTTGCAAGTGATTCAGCCTTTTCTGCCGACTGATGAGGTATTAGTAGAGCTGTGTCATCTGCGTACATGACTGCTTGTCCATGCTCAATGAAACGAGGAAAATCATTTATAAAGAGGGAAAAAAGCAGGGGGCCAAGTACTGACCCTTGCGGAACTCCTGTCCTAACTTCCCCCATTGAAGATCTTTGATCTGAGATTTGCACGAATTGCATGCGGTTAGTTAGGTAGCTACGGAAAAAATTGCTGGCTGGTCCTCGAAATCCATAACTTTCAAGTTTCTGTAACAAAATGTCATGTTTAACAGTGTCGAATGCTTTTCTAATGTCAAGGAATATGCCTATAATAATCTTGTTTGAATTGGGGGCCACGGCACCGCCACTGCGATCCCACGCTCACCACTGATGTATCTACAGGTTGGTTACTATGACGCTTATTCTTACCGTGACGATGACGTCTGTCTTTTAGCGGTGTCGTGGCCACCTCATGTTTTAAAAAGCTTCCGCGCTGGTGTATCCTATTTATGGTGTCTGCTAGTTTTGGGAGGCGATGTCGAGCTAAACCCGGGACCCATGACTAAGGCTCAAGAGGAAAAGCTGGACCTTGTGGCTGGTTCCATCTTACGCCTTGAAACCAGCAATGCAGTCCTTCAAGACTCTGTCAACAAAGTGCTTCAGATTCACGCAGACTTAAAAATTGACTTAGAAAAACTAACAAAGCGAGTTCACGATCTAGAGCAGAAATTTGCTACCGCACCATCTGCTGAGCTCGTGGGGAAGAGTGACAAGGGTCTCGCAAATGTACAGGCAAAAATTGACGACCTTGAAAATCGCTCTAGGCGATCCAATGTTCTATTTTACGGTATAGATGATCCAGAGAAGTCGGAAACTTGGGAGGAGTCTGAACGTCTCGTAAATGACTTTTGTAAAGAAAAACTTCGGCTTACTGTTGAATCTGTTTCCAGAGCACATCGCGTGGGCCGCTTTTCTTCCGAGAAAAAGCGGCCTATCATAGCCAAATTTTTTAATGAAAGGGAAGTTGACACTGTCATGAGCCGCGGCTATAAGTTAAAAAACACTAATTTAAGCATCTCGCGCGATTACTCCGAAGCCGTTCGCGAAAAGCGACGGAAGCTTCTCCAGTTTTCAAAATCTATTAAGAAAGACGGGGATAAAGTGCGACTCGTTTTCAACAAGCTCTTCGTTAACGATGATCTTTACATGTGGAACACCAACGAAAGTCGAGCCATTCTTGTATCAGGGCGCGAGGATGGCGAATGACGTCCTCCCTCCGTTTCCGTTAACCTGCGTTCATCGACCACCTCACCTGCCAAATTACATTGTGGTAATGATAACGAATGGCTGTTTTTGTACACCAACATTAGAAGTGTTGTAGCTAACGGTATTGCACTATCATCTTTCATCGATTCATGTCAAGCTTCTTTAGTGGTACTAACTGAGACGTGGCTGAACGACACTATTCATGATGTCAACATCTTTACCAGTGCATGCAATTTCAAATTTTTTCGCTGCGATAGACAATTGCGAAGGGGGGGCGGTGTTCTCATCGCGATAAAGGAGGATTTCATTGCCACACCTATCGTTATCGATTCTTTCCTTGAATGTGTTTGGGTTTCTTTGAATGATGGTGCATTTCGTGTCATCATCGGCGTTTTCTACCGTCCTCCCGACATGTCTGGTGCGTTTTCAGATGAATATCATCGGGTGCTCAGTGAAATGTATGCGCGTTTTCCCAATTCCGCTGTTATTATATTTGGTGATTTCAATTTTCCAAGAATTAATTGGTCAACACTTTCCGTAGTGGACACAGATGCAGAAGCACATTCTTTTCTCAGCACTTGCCTTGATTTTTCACTAACACAACTCATTAACCAACCAACACGATCAACTAAAGCCTCTTCCAATGTACTTGACTTAGTTCTCACAAACAAACCTGATATATTTTCAGGCATAACTCATGAGGAACGCATCTCTGACCACGATGTTATCACTGGGTACATTAAATTTCGCACTAGTAAAAAGATAACTACTAAAAAGAACATAAGATGTTACGGCAAAGCAAATTTTGATGCAATTAATGCAGAATTATTAATGTTTTCTGATAAATTTTTGCATGATTTCTGCTCTCGCTCTATAGAGCAGAACTGGATCCTTTTTAAAACTGCCCTCAATGATCTCATCGACCAGTTGATTCCCATGTTAACCATTACCTGTGATAGCAGTTCTCCTTGGTTTACCAACCGTCTTCGGCGGCTGAAAAACAAAAAGAAAAAACTATACAGACAGGCAAAACTGAATGGTCTTGTGAGTTCACATGACAAATACAGAGCATGTGAAAAGGATTATAAGGCACTATTAAAATCTACTCGGCGCAACTTTTTTTCTCATGACTTGTCTTCCATGCTGAAAAATAATATTCGCCGTTTTTGGCGTGTGGTAAACCCAGTAATTCGACCTGACATCACTCTTACAGATTCTGTTGGTGTTCCCATCCCTGATTCAGAGTGCGCTCAA
The DNA here is from genome assembly GCF_052857255.1 of Amblyomma americanum. Taxonomy (NCBI): domain Eukaryota; kingdom Metazoa; phylum Arthropoda; class Arachnida; order Ixodida; family Ixodidae; genus Amblyomma; species Amblyomma americanum. The sequence goes on along the minus strand of NC_135497.1, from coordinate 481,270,942 downwards.
CTTCTTAACGATGCGTTTGTAACTGTGTTCACAGATGAAGACATTACATCCTTGCCTACATTAAGCGCACTAGTGGAACTAACTATGGACGAGATAGTCATCAGTGAGCCTGGTGTTTTATCTCTACTAAACAATCTCAAAACATCTTCTAGCGCTGATCATATGGGCTTCAATAATAAAATTTTAAGGAATACATCACATAGCATTTGTTCCATGTTAACCGCATTATTTTCCCAGTCGCTATCAACTGGCACCATTCCTAACGACTGGCGCATAGCTAAGATAATACCCATTTTCAAATCAGGTGATCGTGCTTCTCCGCTTAACTATCGTCCCATCTCCTTAACAAGTACAGTTTGTAAATTACTCGAGCATATTATACATACTCAGGTCATCAACTACTTTGAAGATCATAACATTATCTTCGATCATCAGCACGGTTTTCGCAAGGGCTACTCATGCGACACCCAACTTGCCGGTTTTATTAACGATATTCATGCACTGATTGACGCTAGTTTCCAAGTTGACGCAATATTTTTAGATTTTTCTAAAGCATTTGATCGCGTTCCACACCAAAGGTTGTTGCTTAAACTTTCCCAACTGAACATTCACCCTAATATTATTGCATGGATAGCAGATTTTCTCTCATCTAGAATTCAGTTCACATCAGTTAACAACTCTAACTCATGTTACGCTAATGTTACGTCTGGAGTTCCACAAGGCAGTGTACTGGGACCTTTACTTTTCCTTATCTATATTAATGACTTACCCAATTGCGTGACGTCCAGAATCAGACTATTTGCTGACGATTGTGTGCTTTATCGACGTATAACCTGTAACACTGACAGCCAGCCACTGCAGTCTGATCTTGAAGCGATAAGCACATGGTGTTCTAATTGGTTAATGCCTTTAAATCTTTCCAAAACTAAGCTCATGTCTTTCACTAACAAGCCACGTATTCCTACCGCCTACTTTCTTGATAACAATAGTGTAGAATTCACCACAAGTTACAAGTATCTTGGCATTAACCTACAATCCGACTTATCATGGAATCATCATATTAATCTCACTCTTGCCTCCGCTAACCGTACTTTCGGACTTCTCAAACATAATTTAAAAGAGGCCGCGACACATGTAAAAGAACTAGCGTACACCACATTAATCCGTCCAAAACTCGAATACGCGTCTGCCATTTGGGATCCTCATCAGAATTATATCATCAGTAACATCGAAGCCCTGCAAAACCGTGCTGCGCGATTCATCTTTTCTGATTATTCATGTTACACCAGCGTCACCTCATTGAAGACTAAAGCCGAGTTAGATAACTTAGCACTGCGCCAAAAAATTTCCCGTCTGTCACTTTTCCACAAGCTTTATCACCATCCTTCCCTTCATGATGAATTCTTTCAGCCACCGCCAGTTATCTTTCCACGTCGCGATCATCCTTACAAAGTTAAACGCATTAACTGCCAGTCATTCCATTATGCCTATTCTTTTTTACCACGCACAATAACCGAATGGAACGCTTTGCCATCAGAAATTGCCACTGAATCTGATCTAAATAAATTCCAACATCTTATGCACTCATGTTTCAACAACTAAAAAGGTATTTTTTGAGCGTTCTTTTCTTCCGCCTTGTCTTCTTTTTATTTTTATTTTTTTTTGTACTTCAGCGCACCTTTTCCAGTGTTGTCTTTTTCTTTTTCTAGCGGTGCTGTTATTTATGCTCAAATTTTGCTGTTATGTGCATTGTTGCGACCCTTTCTGTGAATGCCTATTTATGATTAATATTTTGTGATTTCTATTTTATTTTAGTGCAATATCTTTAACCTTATAACAATGCTTTGTACTTACTCCCCCCCCCCCATGTAATACCCTCAAATGAGGGCCTTAGGGGGTATTTTGAATAAATAAATAAATAAAGCCCGGTTAATTATTTCTGTTGCTGAGTGTACTGCTGTGCCTGTAGAATGACCTCTGCGGAAACCATGCTGCTCTCTGGCTAAGATGCCATATTTTTCAACAAAATCCTGTATTCTCTTAGCTATTAGTTTTTCGAAGAGCGTATTAATGCAACTCAGTATGGTGATTGGGCGGTAATTTTCTACATCATTGGGATTGTCGTTTTTGTAGATCGGTACAACTCTCCCAATCTTGAGCGTTTCAGGATAGATACCCGATAAAAAAGCCTGATTAAATATTTTTTCCAGTGGAAGGCACAAAATATGAATGTTGTCCTTAATGATGTTCACTGATATTTCGTCATGACCCATAGCTTTATTAAGCGACATCTGGCGGACGACAGCAACAATTTCGGCAGATATAGCAAGTTGTCTAAAATTTGTATATTGCTGTATATGATAATCCGAGTGATGTCAAAGTGAATGAAGTGTTCTTTTTGGTACTCGGTACTCGCTTTTGGTACTCGGTGCTTTTGTGCTTAATGCAGGCTCTGTGTTCATTGCCTGTGCACTGTACCAGGGTCGTCACTGCGTCATTCGCCCCTTAACATTGTTAGTGGAGGAGCCGGGTGTACGATCGCGCCATGAAGCTTGAAGTAGTCAGACCGGCACGGAGGATGGCTAGCGCTCCTTTCGTAGTCATGGTGTCACCCTGATACCCCGGCATCTTTAGAACTGAGGACACGGATGTTGATGACTGGCTCTGCTCATACGTGCCAGTCAGCCACTATAACATGTGGGACCCTACTCTGATGCCGGCGAATGTCATCTTTTACCTTACCGGCACTGCCAGGGTGTAATATGAAACACATGAGAAAGAGCTCATGAGCATGGGCACCTGTGAGGAAAAACTACGCATATTATTTGCAAGACCTGATGCTTGGAAGATAACCTCGAAACAACAGCTTTCGTCGCGCGCCCTGTCCGACACAGAGTGCTACATACCTATATTCTTGATGTCCTGGCGCTTCACCACAAAGTGGACGTTGCTTTGACTGAATCAGACAACGTGGGCTGCAATGGCATTGTGGATGATGCTTTTCATTTGCTTGTCTGCAAGGACTGCACTATCATTGACACCATCAAGGAGTGTCACCGCTTCGAGCATATTGAAAGCTGCTGTATTCCGCAGCTGTTTTCTGAGCTTCCTAACACAGCAGCGACCTCTTCCTCTGAGGACCAGCAGCTACCACCAAGTCCACTCTATGAAATGCCTGCCCTCGCAGACACAGTCGAAAGGATTGTGACGTGAACTAGAGGCCCTTGTGCCTATCCCAGTCGTCTGCCTCTGACTATCGCGTTGCTCATCCAGGCATTCGCGTAGCAAGAAGTTGCCAACATGAACCTCAATACGGCAGTGTGTGTGCTCTTGGTAGCCCAGCTGGCACTGAGGTTCCAACCACCAGTATCTTCCCCCACTGTTTCTCCGGAATCCTGCAGACGACCGACCAAACCGCTTTCACTACTCTCGCACAGGCTACATTGCTCGGCACTGCTGCACGCCATGGTCTTCGCATTCCCACGGCGACTCCACTAGTCGCTCTCCATGCTTTCCACCTCCCCACAGTGCCTTCACCTCTAGCTCCCGCCCAGACTTTTCCTGCCGCTTCTCACCCCGAGCTCCACCACAGACCTCAGAGGCACGCTTCTAGCCGATTTTTCCTCTTGTCGCTTCTAGGCTGTTGCTCTCAATCCCCACAGTCGCCTCATCTCGCTCCGATCTGGAAAACTAGCTGATACAGCCCCCAGTGATGACGCTCCATATATGCTTTCATCGCCACTGACGTCCATGAGTCCGTGATGAGCTCCAACCTTCACCCCTGCCTTCGCAATGTCCTTGTTTATGCGACATCTTGTCTGTGTGTTGTGGATACTGGCATTCTTCTTGCTGACGGCCAATGCAGCGCTCGTGTTGCTGCTGCTGGCCACGGCACCCCAGCTTGTTTGTCCGTTTGACACATGTTCGCTCATGGTCTGATTCTGGGTTTTGATGTCCTGTAGGAATATTCACTCCTCTTTGGCTGCTTATAGGAGGACCATCTTGAGGTCTCATTCTTCGATAACTGCCATGTGGGTTTCCCAAGTCTATTAATCTCTGAAGATAATGTTTTCCTGCCATCTGAAGCTGCATCCTTTGTTGCCCTGCACCGATTGCTGCCGGGCCCTGATGGTGACTATATGGTTGCACCTATTCTCAATATACTGCCATCTGCAACGTTGAACTGCATTTTAATGCTGCCAAGGCCAACACACTGTTCCTACCTGCTCTGAATTTCAGCTTCTGCCCTTTAGTACTTCCATCCGGAATCTGTGTGACCATGCTTTCTCGCATTCCTTGTTGCCAAGTCGCTGCATAAGATGCTACCCTCGTTCGCAGCCACGATGCCGCCCGCCAGCATTTCCCTTTCTCAAAGTACGTGTTCACTACAATGTAAGGCACTGACCCCTCACCTGCCTAATCTGCCCAGCTTTTCTCACTTTTCTCTTCTTTTTCGAACATTTTTGATCTGCATGAAACTGCCCTCGGTCAAGCTCTGTCACGCATCACATAGGAACTGGTGGTGCCCCTCCTGTCTGCTGGCACTCCTACCGAATGTCCCACCCCAAGCGCCAGGTTATCTGAAACGAGGTAGTAAAAATGCTTGCTATGAACATTATTGAGCCTTCCCGCAGTCCTTGGAACTAACCAATCATCGTCTAAAAATATGGCTCTTGGCAGTTCTGCTTTGATTACCGACACCTCAATAAGATTAACCAAAAAAGATGTGTAGCCATTGCCACGAATTGATGACACCCTTGAATGTCTCTAAGGTGCCAAATTTTTCTCCTCCACTAGCCTTCGCTCTGGCTATAGGCAAATTGCCATGGATGAACAAGACGATGAGAAGACGGCATTTCTTGTACCTGCTCAGCTGTATGAACTTAAGGTTATACATTTCGGCTCATGCAATGCCCCTGCCACCTTCGAACACATGATGGGCACAAATATCCCCACCTAGCGCATTAGCAGCACTCTTACCGATATGCTCGCAATATACGTTTCACTGGATCTTCGTGACTGAGAGTTTGCTTTCCCTTAGGTTACATTTTCAAAGAACTCTTCTCTTCATGACACTCTGGTTGTTCCCTAGTCTATCTTTTGTATGGCTAAGAGCCCCCGTTACCTGTGGGCACTGCTTCCTACCTTTACTGCTCTACTTTCTATCTATGCCCACGACGTGATTGCCTGTTTCGACCAAGCCCACCATCTAGCATGCTCCCGGCTACTCGCCTCACAGAAATCACAGCAGGTCTATTACAACCGCCTCCACCACATGGTTTATTTCACCCCTAGCTGCCTTGTCCTGCTTTGGTCGCCATCTCGCTCATCAGGCTCTTTGTGCTGTGCTAGGTCACTGTCGTTACCTATGAGATCACTCTGGCCTTCTTGGAGACTACCTTCGACCCACCTGAGCCGTGCCTCAGACCCTACCAATAGCTGTGCCCTGATGTGCCCTATCTGACTACACTGCGACTACATTTTGCGCCCGGAGGGCCGTGCTGCGGATAATCAGAGTGGCGTCGAAGTGACCGAAGTGTCTCAGTGGCCCGTGTTCCTGCTCTCAGTGCTCACTGCTTTTGCGCACATGGCGGGTTCTTTGTTAATTGCCTGTGCACCATTTCCAAATCATCACTGCATCTTTCGCCACGTACCGTGTTTACTGCTGTAAGTCAACTTGAATGTAAGTCGACCTCCCCGCCACCAAATATAATGTCCGAAGCAAAAAAGGACAAGCTCCATAATGAAAATTTGTTATTTAGAAGCTCCCCACTTGCGTCGTTGTCCTCACTGGTGGTGCTGTTTTCATCACTGCTGCGGCCCACAACACATTCGCCATCGTGTGAAATTCCACACTTTGCAAACAACCGCATCATGATATCACGTACAGCAGCCGCCCATGCCAAGAATATCCACCCGCACACAGCCGCCCAAGGAGCTGTATTCACGCACCCTATTGGCATAAGTTCCCTGCCTTCCATAGAGCGGCCAGATTTTGTCCCACGGAAATCTCTTCGCTTGGCATCACTGTCGAAAATTTTGCGTCACTGCCTCTGCCACTCCCACACACTACCCATTCAGAAACGTTGAACTGGCGGTCACTCGCGCAGTTTTTTGTTTCTTCGAGAAAAATATTGGGCGGCCGGCAGTGAGTAAACACCAAATGCTTTTTGGACCAGAGATCTTATGAGGAATGACGAAGCACGTGGGTGGCACTCAACTCAAACGTGCCAAGACCAAAAACTGAAGAACAAACCTAACGCTTGAAAAACACGTAGTCAGGACAAAGCTTAAATCATGGACTCCGAGAGCACAGCACAGCTATTTAATCATTAACAAGGTGTGCATTTCTGGCAAAAAATTGCAGGCATTAAGAGTTTGAGCTGACCAACGGTGCTGCACATCTGTTTGGTAGGTGAGGCGCCTGGTTACAGTGTGAAATCTGTAAAACCTTCCACATTATAGGGAAGGTGAAAATTGTTTAGCAAGCGATATATTACTTTGTCACGAAAGGAGTTGTGATATCTCAATGGCAGTCTGCATTATCTGTTTAGAAAGCAACATGTTTTGTATTTTTCCTGTGTTTCTGTTAATTCCAGTGCAGTATACACATGTTCTATTGAACTCTACTTGTGGGTCTTTAATCAAGGTAATAAATTCAGTTATCTTTTTACTGCACCTCCTGTCTGTGTTTCTTCGTCCCCATCTGAAGTGGTAATCTTTCATTATATAATGAAATTTATGCTATTCAGATAAATGTAATATGGGGAGCTTTTCTAGCCCAAAAATGATGCTTAGGCTATGAAGTATATTGCAGTAAAGGGTTCCGGATAAGTTAAAACCAGCTGGAGCCCTATAACCTGCACCAAAATTGCAGGGCAAATGTTTGCTGTTGGGTTTTGCGTCCATAAAAATGCTGCTACCATATCGGGATTCCATCCCACGATCTTAAGCTTTTCTACTACATGACATACACGGGCAAAATTAAGCGCTGAGGATAGTAGTTATTCGAGACCACTGCACATATGAACTAGCCTGCAGTCTTTCTACCTTCTTTCGATCCATCTTTTCTTTCCGGGAAGTATTTACTCATGAAAGAGATGACTATAATCAATGATTTGCAAACTGACCAGCACATATTCATCGAAAATGCACCCTTGAGTTAATTTTTAATTTGATATCTGGTTTGGCTCCACTGCACAGCAAATTTAGCGAATTATATACAATTTTTGGGGAGACTAATTTTTTCATGTATTTTTGCCGCGTTAGTATGAAAATTTGCGGTGTAAACCTTTGGCAAAGTGGAAATTCACGGATCCTATTCGTTTTAATTTATTCTTGCCAAGTCAATATAGGCAATAATCAAGACAAAACATCATTTTCCCCACCCATATGTTCCCTACCCTGTACTTTGACATTTTATAGAAAGTGTGTATAAATGCTACCATGATGCCTTCATTTTAACTTTTGTGCTTTCCAATGAGACAGTGCTCCATCGATGCGCCTTACCTTTTGTTACATTGTATGAATGGCTGTGAAGGAAACTTTCTCTGCAGAATCTGGCATATCGAAAGCCACCTTCAGCACGTATTGTTCGACTGAGTACAAATATTGTGAGCACTTTATGCGCTTTCGTCGTCGTCGCCTCTCTGGCTGCGACTTCATCCTCTTTTCATGCACTGTACATTCCCATCGTCATCGCTTGGTGCTGTTCGCTGGGGGCACGTATTTGCCAGCGGGCTGGAATAAACGTCTCCCTTGAAGTCTTCCCTTACAATATGTAGTACCAGCTTACAGTACATTAGCATTCATACTAGAAAATGCATATGTTACGTCATGAGACACCATTATGCACCTTATAACCCACTCAGCACTTCAGAGAGCATCAAATTATGATAAATAAAATGACCATCTTGATGACGCAGTTGGGCCTTCCAAAATTTTAACAAATTACAACTTCACTGCTAACTACTCTACACAGAAGCGGCCTGAACATTTTTTCTGAGCATATTTATTAATTTTGCCTCACAATTATTTATTGCAGAGAACTTGCTTTATGAACAGTTTTACTGAGGAACCTATTGTACATATTAACAAGCCACAACTGTTTATAATATTTATTATGCATACAGTAGAAACAGTTCATTGTTTCGCTGCTGCCGTTATAAATTTTCCTTCATTTTTTTGTTCACACCTATGCCATTGCTTCGCTATGCCAGTGCCTTGCTATGCCATTGCCATACTTATTCTAATATTCTTGATGGTTTGAGGCAGACTGCACATTGCGAATCTAGAAACTAACTGAAACACCAAGGTGAGGAAAGTACATACTTAGGTATAATATATAGTTTGGTGCCAGCAGCTCTCGAGAAATATGGCTACCTGTCTTGCGATCTATGACAGTGTAGCGGCACTAAATTGCCATCATAAGTGTTGAACCGTCTCGGCTTGCAACACGCGCTGGCTCCGGCTGCGCGGAGCCACGCTCTAATTAAAATAAGAGCTGTTTCACACCTGGTTCTTAGCTTGTTTTTGTCCGCGTCGCACTCGTCTATTTTGTACGGGACTCTCTAGTCTCCGCTGCTATAAGCTATAGAGGGACGGACTCTCCAGCACACCTGTCACAGTGGTTCTCTTGGATAAATTTTAACATATAATATGATTCACATTTTGGTTTTCTATACTGTGAACATCACTGAGTACATTCTGAATATGAGGTGTGAACTAGCCTCGAAGAACATTAATTGTAATGCAATTGAGTGCTGCAAACTTAGCTGTTCATTCTGCACTTTTGCCATGCCCAGTATGCATATATTCTTTCTTTTGTAAAAATTTATTCAAGCTGATTAGCGTCTGCCGCGCAGTGTTTCTAAGCACCTTATGCTGTAGTGAATGTCGCAGTAATCACCTGGGCCACCCCAGTGGCATCTTATTCGTTGCTGTTCATCTGCTGTTTTTGTTCAGTTGCTGTGCTATCATTGCGGCATCGTTAACTCACAGATTTTGTCAGCTCTGAATGCTCATTAAAATTCTGAGTAGTGGAGTACACTCTTATTGACAACTACAAAAGACTAAAAAATCACAGCTGAATTGAGATCATGCTACAGATTTATGCATTATTAAGCTGTGCATTGATTTAATGGTTTACCGTGTCACCTGTTGACGAAGAAAATACGGCCGTTATCTAATATCTTTGCGGAGAGTTAGTGCATGATCCTGCAAACTGCCAGGATTCTGCAAATAGCATGCAAAATGAATTCTTTGCCCGTACAAAGCAGTGCACAGTTAACAAAATTTGCGCGTTGGTGTTTCATTTCATGAGCGAGGAGCTTGCTGCAAAATATGGTGTTTCAATCAATCTAACATGCTAATAGATCGTAGGCAAGCGCAACTTGGGTGGCCCAGCGGGCGCCACATGGGCTCTGCACGGGCTATACAAGCTGGGCTCGAGCCCTGTAATACCCGCATACGGTCTCGGTGAAGTAGCTGGGCTGCCTGCAGAAAGAACGCGGGCAGGCCCAAATTGGGTGGCCCACTTAATACCCTAGCGGATCGCTCATTGGTTATGGGGAGGGTATAAGCTTGGCCTATTTTTGTGTAGACCAGCGCTATGGGAAGAAATTTCACGAGCAAGCTAAGCTTGTGTAGTTCATTTTGGTTCTACATGAGACTCAGAGAGGCTAATTAAACCACTACATGTCCCCATGTAAGCGCACGTGGGACCCCAGTGGGGTAAGGAAGGGCTGATTATGCGCCTGAAGATATTGCAAGCAGGAACACCTTGTAATACCTTGTAATGTATTACACTAACGGGCCCCACATGATCCCTAGAGGGGCCAAAGTGATAGACATGCCCATGTGGTACCCAGCTGGCCCTACATAGGCTTTTGATGGGCTAAACATAGCATGCACATTAGGTTTAACCATTCCTCCGCCCAGGTGGGACCCTGTTGATTTTTGCATGGGCTCTCCAAATTAGTGCTGCCCGTCATGTTTCTGTGTATAGCCCAGGTCTGCATCAAATCAGCCCTATCACAGCCCACTAAGGCCCTATTTGGGTTTTTTGTGGGGATGAAAACTAGTTTAGCCTCTTTAAACCCCATTTTGGAGCAATTGGGGTGATAGGCTGGCTGCCCAAGTTGGGCTTGCCCCTAGTTTTCCTGAACTGAGCCCAACTCGTTTTCAAGTGTGCCCTAAGGTTGCCGGCAAGAGACCTGTGCGGGCTGAACTTGGCAGCATGGGCTCACATTGCCCCATAATTACAAATATGGAGCCCTAATTGGCTTGTCATGGATCAGCCCAAATTTTCTGCCCATATGATGACCACAAGGGTCCAAGCTGGTTTAAAAAGGGGTTTCCCAAGCCCACATTGCCCACATGGGGCCCAGATGGGCCCTAAACGCTGTGTTGCTTGGGGAGGAACAGCATTCGTGGCGCAGCTCACGCAAGCCATCCTGCGCTACAGTCAAACAAGCCACCGGAGGACACCTGCATAACATCCACAGACCAACGCATTTACGCAACGTCGAAACATAACCATCGCTGACATGCTCGCCATGTATGTCGATGCCGAACACTACTAGACTTGACACCTCACCCTGCACATTGAATTGAAGTTTATTTGGAAAATTTATACAAAGCCTGTTTCATCTGGATCCCTAGCTAAAAGCTAGTTGGGACCCATGCAAAACATATCAAGTGAAGCTAAGCGCAGGCATCAGAACAAACTATTTATAATACTCATGGTGAATGCTCTTTTATTGAAATAGAAAGTTGAAATCTTCTTAATCTACGAAAGTATAAACTAAACAAATATGTATATATATATATATACATATACGAAGTCGCTACACAATCCAGCATACAAAGAAAAAACAATCTGCAGAGAAAATACTCTCATCACCCTGATTTATAATATTTTTTTAACAGGAGTGGAAAATTTGTGCATTGCTTCACATCATCGGTAAGGGCATTCCAAAGCTTCGTCCCCACATGAGCTATGGTCCTTTCCCCGTAGACATTTTTCGTCTTCGGAAGAAGGAAATTTCAATGTGTAGCGTTACGGGTGCGATTAGATGACAGAGTGAAAATGGATGAGTGTAAGGTTAATTGTTCACAAGACATGCATGAACCGTAAGTAGAGTCCTGTATTCAATAAACGATTTGAGTGGTAGAATATTCATGAGCTTCAAAAGAGGAGCAGTGTGCGCGTTGTGGTTCGACTGTGTGATGAACCGAATTGCCCTTTTTTGCAAAACCCTGAGCGGCTCCAAATAAGACTGGTAGGTATGACTTGAGGATTCAATGCAATGAGAACTGGCTTGAAATTCTTTTTAATTGGTTTGGGGGGGAAAGGAAATGGCGCAGTATCTGTCTCATATATCGTTGGACACCTGAACCGCGCCGTAAGGGAAGGGTAAAGAAGGGAGTGAACGAAGAAAAGAAGAGAGAGGTGCTGTAGTTGAGGGCTCCGGAATAATTTCGACCACCTGGGGATCTTTAACATGCACTGACATCGCACAGCACACGGGCGCCTTAGCGTTTTTCCTCCATAAAAACGCAGCCGCCGCGGTCGGGTTCGAACCCGGGAACTCGGATCAGTAGTCGAGCGCCTTAACCACTGAGCCACCGCGGCGGGGCGGTTCGAAAATGGCAAAATAAACAATTCTGAGTGTGCATTTGTCAATGTACTCTCAGCATTTATACAGTGCAAAGCACGCTGCACCCAACTTTTTAGGAAGTGCCTGAATGCGGGCCTTCCAGTGCAAGTTCTCGTCCAGAATTACTACGAGTTATTTCACCTTATTGACAGGATCAATAGGAATACCCAGCCACTGCCCTGCACGCAAATATTCAGGAATTATTTTTATTGAGCTCTTAAATATAATGCATTTTATTTTGTTAACGTTTACAACAAGTCTTGGGGGTAAGCCAATTACGTGTTTCTAAATCCCGATTCGCCACGCTAATTAGTTCAGATGCACACTCAGTGCGCATAAAAGAGCTGTGTCGTCAAAATACATAAAAACAGAGAACTGTGGTAGGTCATTGATATACAATGAAAAAAAGAATCGGACCAAGGACGGCCAAGAATCGTCTTCGCTTACAACACCGCAGTGCAAGACACCACACAGATAATGCCTTTTAGGCTCATCCATGGCAGAGAGGCCACGACCACGCTCGACGCAATGCTGCCACACGTTACCCAAGATGACAATCTCCACGACGCCGCCTGCCTACAGCGCGCCGAAGAAGCACGACGACTTGCCAGCCTACGCATTAAAGGGACACTGAGGAGAAATTGAAGTTGGATTGTAGCAAAATGGTGGTTTGAGCTAGTTGGTACATATTCACAATTTCACCAGCGCTGCGACTAGGAACAAGAACAGAGAAGGAAGACAAGGACAAGCGCTCTGTTCTTCTCTGTTCTTGTTCCTAGTCGCAGCGCTGGTGAAATTGTGAAGTTGGATTGTATCGATAGAATAGCAGCTCCTGATCACAAAAACACCACTCTTACTGAAAACAAAGCTCTTGTAACGTAGAAAATAGCAAGAACCAAAATATAGGTATCGCCGCCACAGGTCAATCTCGAAAGTACAAGCGTGATGACTTCCTAGGACAAGAGGCGCCACCTTGGAGGAATTTTCCTTACTTCATGGACGTTGTGAATCTCTGAGGCTGGCAAAGGAAGGTTGCGCACCGCACCGCTAGCCGGCAGAAATCACGCAGTCTGCGTTTACGTCACGTGTCACGTCACTCCGTTCTGAGACGTCATAAGAGTTGCCGTGGCGTCATAAGAGTTCCCGGAGTTTGAATCAGAGCGGCGGGAAAAACTTTTTCATCTTCGAATCCAAATTTCTTTGAAATAAATGCATCTTTCGCGCCCGGACAAGCGGCAACGAAGCTATGAAATGCCGAACTATCAGATTTTGCTAACAAAAAAAAATCGATAGAGCTCTCCTCAGTGTCCCTTTAAAGACGATCAGCGCACCGACGCCCGAGGCTGCAATCTACGCCTACGCCATGCGGAATAAAAGCCGCGTCACCGTGTACGGATGCCCATTAGCCGCCGCGGAGTGAGTGAAAAGCTTTTGTTCCCCTACTTCGACCCGCACAATATCGTTCATCGACTCGGATAGCTCGACTACGAAGTAGCCCCCTGCGGAGCAACAGCGGCTCAGCGGCGCCATGCATGCGCACAAAGTGCTCATGTTGTGCGCCTAAAGCTCTATTATGCATGCTAACGGACACTGCGCTTGCATTTCCAGTTATTGTTTCTTGCACTCTGTGCTCATTTTAGCCCACATTTCTTTTCCTTGTAAAGCATCGGGTCGATACTTCTTTATCAGGAGGGTAATGCCGCAAAGCTTGCTAACGGTTGTTCGTTCATTTTTCGAAGCTGTCAGGACGCGTCGTAATCGCGCTGTTTGTGATGAAAAACGCGACCAGATTCATCTCGATTGATCGCACCCAGGTGGAGTCGATTGGACGTTGTTTCAGACTGTTGTGGTTACTTTGCAAGCTGTATCTGGAAATATGGTTGTCAGTTTAAAATTGTGCACGGCTGGGAGCGGCGGGCATTCTGTTCGACGACAGCCGAGCACGCTTATTGATATACGCCGCCGTCAAGTCATTCAGTTCTTTGTAGGCGCAGGTCTGCACTATAAACAGTTTTATTGCGAAAGCAATACAACGCCAGGTCTAACCGCCCGTCGCGTATGCCGTGCTCCTCCAGAGCCGGCGCTGCGCTTGGCAAGTGGTGTGACGTCAGCTATCTCTGTTGCCATGATGACGCGTGACGTCAGTTTGCTCCCAGCCGCAGCTAGAAAGAAGCCGCTCGTCGCGTGTGCCGTCGCCCCCGAGTCGGCGCCGTGCCTAGCAGGTGGTCTCTCCGTTGATATGACAACCTCCTCGCCTTGCGCTCGCTCCGTGGCGGCTTCACTGGGATATATAGCGTTGCGCTACGCGTTGGTTGATCAGTCTCGCCATGGAAGTTACCGACGAAGAGTCTATATCTGAATCTAGTTGCTCTACTGCTTCGGAACATTTAAATTCTGAGGCGAAAGCTAATCTAGCTTTCGCAATTCAACCAGGCTTAACCAGAGCTAAACCACAGCCAATTTTCTTTTTAGAAGCCCTTTCCGCTGCCTTTTCGACTACCCTCACCACTACCTGGCACTATTCATAACGCAGTTTACAGGTTGCTTCGTCTGTTTTTGCTTATTCTGCTTACTTGCAATGTTGTTCATCTCTGTGTGTGGGCTTGGTTGAGTGGCATACTCCTGCTCGAACCTTATCTTGCGGCGTGTGTTACAATGGGATATGCCATGCTGGCAGGCTGTCGTGGCGTGGCTTCACAGCAACACCTTTTTTTCTGTGCTTGTGTTTGTATAGCCGTATAAACAGGTTCCACTTCTGTCATGTGTTTTGTTAGCCTTAACATGCGGGAGTCATTCTTAGCCGTCACCATTGAAACTAGGTGTTTGACTGCTGCCTTGAATCGGGTGTTTTTAGTGAATCGGAGGTTTTCAGTTCCAATTTTTTTTATCCCTGCCAATCCCCCGCTTTCTAACACAGTGTCATTCAGTTATACGCCCCTGTATTCTGTCGCAATACACCTTGATGGTGTTGCAAATCTGATGAACTCACTAAAAATATTCGCTGCCTCAGGCTGTTACCTAATAAATGCCAAGTTCCTAAAAATACCAGTTTTTATGCCTCCCTCCATCATACTAACAATTTTTCAGCGGTCACTTGACCAAGGTTCGCTACCTGCCGCATGGAAGATCGGGAAGATGATTCCACTCTACAAACCAGGTGTGTGGGGGCCTGCAGCCTTGTCAAGCTGCCTTAATGGCAGCTTTTCCTGCAGGCCTCTGGTATCATGTGCTTGTGATGCAAATAAAGTTATTATTATTCACTAAACTACCGGCCAATTATTCTCACCAGCATTCCTTGTAAACTCCTTGAACAGATTCTTTTTTCTCATCCAGCTAACTTCCTAGAATCGTACTCTGTCTTCTCGCTATTTCAACACGAATTTCGTAAACCATATTCGTGTGAATTCAAACTTGTATCCTTTACTAACAAGTTGAATGCTAATTTTGATCGTTATCCACTAGCTGACTGCGTATTCATACATTTCGCGAAAGCGTTTGATAGAGTATGTCACAGATAACTACTCTACAAATTGCAGCAACTTATCCTGGACCCAAAGATCCTAACCTTGCTTGAAGCTTTTCTTACAAACCGTCAACAGTTCCTTTCCATTTATGACCTCACCGCGGATCCGAGTGTGGCTCACTCCGCTGTCCCACAAGGCTCAGTGCTCGGTCCGCTTCTTTTCCTTATTTACATTAAAGACCTCATCATCATCATCAGCCTGACTACACCCTCTGCAGGCCAAAGGCCTCCCCCATGTCTCCCCAATTAACACTGTCCTTTGCCAGCTGCGCCCACCATATCCCCGCAAACTTCTTAATCTCATCAGCCCACTTAACCTTATGCCGCCCCCTGTTACGCTTGCCTTCTCTTGGAATCCATTCCGTTACTCTGAAGGACCAGCTGTTATCTTGCCTCCGGATTACATTCCCTGTCCAAGCGCAGTAGTGGTGGCGCTAAGGAAATGGAAATTAGTGTGACACGCTAAGCAGTGCAACGTAAAAGCCTCCTCGTAGCGGCAAGCATTGTCTCGACGCTCAAAAGGTGCTTATCGCTAGGACTTCCTCAATCTCTCCCATTCCAATGTATACGTTAATGCTGCAGAGTAAAACTGTGAGATAAATCTACTAAACCTTTAATGGTACCTTGAGATTTATTGTCGCGATACGTATAAAAGTTTTCTTTGTTTTGTATATACTCCTGCATGTAAGCTGCCCACGACATCCAGCATGCACGAATTGAACGCGCCTGAGAAGACAGTAACGGAGGGCCTGTAAGTCGAAAATAGCCTGTGAGAACTTATTTTAAAAGTTGTTCAGCACACTCTAAGCCAGGTTCGGCATAACGAAGCATGGCATGGAGCGCCGTTACATAAGCGGTCGTGAACGAATTTTGCGTACCGCCCGGCAAGTAGCCTACGAAGCCAGAAGTGCCTCATATATACGGTCCCTCCTTCAATCGGCGCAGTTCTCTTTCGCTCCGCGCTGAAAAACAAAAACGAGGGCGACAAGCTCAAGTGCAGACGTGACCCATGCTCTGCTGATGCATGGGGTCGGGGAGGAGGACTGGCCCCTCAGTGGCGGCCCTGGCTTCCTGGAGCCGGGCCCGGCCAAAGCCCTTTCAATCTTCAGTTTTCACTGAACTCCAACACTTGCACAGTCAGAATACCAGGGGTTTCCTCGGTGTGCCACTCTTTCTCTCTATGGAGAGGTCTCTTCAGACCCGTGCTCGAAACGAAGAGTTCGCGCGCAGAACGGAGCTTGTTCGATTCAGCTGCATATCTTAGCGCGATCTCCAGGGTTGCCAGATTGGGCTCCTAACAGCCAAATTGGGCTACTTTTTGTCCGAGTTGGCGTCAGAAATTTTGTTTTGGCTATGTGGCTACTTTTGGGCTACATCTTTTTCATGCGTGAATAAAAGTTAAAGTAGTTATTATGTGCTCTGTTACAATTATGCAGGGACAGATATAAAAGGCATGCTGGAATCAAAATGCAGACTTTAGCAGGTTCAAGAAATGGAGCGTGTCTGCTACAAAATGACAATTTGAAAAAGCTGCGTTCGAGAAAACTTGTGTGTCAGGCGGCCAAGGATTATAGCCTTTCTATTTCTTTTAGAAAGAGTGGACACTCCGTGAAAGTTGGCCCCAGGAAACACTTCATGGCCTATAGATTCCACTTAATCCGCGAACTAACGCCACAAGCGCGCGCGCGCGCCGTCGAACATGTACTGTTGCCGCCTGCAAAGTGGAACTGCGGCTCCAACTTCAGGACCTAAAACTGCACCGTAAAATACCAAAACATGCCAAAAACATGAAGCTTTCCACTGAACCCGATGGCGGGGCGATTGCTATTATTTGCGGAAAGAAGACCGAGAGAGCTCTCCTGGTCCTCTGATGAGCTCAAGGCTGCAGAGCTGCGCCGGGCTGCTCATGTTGCCGTCCACGGGAGCTTGGCGTCTGCTGATCACCTGGCTCCCGTAGTCACTGGGTGCTTCCACGACTCTGCGTCGGCAGTCACATTGGGCAGAACCAAGTGCACTGCACTAGTGACAAAATTACTGGGACCAACGTTTAGAGATGAACTTTGCAAAGACAGGACTGGTGCGCAATATTCGCTCATTGTGGATGAGGGCACGCACGTATCATGCACGAAGGAACGAGCTGTCGTGGCGGGTTTCTTTTCTCGCAGCAACGGTGATTTTGTCACAGCCTTTCTCGGCATTGCGACAGTGACCGATGCATCTGCGGAAGGACTATTTTGTCAATTGAAGGCGCTGCTGGCTGATAGCAAACTTGGTATCAAATACTGCGTTGGCCTCGGGACAGACGGGGCAAGTGTTATGTGTGGGCAGCATAACAGCCTTTACACAAAAATGAAAGCAGAATATGCTCGACTTGTACTTGTAAAATGAGTGTGCCATTCCCTACAGCTAGCCTGTAATGAGGCATTCGATGTGCTACCCACCCACATTGACTACTTCGTACGCGAAACATTCAATTGGTTCGCACATTCTGCAAAAAGGCAGCAAGAGTACAGGGAAACGTACGCCGCCATCACCTAGGGCGGTGTCCCGAATAAGCTGGTAGTTGTCTGTGCGAAAAAATGGCTCAGCATGCCTTGCGGTCAATCGTGAATCAGTGGGCTGCAGTGCAAGCCCACTTTGAAGCAGTGAAAAGTAAGGAGCGTTGTTAGGCAGCAAGAGTACTAAGCGAAATGTACACTGATAGCAAAATTTACTTTTTGTTAAATTTCTAAGCGCTATCATAGATGAATTTGACCGAATGAATAAGGTCTTTCAGTGCGAGGCACCGGACCCTGTCAGGCTAAATGAGGAATTTATTTTTTTTGTGAAAACGCTGATGGGAAGAGTCGTAATGCCCGGCTACACAGAGCCTGACAACGCGGAATGGGAGCAGCACATATTGCACGTCAGGGCATGTGGCGTGGGTGTTCATTTCCTTGACTGCCTCGAGGATCTTCCCACAGTGACACTGATAACATCTTTTTACCGGAAAGGTGCCGCAGCTTTATCATAGCGTGCATTAAAAGCGTGCTGAAGCAGATTCCAGCGAACCTGAAGCTTTTGAGCGACCTTCAGCTTCTAGGACCAAACAACCTGAAGGAATACTCATTCGAATTTTTCCAGCGCTCGTTCGGTGCTTTTATAGCGACCAATTGAATTTCTGCACTACAATCCGATTATCGCCTCCTTCAAACAAAAGTCGAGGACCTGGCAGAGGGTTCCTCGTCCACTAATGCATTCAGGGTAAGCGTGAGAAACGTAAAAAATGCTGCTGGCCAGCCGATGTTCCCACTCATGTCTGAGCTGGCACTTTCTTGGTTATCGCTACCCTTATCGAACGCCGCCGTCGAACGAGTGTTCAACGGGGTTTCACTAATAACACTGACCTGGGAAACAGAATGTCCAACGAGACAACATTGAAGCCCTCCGGCACGTGAAGTTTGGCCTGGCCAGGAACGGAGGTTGCTGCAAAGATTTTAAACCGGGTCAAGAATGTTTGCGTCGTTTCAGCTCCGATTTTTTGTTTGGACCAAGCAGTTCAGCTTCCAAATCAACCCTTCATGCTTAAGACCTTTCTCTTCTATGCATTCTTCTGTCTATATCCTGCACTAGATTTTGTGCCAGCCGCTATTGTACCAGAATTTGTCTTGAAATTTTTGTAGTTTTTCATTTAGCGTGTTGTGCTCAGCGACATGGTAGTTTATTGCATGGTGCTCTTTATGTGTTGTTCTTTCGGAGGTTTTTTAACCTGAGAAAAATAAAACGCTGCATTTGTGATGAAGACCGCATTTCGCTTATCATGAATTTGCTTGCATGCCTGCATTGCTGCACTCCTTGCAATCTTGGATCATTCGCTTTCCCTCCGTCACGGTGCGCGCAGCACGGTGTTAGGTTGTTACACCACTGCCATCAATTGTTGCAGCGTTGTCTCAAGCCCCGTGGGTAGCGTTGGCCTGGCGGCCCAGCTTCCAGCATTAGGAGGTCCGGTAAAAGACGATGCGCCGTTAACAACAACGTTTTAATGTTGCATAACGTAAGAGCGGCCAGACAAACGCCGACTCAGAGAGAAGGGTGACACGCAGAAGCAGCAGCTTCTCGAGGACGAACAACCAGCAGAGGATAGGAGGGGAGGGTGAGAACGGCGCGTCCGAGCGAACGTGCCCGGACCCGCAGCCCCGAAGCAGACTCCCTGGCGCCGAGGGCACCTCCTTGCCGGTGTCTCTTGCGCCGCACGGAGAAGGCTGCGCACAAGCACGACACACACACGCACACACGACACGTGGCGTGAACGCGTCCAGGCGAGGTGAGCGTCGTCGCTGGAAAGGCGGCGCCTTGCAGAGCGCCGTAGAGTCCGATGCTTTGAATGTTGGCCGGGCGTCCGCCGCAGCCGCGCTGGTTAGCGCACATAACGGAGGCGAAACGTAAGAACGGAAAGAACACGCCGTACGCACCACCTCAGACATCATGTGCGGGAAAGAAATCTAATATGTAGATATTCTTGCGGAAAATTAATTCAATATGCCTAAGAAATATCGTCACAAAAACAAATATTTTGGATAATTTTCGGCTACTACGCAGTCCAGTTTTGGTACCTGAGGTCGGAGCAACTCTGGCGATCGCCCATGTCTTGCGCCCGCAGTTTCGCTGCGATGGCGACCTCATCTGCGATGTTCACGTCGGTTGATATAAGAGGGACGTTGCGCCGAAAGTGCGGTTATTAAGATAAATGCAAATGCGACGGATACACAAGGGCCACCGGCAATAGCATCGAGCCGACCTCATATCAAGCGACTTGGTGCGCGTACTGTGGACATAGCACCGTGCAGCATTGTCGGATCGGTGAGTGCAGCATTCTCTCGTGTTTGATATTCTAGCTCCAAGCTGGGATTTACGTTTAAAAGGTTCAGAGCACGTAACCAGCGATATACGCCTGGAACGTACTTGTGGTTCGAGAACGGAGCGAAGAGCTACGAAAAAAAAAAAAATAGGAGGAGAGCGGAGGAGGTGGAGTGGCAAAACGAGGAGTGTTATGCACCGCCAACGGGGAAAAAGCCGCAAGGGCACTGTGCGTTATTTAGCGCCGGGTCAGCTCGATTTACCTGGTGCCTCTGCAAAAACGCACGATCGCCTTCTTATGTGAATTCCCGTTATCTTCAATCTTTCCGTTATCGTTTGTCCTTACGATAAATGGATGTATTCGTTGCTTCTATGTGGACGCTGGCGGTCGGCGTGGCGTTTTTGGTTTTTGGGGAAAGGAAATGGCGCAGTAACTGTCTCACATATCTCGGTGGACACTCGAACCGCGCCGTAAGGGTAGATGTAAAGGAGGGAGTGAAAGAAGAAAGGAAGAAAGAGGTGCCGTAGTGGAAGGACTGATATAATTTCGATCACCTGGGAAGATGTGACATTTACTGCGCCATTTCATTTCCTCAAAAACCAAAGAAAACAAGTGAGCCGCCGGCTTTCATTGGCGTTGACAACATTGCAGAGGCCGATTGTTTTCACGAAAGAAAAGGCGCACAACTGGCTCCCTGGGTCACTCGACACCTCAGTCTTGCTTTCATGTACGCAGCGCCGGTGTCCAACTGCAAACACCTGCTTTGATTGCGATCCGCACATTGGATAGGCAGCGCGCCCACCCTGCCACCCCGGCATTTGGCAGTTAATGGTTGATCGCGAGAGGTTGGTCACCCAATGAACGCTGCAGCCTATTGCTGCAGTGCCGCGTTTCTGCCACAACGTTATCAGCTTTAACACATGCAGCCCACATCTCTCTCTCTCTCACCTCCTCCATGTACCTCGAAACGCGATTGAGGCGTCCACTGAGTAGTAGTAGTAGTAGTAGTAGTAGTAAGTGGTTTTTATTTAAATAATAATAAAAAGGAAGGAAACGATTTTTGCTAGCCCCGGCATCTGCCATCGATATTGAAGCACCTGAGCTGGGGCAGCGGAAATAAAGGCTAGCAGGCATAATGGAGAAATGAAAGAGGTGAGGGTACAGGAAGGAGGAGAGGGGGAGAGGTAATATGCACAAACTATTTACACAATAAGAAATGTGTCCACTTTGTGCGCGTGATTAGTTCATGATGGAGCAATAAAAACACACGCACAGGACTATGTTGACTACAACTGGAGCGGGGCGTCCAGTTATTAATCGTACAAGGTAGAACTCGCGGAGCGTTCGGTCACTGCATGTAACTACCTGGCGGAGAACCGACGGGACGTCAAGCCCGTCTGTTAGAGAAATGCACAGAGGTTCGCTCACGGGTGCTCGCACGGCCCTGCGGCCACAATAGCGTCTTGAGGGAGTCTGGTAGTATGCCCAGCGCCCTATAGGCCGCAATCATATCGCGTCGAGCTTCGGCGAACGCGGCACAGTAAAGGAGCAGGTGCTCTAGTGTTTCCACCGCACCGCACCGCACCATTGACCCAGGGACGCAGTTTTGCGCCCTTCCTTTCCTCAAAATCATCGCGTCTAGAACGCTGCCAACACCAACGCCAATGAACATAGTGAACGACGAGTAGTAATTGGTAATTGGTTGGGGAAAGGAAATGGCACAGAATCCGTCTCTGTCAAGGTGTCTCTCTGTTGGACACCTGAACCGCGCCGTAAGGGAAGGGATAAAGGAGGGAGTGGAAGAAGAAAGGAAGAAAGAGGTGCCGTAGTGGAGGGCTCCGGAATAATTTTGACCACCTGGGGATCTTTAACGTGCACTGACATCGCACAGCACACGGGCGCTTCTTGCGTTTCGCCTCCATCGAAACGCGGCTGCCGCGGTCGGGTTAGAATCCGGGTATTCCGGATCAGTAGTAATAATAATAATAATAATAATAATAATTGTTTTTTGGGGGAAAGGAAATGGCGCAGTATCTGTCTCATATATCGTTGGACACCTGAACCGCGCCGTAAGGGAACGGATAAAGGAGGGAGTGAAAGAAGAAAGGAAGAGAGAGGTGCAGTAGTGGAGGGCTCCGGAATAATTTCGACCACCGGGAGATCTTTAACGTGCACTGACATCGCACAGCACACGGGCGCCTTAGCGTTTTTATGGAGGAAAAACGCTAAGGCGCCCGTGTGCTGTGCGATGTCAGTGCACGTTAAAGATCCCCAGGTGGTCGAAATTCTTCCGGAGCCCTCCACTACGGCACCTCTTCTTCCTTTCTTCTTTCAGTAGCCGAACGCTTTAACCACTGAGCCACCGCGGCGGGTAGTGAACGCCGACAGGTTTCGCTTTGTCTATCCTGGATTTGCTGAGCTAATCCACATTTATAGAACGGCTGTCGCGAGCGTGTAGCGGAGCTGCTATGGAAGAGCCTCAGATGCGTAGCAAGCGTCCTTGCTTTTCGCTGAATTACAGGGTTAGCCAAGTTTATCCACTGCCAATTTTTTTTAAGAAAGGAAATGGCTTTGTACCCCTCTTCACGATGAACACCTCAGCAGCGCCGTGGGGAAGAGAGGAAGGTGGGAGAGAAAGAAGAGATGCCGTAGTAGAGGGCTCCAGAATAACTTCGACCTTCTAAGTTTCTTTGCATGCACTATGTCGCATAGCAGAGGTGCGCGTTTTGCGTGTCGCCTCCATCGAAACGCGGTCGGGCTCGTGCCAGGTTCCTCCGGGTCGATAGCCGTGCGGTCTAACCAGTGACCACCGCAGCGGGTGTCCGTGTGATCGGAGCCACTACCCGCCGCCTTTGGGCTCGACGGACTTCGCTATGGAACCCGGCGTAAATGTTTCTTCATCGAATTATATTCGTTTCGCGAGTTTAATTCATGAACATTGCTCACGCGTGCGCAGAGTTTTTCCGTAAGCAGTTTTCCATTATTTTTGCGAGGGTCATTGTGTGCGTTTCTTTTTTTTATTCGAGAAGTGTGCCATGAGGCATAAGTTGAAAAAGGAAGGGGGGGGGGGGGGAGGAATGCACGGGATTGAAAGTTAAAAGAAGGAGTGAAGAACTGTTGCGCTGAGGTAGTCGCAAAGGTTGCTAATGAAACGGTTGTCCATAGTCCACTTCACGAAGTCACTTTCGCGGTTCCACCGCAGGCCCACCTCGCTGAGGAGCCGTTTTCTGATAGCAGCCGTCGCTGGGCACGTCCACAACAAGTGCCGCACATCACAAATGTCCGGTGCAGCGCCACAGTGAGGGCACCTGTCAGGTGCTGGCTGATCTCTCGCACGCCACCGATGAAGGACAGATGGTGTCAGAGCCGCCCTTGCCCGAATCCGGCGCACGGATACCTCCTCCTGCCGAGTAAGACTACGGGGGAGAGGGTGCGAACACGGAGGAATTAGAGCGCGTGTTCGCTGGCGCAGAACTTCGGAATCGGGAATATGGGACAGGAACGGATCTGGGGGAAGAGGGGAAGGTGGCGGATCGTCTAATGTATGAATATGAGTCTTAGCATCCGCATGAATGTTATGTGGATCCTGGGCGTGGCCGCGAATCCAGTGTATGCGCACAGGACATGGATACTTTGCGCAGAGCACATGAATTGATTGTGAAATCTGGAACGTTCGTCGAACAGCCTTAAGCTGTTTAAGGGCGGCGCGGGAGTCGGTGTAAATACAAACTGTATTGAATGTTGGAACGAGCGGAAGGGAAGCAATGACATTATAAATGGCTTGAAGTTCCAATGCGAGGGGAGTGCACGTATCCGCAGTATACGTCGCGCGAGAGTTGAGATGCGGATGAGATGGACTATACACAGCAGTAACTCCCCTCTCTGCAGAATGTGATGCATGCGTGTATAGTATGCACCCTTCAGGCAGATACGCTGCTGATACCGACGGGGAAACAGTGGGGCGATTGTCAGTGAGCTGGCAATAGGACCACGGTGGAAGTGTCTTTAAACGATGAAGTTTGAGAGACTGTTTTCGAGCTCTATTTGCCATCCGTTGGTCGATGATTTCACTGAATGTATTAAATTGTGCAAACCCCTGTAGCACAGGTATGGGTGTTAAACGAGGCAGATATGTTATGACGCGCATAGCCTCACGATTGTGCGTTTCTGATCTCAGACTGCTACAACACTGAGACCCCTGAAGGTTTGACATGGCGTAGAATAATGCCTGTCAGTTTATCATGTGTTACTTATGGCTGATCTTGTTATAAGCTTACACAGTTTCACTGGCAATCATTATACAGAGGCAGCAAAATATGCCTTGGAGCGTTCTTAATTTGAGGTCCTTAGTTACTTTCATTCACCATTCTGGCGGCACTGGGTAAAGTTCGCTGCATGCAAGAAGGCCCCTTTTCCCGTGCATGCCCTTGAGAGAACAATTTTATTGCGGACGTATTCTGTCGTGAGGATAATGCGCCCGTCTCGTTCCGATGCCCTGCTTTTGAAGAGGCGCCGATGGAGTGGCCACGTTCTGCTGTGCTTTTTCTGTGCGCCGCGCGATATGTGCACGTCGCATACATGCAGGCGTCTGCCTCGCTGTCAGATAAGCCAACGCTTGACTCATTTGTGTTTAATTAATGCTACAAGGCCGGTGTGAACGGCTTCGCGGTCTCCAGGGAAGGTTTTACAGCGACTGTGCCTGTTCGAGGACCGGCGTACCTTTTTATGCAGCGTATTTCCGGAACCAATGCTTTCAATGCATATAAACATTACAGTAAACATTTTATTATTACGGGTCTTTATTACAATGATATGTCAAAGTTGTTTATAATCGTACGTGCTAACTAAAAGTGATAAAGATGGCTTTATGGCGTATGGTTTAGGGCCAAAGAATGTCTAATGTGCACGCGCATGAAACGTGTAAGTTTTTTTTTTTTCAGATGCCTTAGTAATAAGCTTTCTTTGCGTCGTATGTAGCAGCAACATGACAAAGATGGGCGATGGCAGTGGAACAGTAGGCCACTGGCGCAAGAATGCTTTCGGAAAAACAAGTATTTTCATTATTTCATTGAATTAAGAATGCACATTTCTTACCGCGCATCTATAGCATATGCTGATTCTGCGATAAAGAGCTTGAAAACAATATTTATTGGTGATGTCATGAATGACGGCTGTGTTTTGACAAAAATATTGTTCTGCGGTTATAGGCGATTCTCTACTGAATATTTAATAGGCACTCATTGATGCCGGAGGCGGTTGGGGGTGTGTGTGCCGTCGTCTGCTACAGTGCGCGGTTCGCTTTCTTTCGCTTACCGTACCGCTTTATAATGCTTTTTCTTTGTGTATAGCATTCTAGGCTGTCTAGTTTGAACGACTGTAGTAGTGAGGGAATGTAGCACACGATAGGTTAGTGCGATTCGGAGAAACGCCCAGCTAACAGAGCGGCTGGTAGGGGTGTGTCCTGCCTTATAACGCACATTTATCTTGACGTTTTATAAAGATATCAGCTTCGAAGTGGGGTTGCGTACTTTTTCATGCCCTTCATTCCAGTGGTTAATGAACGGCCACTTTCATAGGTGCGCTGTGAAATTATTTTAGAAAAGTTTTCTTTACATATGTTTGTATGGACCGCGCTCCTGCGTGGCAGCCTAAGGCGAGGCCAATTCCACCGGGTACATCCCGTGTTGTTGTTGCACACTTTGTCACACTGTTCACAAAGGCTCATCAATTGTGAATGAACGACGGCTTCCATGGGTGCACAATGAAGCAAGAAAATTATTTGGGAAAAATTTGTTTACTTTTGTTTCTGTGGGCCGCGCTCCTCCCTTGTACCCTACGTAACCGGAATGTTTAAAAATACATCGCCTCGGAAATCACGTTTAATTCTTTCACATAAGGTTCCAAGATGGAGTACTTGGATTTTCTTCACGAAGGGACAACTTCATAGGTGCGCTCTGAAATCAGAAACGTGCTCGGAAAGTATGCTTACATGTATTTATAGGGGTCGTAATCCCAGCTATTACTCGCACCGGCCCAGCCGTAAACCCAGGCGGCTTGAGCAGCGCCACCGCATCCTGTTTATGTCACATATCGGTGTTAGCGTGTAGACTGACGAGTCTGCTGCAGGTGTATAGCGTCCAGATTAAGTACGCGTGCCGACCGGCAGGTGAGCGCACGCTCCCTCCGAAGTTTTATGTGCCTGTATGAAGTCAATTGACCAATTATTTTCGTGTGCGCTTGACTTTAGTGCTACTAAACATTCCTCAAAGAAAAGAGATGCTGTAACGAGTTACCGAGCTATCGTGTGCGCAATCCGAAAAAGCGCCGAGGCCCTGGCGCGGAACAGAAGCAGGATGAAAACAAAGAAGTGCGCTTCTCAAGGGAGCGAGCATATTTTCTGGTCCCATGCGAAAGATATGTCCGCAAATATGCTAAATGGTCTTCTTTCTAAACACCAACTGAATTCTCCTCAACATACTGTTGTCTCAACTCATGCCAGCGGCAGCTGTGAGAAGGAGGCGATTGGGATATATTCGCAGTATCTGGCTTGGAGCTATTCCGTTATCATCCCTCATTATACTCCTATATTCTTCGCAGAGTTTTTGGCTGGTTTGGCCCTTCTCAAAATTCCGAGGCATGTAGCGCGGGTTCTTACTCCTGCAGACTGCATTTTAGTTTTAGTCTCTCTCCAAAATTCCGGAAAATATTTACTGAATCGTTCGCTTACATTTTTTGTTCCGCGTACAGTGCGTGAGACCCGCTTTGTCTGGGTACCTGGTCATTCGGGTGTCTATTAAGGCGAAAGCCTTTAATGGCTCATACTCGCGGTGTCCGTCCGTTCGTCCGTGACACTCTTCAACTCGATAAGAAAAAAAAATCTCTGCACGATGGGATCCGAACCACCATCCTTCCTTTCCGATGTTGAGCGTGCTAACGACTACGCTACTTCCTGCCAACGCATATGTGGTTCGCCTTGTCAAGTACGCTGGAGAGTGCAGAAAGGCGTCGAATCAGATGGATGCCTCCCAAATGCCCTACAGCGTCTCCAGCATTTAAGATTCACAAGCAATTGTGTACTTAATTAACATCTTAACCCCACATCAGTGACACAAGCAGCAACACCGCGCTAAAGGCTTTTGCCTCACCGCACTTTAGGTCAACAAAAGGTCCCCTGAATTTTTTAACTAGGTGGCTGATCTATTGGCAAGCTCAGCTCTCAGCGCTCCTGTAATCTATCCCGTCCCTCACCTCATTCAGTTGGAAATTCACATTTCCAGCGGTTACAACATATTTCAGCCAGCTTGAGTGATCCGTTGCTCAATACCGTGGATTTTCAACACTTGAAGTACCCGTGGTATGCCCGGTGGTGTAAATCAAGTCTGTGTGAGGTGTCAATGACGCTTCTGCGACGCAGAATCCCTCACCTAAATTTGTACTTGTGCAAATGCGGATTCGCTGCGACAAACCGTTGTGTCTCATGTGGGCAAGTTGAAACAATAGATCATTTTCTCCTCTCTTGCCGGTGGTTTGCAGTTCAGATAAAGGAGTATTTGGAGGTCTCTCTTTCGAGGTCAGGACTCCCACTGTCTCTTCCAGTTCTTCTCTCGTTCGGTGCGAGCACCAAAGGATTCCCTCCCGTTAAGCAGGGTTTACGGCTTCCTTCATTGTTACATAAGTGCAACTGATCGGTTACCTTGTTAACTGTACACACCATTCTGTCGCATCTCCAAATAGTGTGCTTGATTCTACTATTGCTAATTCAAATTTCTTTAATTTATTTGAGTTTTTCAATTTTTATCTTGATTCAGTCTTCTACGCCGCCGCCTCACGTCTTTTTTTCCCCCGCGCAAATGCTTCATTGCCGTTCTTCAGTGTACCTTGGCCAATCCCCCCGCGTGGGTATGTGCCATATTTACTGAGGTAAGGAAGAAGAAGAAGAGGGCGCGAGCGCATGCAGCCACAGTGCCCTGGAACCTGGCGGGGCCCTTTCGAACGTGGTGCGTAACAGAGGAGGCGCCCCAACTATTCTGGGCTAGTCGGGCCGTGGTCGCAGCCCCAGGAGCCAGCCGGGCCAACACGAACTTGTCGCTGTCACGTGCAAGGGCCGTCAAGAAGCTGCCGCGCAGCTGCTGGTTCATCGCAACATCAGCGAGGCTTGATGCACCACAGGACCAACGCCACGTCCCTGAGCCGAGCCGCCGGGTCATCTTGCAAGAGTCAAGGAGTTTATTCAGTTGCCTATAGGGCGTATACCAAAAGGCAAATGGATGCCTGACAGATAGTCTGCGCCCTTCTGGCTCCCATTCGAGAGCATAAGCCATTGAGCGAATAAAATAAACACTATAAACGAGATGAAAATACAGAGTGGTTGTTTAACATTGAAACTGGAGTTATTTCATATTGAACATTTATGTACAATTGGACAAATACTCTGAGAAGCGACAGAATAAAAATGAGAAGAGTGGTTATGCATGGAGTGACAACATATAAATAGTGATGCTCTTTCTCAATGTTTCTGACTTACTTTCCTGAATAATGTTTACAACAGGATGGTGATCGTTTGAAAAACTAGAAATTCTGTAGCTAAGATTCTGGGATAATATATGTGCCGTGTATTGTAGGTGTGCGTTTTCGTAATATACTGATCACAAAAAGCGGTAGGATCGGAATGCGTTTGTACCTAAGTAGCTAACGCTATCTTTTTGTTTATAACATTCCATAGTGTAAGCAATTGGTGTTTTCCAAACAATGGGGCAGTGTGGCTTAGGTATTTTAATGCGAAATCATTACTAGTGCAGTCCCACTGCGAGAAAAGCCTACGGCATGTTTTAGTGTGTTAGTTTGTGTACTCGCGGATGGTACAGGAACTCCCAGCGATGGCAGGAAACATAGAGTAACGTCATCAAGCGGCCGTAGGAGGCAGCCGAGCACCGCCATTCAGACAACCGTGTACTGTCCGCCACAAAAGTTTTCGGGATGTGCGATGCGTGGCGGAGCGGAGCAAAACTGAGCAAAACTGCATTGCTGCTCCGTCTGCCGTCGCAGAGCGTGATGTCGAGGCTCACTCATGATGCTGCCATGCCAGGACTGCCGTGAGCCTCGCCACTACCATCACGCTTGGTGACGGTAGATACCGCAGCAATGCAGTTTTGTCAATTTCAAAGTATCGCCACTCTTGAAGCCGCCGCCGCTGCGCAACCTCCTCGCTTCCTCCTCGTCTTTGCACTGCCGGGCCGCAGCCTCAGGCCCGCAGGCATTGGCTGCACGCCGGGTTTCGCTTCACGCCGATTGGGCTCACTGCCGTTGCCCATGGAAACGCGCTCCGCTTGTGTTATTGCTTGTGATTTTCTTTTCAATTGGCGCCTTTTTTCGCCTAGCCTGGGCGCAGCGGACGTAGCACGCATTGTTTTTCGTGCTATGCGGTCGCGTTATGTCGGACTGCGGTGCATTTAACTGCAGTAAGATGCGTGAGGATGGCTTCGCAGTTTTCATGATCCCGCAAGGAAAGCGCGATCGCTTGTGTAGGAAGCACTGGCTTCACAGCATTGGCAGAAAGGACTTTCTTCCGAGAAGGAACAGCGTAGCAGCACCGTAGGTATTCATTCGTTCTGTGAGTAGCATGCATTTGAACATGAGCTTGGGTACACCTTTCCTGAACATGTTAGAAGCCGTTTTTTTGCGCTTTTTGCTGTAACCCAAACAGTGCCTTACAGAGTTGTTATTTCAAGCTTGTTCTTAGATGTCTGCATCCCTCACGCGAAGTAAGGGGATGATCAGCGCTAGCTATTCCACGTTGTACTTCTCCTATTGTTACATTTGCTTTGAATACCGCGGCCATACATTAGTGCATGATGATTTCGGTTTTATTTTGGCTGAATTACAGGCTCCGTTGACAGAGTCGCAAAGTGATCTCTTATGCTGTAAGCTGATATCTACTACTATGCACTGGGCGGGAGCCTTCCGCTCAGGTTGTTAAAGCATTTCTTCCGTTTTTTTTTTTGTGCGAAATGGCTAATCCGGATGCTGCTAC
Organism: Amblyomma americanum; assembly: GCF_052857255.1. NCBI lineage: Eukaryota > Metazoa > Arthropoda > Arachnida > Ixodida > Ixodidae > Amblyomma > Amblyomma americanum. Next base: position 481,240,892 of record NC_135497.1, on the reverse strand, counting down.
CCCAAGAAAGTCTTGTATTGCTTACTTGTAAAGCAGCTGCACAGAAGTAGTTGCACAGGAACACTATAACGTTCAGCCTGTAATGATAGACACAACCCGGGGCAATCATGACCCGACCATGGCTTGAATTTGGACTTCGGTGGCCAGGGCCACTACCAAAGTTCGGCACCGTTCACCCAAAAACTAGCCTTGGCCAAATTGGACCAAAATTGATATACACGTATAATAAAACGCGCCCAGTTCGATGGTCGCACCGAAATTTGGACTTAGTCATCCCCAGAATTTGGCATATGTCATCCGAAAATTGACTGATGCAAAACTGGACCAAAATTCATATCGAAATATAATGAACCACGCATAGTTCGATGGTCGCAGCCAAATTTGGGCCGGGCCACTTCCAAAATTCAGTTATCAGTGCACTGTGGCCTGCAGTTGAAGTCCGATCGTTAATTAGTTACTTTTTACTAATAAGGGGCCGGTAATTAGGTGTCACTATTCATTCCTTTACTACCTCCAGTTCATTTGGTTACATTCGGACCATTTTGGACATTTAATTCACTAATTACCTCTCACTCATTAGCTTCTGTAATTGGGTACTACCAATTTGTCCTATATTACAGAGCATTTTAGCCGTTTTATGCAATAATTAAGGGTCACAACTATCACTTCTCGAACTCAAGTGCTACTTAACAGTTTCATTTACGTTCAGTGCTTTTTTGTCGTGTTGGTCGTTTTTATTCACCAATTACACTTAAGAAATTAACAGCCACTGATTAGCAGTCACTATTCATTCACTCATTACCTAAGCACTGTTAATAATTACTGCTCTTATACTTCTCTCGTATACATCACATCACAATTGTCATAGTACCAGCGCACTCAACCAACGCCATCAGACGCACGGCGCCAGTTTTTCCACCCACGATCCACAAAATGATTTCGCATTAAAATTCAGCGGGTCTTGCGTGCCAGCTCCTATGCAGTCGATGAGTGGTTGCCGGTGCCGCTGGCAGTGTCCCATACGTTACTCTGTTATATGGTTCAGATGCAGTTCACTAGAGCCACGTTCACATTGGGAAACCGAACACGTGGTCTTGCTCTGCACTCGCGACTATTTTATCATAAGGCCTGCCAAACGTAATACAAGCGGTTTATATGCGCGCACGAACTGAACAAAGCCTAACCCAGATAGCTATTGCCAACGGCAACACTAAGTTCGATACACGCACTTCAACATTTTATTTCGTGGCTCAGAAAGTTTATGAAGCTTCAAATCCACAAAAAAATTGTTTTACATAAGAACGCCCAATTCAGACGGCTTAAACAGAAAACCAAAACTACCCACAAAGTAACTTCCAGGGTTACCAATGTTCCAGCGTTCCCCCCCTCCTGACATAGTGGCTTAGCCCAGCTGCGCTCATGCGGCGCTGCGCTCGCTCCCAAAGAGAGCTACCCGGCCACCCTCTAGCAAAAGTGGTTTGACTTCTGACTCTCTCTCACTCAACCATGTCAGTATGCATGCGATCGCAACTGCCTCATTGGTGCGATTCCTTCTCGAACTTCCAATGAGAGTGGTCGCGTTTCTCCGTGCACCCGCTGAACCATCTCCCCCTCTCGGCCTCAGAGTCGCCTCCCAGCCTCCGGACTGAGCGGTCGCGCGCGCGCCGCTCCGTGGATTGCGAGCACGCTGTGACAACGACGCCTCCTCCTGTGTTCGCGCTCCCTTGCGGGCGCGCGCCCGTGAACACTTCTCGTTCCTCGAGTTTCGCCGTGTCCTGACAGTTCTCAGTGCGCCCCAGTGCCTCCTTCTGTGCTCAAGCTATTGCACCTCCGATGCCGTGACTGAGTGCTCCTCCTACCGTGGATCGCAGCGTGGATGCGACCGGTCCCACACCCCGTGGCCGTGGGCTTCAGGACCCTGACAGACGTCGTAGCGTGAGTGTGGGCGTTGACCCCCATTTATACCTACGCCGCCTGCGTCTCAGAGTAGAGTACCTTCTTAACGAGTACGAAGAAGGATCGACAGAGGGTACACGTCCAAGCATCATCCCTGAGAGATCATAGCCCACAAAGGACCAAAGCTCCTAAACCAGGTGAAGATATCAAGTGGTTTTACAAGTGGTCCCACTTGCTTTAAAGTGGTGCCACTTCGAAACAAGTGGTTTTAAAGTGGTCCCACTTGCTTTAAGGGGTGCCACTTCAAAGCAAGTGGTCCCACGTCCTTTCAAGTGGTACCACTAGCCTTCAAGTGGCCACAGCTGGGCCACAATCTATATATGAACATTTGCATATTCGGCAAACAAGGCAAGACTAAAACGATTCATACAGTAAGAACTATCAGCATCTTTAACGTACTGAATTGCATTCATCATTTGCTTAGTCAGTGCGGTCGAAATGATATGAAAAAAATAATGTGGATTAGCTCAGCTAATGCAGGATATACAAAGCGAAATATGTCGGCGTTCACTGCGTTTGTTGGCGTTGACGAAGTTCTATACGCGATGGCTTTGAGCAAAGGAAGGGTGCATAACTGGCTCCCTGGATATGCGGACGCCTCATTGGTGCTTTGATACATGTGGCGGTGTTGAGAGAGAGATGTGGCCTGAATGCGTTAATGCTGATATAGTTGTAGCTGACATGCGGCACTTCAGCAATAGCTTTCAACCATTAACTGCATGCCACCTCCCAGGGTGGCAGGGAGGGCGCTCTGCCGTCCCTGTGCGGAACGCAATCAAAGCAGGCTTTTGCAGTTGGACACCAAGGTCACGTACTACATGAAAGCGAGATTGAGGTCTCCACTGACCGACCGAGCCGGTTGTGCGCGTTTCCTTTCGTGAAAATGAATGTCAACGCCAATGAACTGTATGAATGCCGTCGGCACACTTTTTTTGTTTGGTTTTTGAGGAAAGGAAATGGCACAGTAACCGTCTCACATATCTCAGTGGGCACCTGAACCGCGCCATAAAGCAAGGGATAAAGGATGGAGGGAAATAAGAAAGAGAAAATTGAAAGTTGGATTTTGAGGAAAAGCGCGGTGCTGCGCAGCGGGGGAACACCGGACTAGGGAGCGAGAGAGAGAGAAATATCAGCGATGAGGCGCGCGTTGTGATGTAATGTGCCTCCTCGGAGCACCGCCACAGCGAAATCGCATTTCGCGGCCAGTAAAGCTTTCGCTGTAAGAACTGCGCTGAATGGGCAAGTGTCACCGGCCCTATAGTATGAGTGTGTTATAAGTGGAGGGTATATATTGGAGCAGCCGTAGTGTGTTTTGTTGATGTACACACGAGCCAATTTTACTAATGTTCAACCATGCATAGTATATGTATTTATTGTGTGTGAGGTATGCTTGTATGTGTGTGTGTCGATTTCCGTGACGGCATACGCAGTTCTGTGAATACGTGCGTACCAAGGCTGAGCATTGCCCTGAAGTCCTCACATATCAGTTTTTGTTTTGAACCTTAAAAATGATTTGAAACCAATTTCGAAACGCATTTGGAACCAACTGAAATATCCAACTGGTTCTAATTGAAATTTTCAATGATTTTTTTGGACCTGGCCAGTAGTTCCAAATGGCCCCTTTTTTCAAGTGGTCCCACTTGCTCAAGTGTCTCCACTTGCAAGTGGTACCTGTTCCATAAACCACTTTGAAGTTTGCCCACTTTAAATTTTCACATGGTCAGGAATGCCAAGAGAGTGCACCCACCCCTGCTGCCTTGTCCCCACCCCATTCCTCACCTTTCCATTCCTCTGCACCTTCAAAAGGCCTAGATGTAACAGAGAAACATCTTGCTTAAGCATGAGGTGCACCATGGAATTAAGTCCCTGACATCTCCTGCTCTAACTCGCTCGAGAGCTCAAGGGTAAGAATCCTGCTATTCCTCCCAAACCACTACACAAGGGGAAGGAAAGTCGCAATAGAAAGACTTGTAACCAGCCCTCTCACTTTGGGCAGGCCCCAGTTCCCACTGAGGATGCCAATGACCTTCCCAGCGCTATATGTATACTTCTGCCACCAATCCCAGCTGTAGCCAGTCATCTCAGTCTGCACAGGCTCCAGCTCTTCCCACTATGGAGGTTAATTACTAACCGAGTGCTATGTCTACGACCAAACCCAGACGTACCTGGTCACCCGCTTCTGAAGAAGCACGCAATGATGCTCATTCTCACGATCCAACCTCAGAGGATATTCCCTTTTACACCGGTGAGGGAAATGCACCATATCGTTTGGCCATATCTGACTACACAGGTGAGGAAAACTTCGGAAGCCCATTTTTAGATACTCAGAACTAAGACTTCTCCCTCCCATGCACCCATAGACGTTTCTTCATGTCAGACTGAGAGTGGCTGGATCGAAATGAAAAAGAAAAACAAACGCCCTCGCCCTCCGAAAGCAAAATATGGTACAGTCCTTTTCAAACCAGCGAAGGGCTTGCAGTCCCTGAGAGAGGCTGTTAGAGAAGACATTAGTGCCTACTGCTATTCCCAACAATATGTCTCAGAAGTAAGAATCAACCGTGGTCGAAACCTCATTTCCACGGATGTTACTGATGACAAGTCTCTCCAGTACCTCCTGACTCTGACACCCCTTTGTGGCATACATGTACGCTCTTTTGAGGCCACAAACAGTGAAGGCTCAGTGGGCATAATATACAGCCTTGACTCCCAGAGCGATCTCCATGCTGTGGCAGAGTCAATTGAGGCTAATGCCGATGTCACTAGCATAAAGTGTAATGGCCGCATTGTAACTGTCTGTTTTGCAGCCACCTCACCGCCAGAAGTTGTCTTCATCTGGGGCATGCGATTCAATGTCAAACCTATCAGGAACAAGACCCTCCAATGCTATAAGTGTGCAGGCTACAATCATGTAGCAGCTTCCTGCAGAAACCATCCTCGTTGTAGCAAGTGTGGGGGCAAGCATATGCTAAAGCATTGTGAAGCCAGCACTGCAAAGTGTGTGCATTGTAGTAGAGCACACCCAGCCAACCATATTTCCTGCCAAATTTGGCAAAGGAGAGCCAGGTTACTACAGTTCTCCGAAATACTGCCAGTACAAATGAACTTAGTGCCAACCTAGCGGCACATCGCAAACCAGTTTCCTCCCCCCTCAGCTCCTGCTCTCCCAGCTACAAAACCCAATGATCCTCCTGCAAAGCACTCATACCTAGAAATGGCTGAGTGCAGGGCCCCTGAGGTTATTGGCAAGCCACAAAGAAGCCCCTTACGGGTTGAGACAGTGAGCTCTTCACTGAAAGACAAAGTAACTTCTGCACTCATGCTGGCAGTATGAGCTCTCATTTTACAGCTTCCAACAAACTCCCGAACGCTTAATCTGCGAAGCTGCACTGCAATCACAGAGCCGCACCACTCAGCAGTATGGCTAGACGAGCCGGCACCACTGCAGGCCTGCGCATCCTCCTGTGGAGCACCAACTACCTGCGTCCTAGACTTCTCGAATTTTTAGGATTCCTAAAAACCAGCATGCAAGAATTTAATGTCCTCGCAGTTCGCATACCCATGCAGGATATCAGAATTCTAGGCTATGTAGGCTATGGAAGCCACACAGAATGCAAAGAATACTCCTGCTTCCTAACTCCTTGCAGATCTCCCAACCATGTCCAGGCTGGACCAAGTAGCACCATTTTAGTCCACAGTAACCTCCCACATATAGCAGTAGACCTTGACAGTTTTTTCAATGGCCTTCTTGAGTGCTCCGTGGTCAGGGTCCGCACAGGCTCAGTAGACACCGTAGTCATCTCTACTTATGTAGTACCTTGCACCCCTTGGGACACCTCTGTCATAGCCACTATTCATGCAAGACTAGGGAAAGGCATTCTCATCTGTGGGAATTTTAATGCCCACCACAGAACTTGGGGCTGCTCATACACGCACAGAAGGGGCCGCCTGCTCTGAGACAACTGCTGCCACCTGCCTAAATCTACTCCGACACATTCCCCAAATCTACATAAGGGGCAATACCTTTTCAACCATTGACCTCGCCTTCACTTCTGACACATGCTGCTACAAACTGGAAAAACCTGCAGACAAATGGGGATCAGATCATTTCCTCATCTTCATCACCCCAGACTCAAAACGGCGTCCTCAAAATAAAGCATACAAAGTCATCAACTGGGCAACTTTCAGAGAGCTGTGCGAACAGTCTCCCAGGGGCGACCTCTTGGAGCACTTAAGGGAATGTGCATCCATAGCCACCACCCACTGCAGTGTTCCAGGAATGGTACCTGCCCCTGTCATTCACTTTCTCTCGTTGAGAGCAGCAAGATGAAGAGCAGAGCTGAAGGCAATAAAAACAAAAATCCAGCTGACTGGGTTCCTTACAAGAAAATCAGTGCTGCGTGTCACAGACATGCAAGACGTAGGAGAAGAGAGTCATGAGCTGGAATCTGCAGGAGCCTGGACAGGGCCCGAAGCTCAGCTTCAGCCTGGAGACTACTCAAATTCTTTCTGCAGCCCACTATCCCCTGCAACCCTCTTGGAATTGCCATAGCCAAAAACCTAACCATTGAGGGCCTTACAGAGCACCTTGCAAACCACTTTGTCCCTCCCCAACACCACATGGACCTGCCAGCAGTCCCTCTAGCTTAGGAGACAACACCCCCTTCGCTCCCTTTAGTGATAACTCACAATGCACCAGACACTGCTATTGAAGCAATTCTTGCCACCTGTCACTCACCTATTGCACCCCATGAAATCCTCTGAATTCTCAAGCAAAAAAAACTGCCCCAAGAGCTTATGGCATTACACACCAGATGCTCTCTAACCTTGATCACCCTCAAAAACTTGCTCTCCTCAAAAGGCTGAATGAAATCTGGAGATCTGGTGACGTGCCTGAGGCCTGGTGTACTGCAATTATACCCATTTGAAAGGGAAATAAATCCCCTCAGCAAGTCTCACCATACAGGCCTGTATCCTTCACTTCTGTAGCCTGCAAGACCTTAGAGGCTACAGCACTGGAAAGGCTCAACTGGGTAGCCTCTATCACATACATTACTCCCGAACAGCAGACTGGATTCCGACGTCACCGCAGTACCACTGACTCCATATCAGATGTTTCATCACTAGAAGAGGCTAAACCAGCTGCTCATGTTGCAATTCTGGCACTACTTGACATTAAATCAGCCCTTGATAATCTCCCTCAAAGATCCATATTAGCCCTTGACCAACTTGGAATAGAAAGAAGGCTTTGGCTCTTTTCGAGTCATTTCTACAAGACTGTTACGTCAGAGTTGGTACAACTGAGCACACCAAGACCAGTCAGCAGTAGAGTACCCTAGGGCTCTGTCCTAAGCCCCTTCTTTTTTAATCTCGCTCTGGCCGGACCCATAAGAGCAACCCGAAGCGACACTCATTTCCGAGTTCATTGTACAATATATGCAGTTGGCCTTGTATTATGGATTCGACTAGACGACTAGTTTCCATCCGCAAAGCCCTACAGAGGGCCCCCTCTGCCGTTGAGACTTATATTGCATCAGTCGGACTTGACCTCTCCCCCTCAAGGTCAGAAGATAAATACCTTGGCCTAGTCATTGACTATAAATTCAGCTGGATTCCTGCTGAAAGGGCACTCGTCCCCAAAGTGACACGTGCAGGCAAAGCCAAATACAAACTCCTTGCACAGGGAAACGGTTGCAGCCCAAGCGTTGCCGTGAAACTGAGGCAGCAGCAACCTCAGTTCTTGATGCCCTGCCACTTGTGAATCTCTAACCCTCCAGACTACAACACATTGGAACCCTCCACAGAAACTTCATTAGACAGTACTTAGGACTGCCAAAAATTTCTCAAACACCTGCCACACTTGCACCTGATGGAAGGGCCCTCCTCACAAGACTCAAATGCAATCAATCCTCAAGAGCTGGGAAGCTATGCACCACATACGAAGAGATCATTGCTCATTCCTGCTGCCCCAGACTAGTTCTTCCACCATCTACCTGCCCTCGCTGTCCGTGCCCCCCCCCCCTCTCTTTTCGCCGTCGTGCCCTTTCGCTCACGTGCTTTTCTGCCTGGGACCGACCTCGCTTTCGTGTGCTCACACCCTCAGCTGCTCTGCGGCTCTCTCCTAGCTCGTTTTTTTTTATTCGACCTACTACCTCTCGCGCAATTTATTGCCCGCTATCCGCTTTGGCGACATCTTAATGCGAAGGGAGCCCTTACATTCGTGTCTGCGGAATTGCTCACCTCTTCTCGGTTCATCCGATCACTGCGTGCTCAGCAGCCACTCTGTCACCATCTGATCTACTCTTATCACCTCTATTTATCTCCAAATCGGCACCACAGTGCAGCAACCATTTCCTTGCCAAAAAGAGATTACTGCCGCGCTTCCCCTTTTTTCTCATCAAGAATATCGTCTCTCTCTCATCTCCCACCTCCCTGGTGCTGATGCTGCTGCTGTAGCAGACCTTCTGCCTGGTGGCTGCGGAGAATGAGCTGCTCCCACGATTCCCGGAATACGAGCTCATCAACGACGGCGGCAGAATCCCCCATTCTCATTCCCTTCCCCTTGGATGCCAGGAGTGATCCCATGAATTGGGCAACGTAGCTGTGTCCAGTATCCCCTTTGCAGATAGTGTGCCTTGTAGCGTTGTGGGAACGAAGTGCTCATCGTCTCCGGGAGAGATGACTGCCATGAACCGGCAGAAGCTGCCAATGTCCTCAGAGCTATGGAATATCAGAAGAGTTCAATGCAGCGAAAAGGTCAGATGTCGCCACAGTGTACAGGGACCCTAGAAACATGCCAAGTACGATGTTTAAAACTAAGGCTGACATTTCGGCTAAGGCGGACAAGATGCCTCCTAGTACCAGCGCCCACCGAATATGAGCGGCTGCTTATGAAGACGCGGAGGCAGCATGGTATAAGTGGTTAATTGATGTTAGCTTGCCGAACATACTTGTTTCTGGCACAATGATTGAGCAGAAAGCAAAGGATTTCACTTGCATGCTCAACAGACCAGACTTTAAAGACGGCTCAGGTTGGCTGCAGCGTTTCAAAGAGTGTCACAGCGTTACCAGCTGGGCTGTCACTGGTGAAAGCCTCGTGATATACGTTGGCGGTGTGCACAAGTGGACTGAAGAAAATGAGCAACATTATGACAAGGTACCAACCCTGTGATACACTCAACACTGATCAGACTGCTTTGTTCTGGCAAGTGCTTACAAACAAAACACTGGCCTGTCGTGATGACAAGTCCCAGTGTAGGAAAGACAATAAGGCCCGAATATCAGTGCTGCTCGCCACCATTGTCGATGGGTCAACCAAGCTCCGACTGCTTGCGACTGGAAAGAGCAAATCACTGAGGTCCGTATAGAATGCGTTTTCTGTACATTCACTCGGGTACAGCTAAGGGCTGCTGGCCAACATTGCAAGGTGGCTGGTACAGATTGGGCTTAGGGATTGTTGTGTGAATTTGCACTGGTTTGTTTCTTGAGGCCTGTTTCTCTAATGTTTACTTTACTAACTTACATGCAGCTCAAAAGCCTGGAAGCCAACCGTCACCCAGAACATGCTGAATTCTCAGGTTGAGGCAGTGCTGTTCTGGGAGTGGCTTGGTATTCCACAACGTGCATAGGAGGAGTTGAAGCACTCACATGATGGACATCATCCTTGGCACCATGGGAACAGTATATGGTATGCATTGCCATTCCACATCATGAGACATTTGTGCTTTTTTAGGTTTAATTGCTTTAGTTTCCATTGATTGTTTACCTTCAAAATTTTTGTCTCTGCATGCTTGCACCCAGCTAACTGCTGCATTGGACAGTCAAGCCCACTCAGAAATGTCATCTTTGAAGGTACTGCATCTCTCTGCATCTTAGCTCCATGCTAAATCAATCAATTATGCAGCAGACTCGTTAATTTAAAGCTTTGGAGACCAGAGAGTTTTGCTTGAATTACTGTATCTACTAGTGTAACCTGCTCAAATTTTTTTTCTAAATTTAAGGGTTAAAAATGGAAAAGGGGCTGTGCAAATTACACGAAGATTTCACGGAAATTTCACGAACACCTCCTAAGAAAACTACAAAGCAAAGGCCATAAGTGGCATTGTATGCGGCATGTGGCCGCATATTAGTGTACCCCACAACTCGCGCCCCTGTGTGGTAAAAAAATGTTTATTCCAACTAAAAACAATCGATGCATACTCTACATAGTGGCGTTTCTGTGCGCTGGTTTAGTAATATGCGGTGATTTCTTTCTTAATCTTAAACAGATGTATGCAGAGCTGCACCAACGGGGGAACATTCAATATTAGTTCCGCTTTCACGGCTTCACCACTGCAAAAGTGTTCACTTTTAGTTTAGCATCTTCAGACTGGTAACCGAATATACTCCTATTTGCATGTCTGCAAAATGTTAGGGAATTTAGCAACTGCAAAACTGAGTTGTGAATCTTTTTTAGACAGCTAGTAGGCATGAAAAAGTATGCTTTTGAAACTAACCATGCGGTGATTTTTTGTGGTGTTGACAGCCTTGCAGCTCCAACAAACCTGCACTTGATTGATTGTGCTGAAATCGGGACCGGGCATCCTCGCATAGCAACTGAGATCTTCAACTTAACCGAGTTGGTGCGTGGCGGCAGTTTGAATGATCTGGCCAAATTTACATTAGAAATTATAGGACCGCAGAAATTCTTTGAATCATCTAGAATCTCTAATTATCCAAGTTGTAATTACAGTCGAGTCCACTTATAACAATGTTCAAGTGCCACAAAAATTTCATTGTTAATATAACCAATAATTGTTATAAACGGGTTGCACGAAAAAAAGCATAACTGCAAAGAGGGGTCACGGATGGCAAGTGACATGCGAGCTCCGCCGAGGCATCGTTTTGGTGGCACTGAAAGGGGCATTGTAAACAATATGAGAAGGTTGCTGCGGCTGCCTCTCAGCTTGAAAAATTCCTTAGTGCCCGAAAAAAAAGCAAAGAAAACATGAAAACTTGAAAGCATTTAAATAGGGCAAAATAGCTTGCACTTCTCACTTCTTTGCTGAAACAAACCTGTAATCGGTGAGTTTCGACTGCTTCGCGGCAACCTTGCTGACATCGTTCTGGAGGGCATCCAAATGTTGGACATGTCCGAGTGAAAGGTTTTTTGCAAAAATGAAGTCCCGCAGGGACTCGATCGTTCTTGAGGCCTCTTGATGAGAGACAACTTGTACAGGCTCCGGTTCATCTTCATCATTGCTGCTGTCATCGTCTTCCACGCCGGTGACTGCTGCAAAGATCGCCTCGTCAGTCAATTCTTCGTTTGTGGTGACTGCATCATCGGCGTGCAAGAATTCTTCAAGCCCTTCCGTGTCGCCGTCATCACCGCGCACTGTAGACCAAAGTTCTGTAATCGCTCCATCGGCAGGAGCTTTGCAACACTCCGCGTCACTGATATCCCCGGCGAAGCCCGCTTTTCGGAAGAAATTCATGACGGTGGAAGAGCTGACTTCTGCCCATGCCCAAAAAATGAATCGAACAGCCATCAAGAGCGAAAAGGAGCAGGTCGGCATTCACGCACAGCAATGTCCAGGTTAAGAGTAAGCCTGCGCAACACACGCCGGCGATACAATGCCTTGAAGCACTCAATCACGCCTGTGTCCATGGGCTGCAAGCCTGCAGTCGTGTTCGGCAGCAGGAAGAAAATTTTCACATGCTACAGCTTCTGGGCAGTCTGGTGTGCAGTACAGTAATCAAGGACCAATGCCACCTTCCTGCCTTCATGCTGCATCCGCTGATCGAACATGCAAAGCCACTCGAGGAAAAGTTCATGCGTCATCCACGCTTTCTTATTATGATGGTAACGAACTGGAATCATCACAGCACCACGGAAACAGCGGGGATTCCTAGATTTTTCAATTACGAAGGCGGGGCACTTGTCGCTGCCGTCCATATTCGCACAGAGGAAAACAGTTGCCCGCAATTTGCTCTGCTTGCCGCCCTTACAGGGATCGCCTTTGAGTGCATGCGTCTTCAACGGAAGCATTTGGAAGAATAGCCCGGTCTCGTCACCATTGTACATGTCCCGGTCTGCATATGCTTCGCGGATGTACGGCAGTGTCTCTTCCAACCACTTCCATCTAGCGTCGACATCGAGCGACCCTGCCTCGCCCACGACTGCCTTGTAGACGATTCCGTGCCTCTCCTTGAAGCGCTGAATCCAGCCACCACCAGGCTGGAAATCGGTGTTTTCAAGGAGATACGCAAAGTGCTTCACCTTCTCCGCTAAAATCGGGCCACTAATTGGCAAGTTCGTAGCACGTGCGCTAAGGAACCACTGATACAGTGCCTCCTCCACGTCTTTGTAGGCACCATGCCGAATCCTCTTCCGGCCATCCTCCATAGCATGGCCAGCACTAGCATGGCATTCCTTTCCAGTCGTCTTGAGCGCGTTGCGGATAATGGTTGAAACCGTCGGCAGTGACAGCCCGTACTTGCGCACTAGGTTGCACACTTTTTCACCACCTCGGTGCTCTCTCAAAATGTTCCGCTTCTTTTCCAAAGATATTGCCGCTCGGTTTCTCTTCTGCGGCAGTTGATCCTGTAGAGCCACGCTGGCTGCGCTTCCTGAAGGAGAATCGTCCATTGTTGAACTCTGGGGAGGAATCCGATGGACTTGCTGAACCAGCAGGACCGAGGCCGGTGATGGCAGATGATAAAAACCACGCTGGCAACGCACGTGCTTTGACGCTGTACGCTGCCCTCGCAACATGTGCAGCTCGTGAAGCAGGAGGCAAAGAAAGTGGGAAAGTTGGGGCAGCTCACACTGAAATGCCGTGATGCGTTTTCAACGGGCGGCGCACCCTCAGAATGGACTGCTCCCTGCGCGGATACAAAAGCAACAAAAGGAAGCGCCTCCATACCCTCTCCACCTCTGCCCAGAGGAAAGTGCCCGTCTTTTCTCCTCCTCCGAGTCATAAGCTTCTCCGTTGGGACACATTTGATATTTTTTGAAAGCACTAAAACAACACAGACAAAGGAACAGACAGGAATGAGTGCTACTTCCAACTTTTATTTCATGAAACCGCGAGTGCTTTACATAGTGGTCAAAGGCTACTATGAAACGGTGAAGACTGCCCGCAATGAAAAAGTGTAGCTGCCGAGATTGACAGAATCCAGAAGACGTGCAAGATTATGTTGATACACTGAGGATTGCAAGTTTTTTTTTGACAATTAAATAGGAGTGCTGACACAAGTGCTTCCCAGTGATGCTATTTTCTGTGCTTCCATAACATCTCGGGTAAGTTGATCATAACCATATCCAATAATATGGCACTGATTTAACAATAGCACACAGTTCTGGCACTTACTGGAGTGAATGGCAAGGTTGCTTCCGGGCAAATTTCTATGATTATTATTGTGCTGGCTTAGCCAGTCATTGAGACAACAGCTTGTTTGTCCAACATACTTTTTGCCACAAGATAGAGGGATGCAGTAAACAATGCAATCACTATAGTCCACGTACGCAGTTTAGTCTTTATGCCACATGTTTGACTGAAAGGTAGGGCTTTGTCAGCTTGAGAAGCTTATGAGGGGCCATAAACACAATTCTCACGTCTGCTTTCTCGCTACGTTTTTTAAATTCTGGGAGATGCTGTGCATGTAAGTGAGCACAGCAACCTTTTTCTTATGACTAGACTTCTGTGCGATATCTTCACGAGCATTAAGGTTCCTCAGGATGTGTTATGCTACCAAGACCTGAGGAGGGAGAGGGTAGCCAGCGGCGGATAACCGGTTGACTTGTTTGTGGAAGCTGTGGTGGCAAGATTTTGTCAAGGCATTTTTAAAGCAAAGTGCAATGGCGCCACGCTTTACCAGTTTCGGGTGCGGGGAGCGAAAAGCTAAGAGGGGCTTATTGCCGCGAGATTCATGGCTCCAGCAAACGGTGGCTGTCGGTGAGTGAAGTTATCTAGAAACCATATTTCCCGGTCAGACGGGTTGGATGGTCGGTCAGATGGGTACTTCATGGGTTAGTTTTAGAGGGCTGAGATTATTCTGGAAGGCTGCTAAAATATTGGTAGCTTCGTGCAGAAGGGAGTTACGGTCACAATCAATAAACACTAAAAAATTATCAACAAATCTAAAAATTTTAAAAACTTTTGAAGCCTCAAAGTGGTGTTGAGGGATCTGTCATGGTAGCTTAAAAACTGATTGCTGAGCATTGGTGCTATACAGGAGCCAATGCATACACCTTCCTTTTGTAGGAAGGGTTCATTATTCCACAATATAAAGGTATTTTTCAGATAAGACTGCAAAAGTTACAGAAAGCCACTGCACAAAACCCTGGCATCATTTTGAAAGGAGACAGGACCAAAGCAATCGATGCTGCCCTTAACATAACCTAACAGTGCGGCGTGCGGAAGTGGGTAGTACGAGTCTACCATTAATTAAGAAGGCCTGAAGGCTCTTGTTGGGATGAGATGAAACAAAGTCTAACACTTCTGAGTTCTTACTCATAAAGGGGTTGTCAAAGCTGAGCAGATTCAGCCTTTCCTGCAGGAGCAAGGCAACTGACTTCTGTGATGCCCCATTTTCTGAAATAATCAACTTTAAAGGAATGTCACTCTTGTACATTTTTGCACTGTAAAATACTTCCAGTGGTTCTGCAAACTATTTTGAATGCCCTTGGTCAATTTGTCTAGACTAAGCCTAGTACCCAGTTTTTCAATTCGGTCTTGCATCTAGGGAGCGAGATTTCACCGCGAGAATTGAAGGTGGTGGAGACAGCCTCCAGTGTTCTGGCATTGAAACTGTCATTGGAGAAGACAGCGTAGCCTCCTTCCTTATCTGCCGGTATAACACACAAGGAATGTTCCAACAGAGAGGCTTGAAGGCATTTCAGTGGAAATTTGGACGGATTCTGTCTGCAGCGTTTGAGGACGTCAATGCCATCCAAGGTGCAACGGCTGGCCTCGTTCTTGTCTGGAGCTAACTTGCATACATGACGTACCTTGGACAGAAGCTCATGACCTGACTTCTTCGTTTCGTAGGTGAACTTGGGACCAAGGGCCAGGACATTCTTGATGTCTTCTGTCAAAGGCAATCCCTCAGGATTTTGCAGGGTGCCCTTCACTTGTGCTCGGGTGGTGACCTGCAATCATAGGACCTTCAGTTGCTGCTGCCAAATGGTTGCGTGGCTCGAGAGGCCAGGAGCTGGTGTACCCTGAGAACCTGAGAAGGCATGCAGATTTTGACGAATCAGCGGGGCCAGGTGGCTTCTGTGAAGCCGAGCTTGCCGATGACATTCTGCCCGCAAGATCTTGCATATCCTTCCGAAGTGCACAACAGAAGGAACAAAGTGTCTGACCGTGGTGATGATGTCTAGGGGAAGGATTTTTTTTTGCAGGTGCAGAAAGCAAGCGAAAACACTCTGGAAGTCACTGCAGTGATGAGGAACACCGTGGCACTTGGGGAACATGAAACATTGAGGAAAAGACCCGTTGAACTAGAAATGAAGTTCAGAAGAGTGACGGATCGGGCTAGTTGGTGCACGTCTGATATTTTTCGAAAGCGCCAAAACAACATGGACAAAAGGAACAGACAGGAATGAGTGCTACTTTCAATTGTTTATTTCATGAAACTGCAAGTGTTTTATACAGCAGGCAAAGGCTACTATTATAGAGCAGAAGACTGTACATGCACAATGAAAAAGTGTAGCTGCCGAGATTGAGAGAAACCAGAAGAAGTGCAAGATTATGTTGATACACTGAGGAATTAGTTCTTTTTTTGACAATAAAACAGAAGGAGCACTGACGCAAGTGCCTCTCAGTGATGCTATTTTCTGTGTTTTGATAATATCTCGGGTAAGTTGATCACGACTACGGGCTATAATGTAGCACTGATTTAACAATGGAGCACAGTTCTTGCACTTACTGCAGTGAATGACAAGATTGCTTCCGGACAAATTTCGAACATTATTATTGTGCTGGCATAGCTGGTTGTTGAGACAACAGCCTGTTTGTCCAACGCACTTTTTGCCACTAGATAGAGGGATGCTGTGTACAACGCAATCGATACAGTCCACATGTGCAGTAGGTATGCATCACTGGGAAGCACTTGTGTCAGTGCTCCTTCTATTTCATTGTAAAAAAAAATCTTGAATTCCTCGGTGTATCAATGTAAACTTGCACATGTGTTCTGGATTCTATAAAATCTTGGCAGCTACACTTTTTCATCGTGCATGCACAGCCTTCTGCAGTGTCATAGTAGCCTTTGACCACTGTGTAAAACACTTGCAGCTTCATGAAATAAACAGTTGGAAGTTTAAGTTCATGTTTTTTTAGCGCTTTCGAAAAATGTCAGATGTGCACCACTAGCCATATCCATCACTCTTCTGAACTTTGTTTCTAGTTCAATGGGCCCCTTCCTCAATGTGTCACATTCCCCAAGTGCCACAGTGTTCCTCATCGCTGCAGTGACTTGCTGAGCACATTTGCTTGCTTTCTGTATCCGCGAAAAAATCCTTTCTCTGGATATCACCATCGAGGTCAGAGGCTTTGTTCCTTCTGTTGTGCACTCCGGAGGGATATGCAAGATACTGCGGGCAGAATGTCATTGACAAGCTCGGCTTTATGAAAGCCACCTGGCCATGGAGCTAAACGGCCCCACTGATTCGTCACAATCTGCATGCCTTCTACGGGAACACCAGCTCCTGGCCTCTTGAGCCACCGAAGCCATTTGGCAGCAGCAACTGAAGGTTCTACGATGGCAGGTCGCCGCCCGAGCACAAGTGAAGGGCACCCTGCATAATCCTGAGGGGTTATCTGCAAAGAAAAATTTTGCAGATCACATGCAACCCCACTTTTTAAACTTTTTTTTTCATATTTTGGTGCGGGTTATATGCAAGTAATTAAATACGGTATGAAACGCGTCATGTTCACTGAGGGATATGCAAGATACTGCTCACAACACAACTGCTCTTTAAGGACGTAAGTTTCAACGAGGCTGTACTGTGGTATTCTGGTTGGAAATGAGCACGCCCACCACCTACGCCATGAAAAAGTCGCTCTCCAATTGGTCGGTACGAGCTACGTAGCACTCCCCCCCCCCCCCCCCCCCCCCGATCTATTCTGGTAAGCTAACCCCCGGAGTATGTTGAAAGCCAGCTTCTTGAGTCAACCAGTGTTGACCCAGTGTTGAGCGAAGTCCAGTTTATTGGATATGAGAGCTGATTTTTGTATGGTACAGCCTTACATTTTCCTTTACATTCACAATGCAGATTTTCAGTTCTGAGAAATTGTTCAATATACACAATAATTTGATTTCATTTTGATATACAGTTAAAACTCGATTTAACAAAGTTGTGGGAGCTGCAATTTCGTTAAATCGGAAACTTTATTAAATCGACTGATGCATTTTTCGGTCACTTAATTTGAGACAATCGATTATATGGTGCTGTAGTATCCAGAAAGCTACCACGGCATCTTATCGCGAAGCGTAAATACGCCGAAAATGAAGCTGTGGCCCCACGGAAACGACCAACATCACTAGCACGTATGAAAAGAAAAACAAATTGTTACCACAACAAGAAGGGCCCCAGGGCACTACAAATCTATTTTCCAGAAAAGCAGTCGGTAATGTTTGCTTCCGTGCGCTTCGTAAGCAATCACACAGATTTCTCATAAGTCTGAAGTGCGTCCATCGCGTCTTCGGTCCACTCGTGTGTTCCGGCAAACTGCTGCATTAGGTCAAGAGCATCCATCACTTGACCCGGTTTTGGCACGAGAGCTTTGTGATAGTCAGTGTCATCGTCAGCTTCTTTGGCCACCTCTCCCTCCACACTGCCTACAAGCCGCAAGCTACGTGCGTCATCCAAAACTTCCGTCGTGACTGCGTTTGCGTGGGCACTCACGTAGTCGTTGAAACATTTCTATGGACACTTTATCCACTGGTCGTAGACACTCCCAGGCATTTTCGTGCTGGTGCCTGGTGCTTGTGCAGTCCGGTGCAGCTTTGGAAGTTTCAGAACCTAGCATGCCGAAGCCAGCAGCCCTGAAGCAGTTGACAATTACCGATTGCTTCGTTGCGCTGCAAGCTGCCGCCACCATCTCAACTACCATGAAAACGTCGGATCTTCGTCTCGTGCTTGAGCTCCAAGTTCAGAACTCTTTTAATGACTTGACGCCTGTATGCGCACTTGACGCTAATAATAATTCCTTGATCCAGAGGCTGAACTATGCATGTTGCAATGGGGGGAAGTAGCAAAACTCCATGCTTGTCAGCTCGACTTCTAGCACGTAGCTGGCCGTGCAGTTGTCCAGCAACTGGCACACTTTCCTTTTTCTGACGGTGCATTTCGCTGTCAAATTCCTGGAGCCATGTAGCAAAAATGTCACGCGACATCCAAGCGTTTGAGTTTGCAGCATACTTCACAGGAAACTTTTTTTGTGCCTTTAAAACATCGCAGCCTCGCGCTCTTACCAATGACAAGTGGGTCTCGTTTGTCAGTGCCGTCCATGTTGATGCACAGCAAAAGGATCAGCCTTTGTTTTTGGGCAGCATCTTGTAGAAGAGGCCACTCTCATTGGCATGGTAGACATCACTGGGAGCATATTTTCTGAGAATGTCGCTCACGTTTTTTGAAATCGCCGGCTAAATCCATGTTCACTGAACTCCCTTCACCGCTGAGCACTTTCCTGACGATGCCGTACCATTCTCTGAAACGCGACAGCCAGCCGGGACTTGCCTTGAACTCTTCCCCACCCAGCAAGCAGGCGAAAGAGCGAGCTTTCTGTTGAAGCATAGCTCTGCTCACAGGGATGTTCTTCACCTGCAAATCCATAAACCATGCATAGAGGGCTTCTTCCATCTTGCCAAGGGGAGTAGTCTTCAGTGCTTTTTTGCATGACAGATTCCCCAGCAAAGTAGCATGGAGGATGTCAGCTTTCCTTTTCAATATTGTACAAAGAGTACTGGCTGGAATTAAATGTGCTGTAGCCACATCACATTTCTTTGTCCACGCATTACAGCACGAATTATGTCTGCTTTCTTGTCCAGGTTAAGCTTTTTACTTTTCTTGTGGGGCTTCATGTCCAACACGCTATTCACTATAGAGTTAACGGCATGCTTGCTTGCACACACCACATCCGTGTCCACGAGTAGCAAAACTAGACTGTAGGTGCTGTAGCCCTAACAAGCTGAGCTTGGCAAACACGAAACACCATTTGCAAAGAGAAGCAAGAGAAACAGGGTGAAAGCATGGGGTAATATCCGCAGAACAGTGGATGGATGGATGGATACGGCTGAACCCTTTATATCGGGCGGCGGCTCAAGCCACCTAGCCATGACTTATGAAATTTTGCTCTTCTCTTGATTTTAGCCACCAGTCGGATAACCTTTGCTTCGTTACTTCTACCCGCTTAAAATCTACTTTTCCTTCACTGTCCTTAAACCCTAATGCCTTGAATAAATCAACCCCACTGCTTTCCACTGTAGAGTGAAGCCGTTTACAGAAAAGTATCAAGTGTATAGCTGTTTCCTCCTCCTCTCCGCACGCAATGCACAACATGTCTATCTCGTGGTACCTGACTCTATATGTCTTACTCCGCAAAACTCCCGTCCTGGCCTCAAAGAACAAAGAGATGCCCCTACAATTATCATAGATATTTTCTTTGGCAATTTCCTGCTTAAAAATCCTGTATGTCCTCAGTGCTGATTTCTTCAGCATCCCTGTTTTCCACAGAGCTCGCTCTGTTTCTTTAACCTTTTTCTTAACCGATAATTGCTGATTTGCCCCCGACTGCTGTCCAGATATTTGCTTGTCAATTTTCTAATCCGCTTTCTCCATTTCTTATCAACATTCCTTTTATACAGGTATCTGAAAACTTTCCTAGCCCACTGCTTTTCCCCCATTTTTCTCCATCGCTCTTCAAATGCTATCTTACTGCTAGCTTCTCTGCCCTTGAACGATGCCCATCCCATATCACCCTGCACCCCCTGATTTGGTGTACAGTCAAAACTCGATTTAACGAAACCTGATTTAACGAAGGTATCCTAATTCCCCCTCAGACGCCCATAGGGTTCAATGCTTTGACTAACCCGAAATAACGAAACCGATTCCGTGATCTGTCCCGATTTAACGAACCTTTTTTCGAGAAATAAAGGTGAAAAAGTGTTAATTTTTGGTCTATTTTGTAGACAGCACCCCAAAATTTATTGATTGCGAGTCAGCGGTAACAGCGCGGAGCATCTTCATCCCGTCGCTTTTTTCAAACTGCGCGGCGCAAAACGAGTTTTAATTTTGAGTCGAGCTCACGAGATGGCGCCAGCAGTAAAAAAGTTTCGTGCCACATTTCATAGATGGCGCTGTTGCAGTTCGCGTGTTTTTTTTTGTGTGTGTTTGTGTGTTGTGCTCTGTGTTCGCTCTTGTGCGGATTTCCCCGTGCCTTTGAACGCACGTCTTTGTCAAGCTCAGCTTGTTAGGCCTCCATCAGTCTAGCCTTGCTATCGTGAACGCGGACGTGGTGTGTGCGAGCAAGCGCGCCGCTAACCCTCCTGACTAGCAGATGGAGCCCTGCAAGAAACGAAAAAGGCTTACCCTGGACGAGAAAGTGGACATAAACGTGCCCGACATTCTGGGAAAATATGCCCCCAGCGACGTCTACAACGCCGACGAGAGCGGTCTATTCTACCAAATGCTGCCTAAAAAAACACTCGCCCTGAAGGGGCAGGCGTGCCACGGCGGCAAACACAGCAAACAAAGGCTGACTCTTTTGCTGTGCATCAACATGGACGGCACCGACAAACGAGACCCGCTTGTCATCGGAGAGAGTGCGAGGCCGCGATGTTTTAAAGGCACCAAAAAGCTTCCTGTGAAGTACGTTGCCAATTCAAAGGCGTGGATGTCGCGTGCCATTTTCGCTACATGGCTGAAGGAATTTGACAGCGACATGTGTCGCCAGAAAAGGAAAGTGTGCCTGTTGCTGGATAACTGCACGGCCCACTACGTTGCAGAGGTCGAGCTGACCAGCGTGGAGCTCCGCTACTTACCCCCAAACGCAACGTCCGTGGTTCAGCCCTTGGATCAAGAGATAATTAATAGCGTGAAGTGCGCATACAAGTGTCGAGTCGTCGACAGAGTTCTCCTCAACCTGGAGCTGAAGCGCGAGACGAAAATAGATATTTTTATGGCGGTTGAGATGGTGGCCGTCGATAATTGTCAACTGCTTCAGGACTGCCGGTTTCGGTACACTAGGCCCTGAAACTGCCGAAGCTGGTCCGGACTGCGCGAGCGCCGTGCACGAGGATGAAGATGCCTGGGAACACCTTCGCTCAGTGGATGAAGTGCCCACAGGCATAAGTTTCTCAGACTACGTGAACGCCGACGCAAACGCAGTCACAACGGAAGTTTTGACTGATGCCGATATGTTGCGGCTTGTAGGAAGCGTGGAGGGAGTGACGGCTGAAGACGCTGCCGACGACCCTGCAGGTGCCGAAGCTCCCGTGCTGACACCAGGTCAGGTGATGGATGCTCTCGATCTGCTGCGACATTTTGCCGGCGCACACGAGGGGACGGAAGACGCGCTGGACGCACTTCAGACCTACGAGAAATCGGTGCGGCCGTTGCTCACAAAGCGCACGCAGGCAAAGATCACCGACTTCTTTGGCAGAAAATAAATTTGTAGTCCCCTCGGGCCTTTCTTGTCGAGTAAGAATTTTTGTTGTTTCTTTTCATCGCGCTAGCGGCGCCGGTCGTGGTGTTGGCGCTACCCACTCGAAAGTAGCGCGGGGGGTCATGACGATGACCATACGGACCCCCAAAGATTGCGCTAGTTGTATGATTACCAACTTTGGCGCCAATTTGTCATTAGCTGTGTGGCTTGCCGTCCCGTCGGCGGTATTTAGGGAAGATTGTTGCGCCGCTAGCCGAACCGTCCTTTGGGTCGGTGCTACCGGCGTGAATTCGTCACGCGCGAGTGCGACGAAAAGTGAAAATGGTACGTGCTAACTGATACGACCGCGATAAGCTGGTACGGTTTATGCGGATGCAAAATGCATTATGTTCAATGGGTGCTCAGTCGGGGACTTGACTTTACTACTTTTAAAACGAAAGTACAGTTTAAGCGGGTACGTTTTAACGAGGTTTTACTGTAATCGAATGTACTGAATTATGTGCCCAAGAAATGCCTCATTCAATTTAAACAAAGTTCTCGATTTAACGAAATAATTCACGGCTCCCCTCAACTTCGTTAAATCGAGTTTTAACTGTATTGCCATGTGCTCCCAAAGCTAGCTTCCCTACGCCACGTTTAATTTCTAATCTTGCTTGAACATCTGGTCTCATGCACATGACTGCATTACCGAAAGGCTAGGAACCATCACCCTTTTCCAGATCCTTCTCACCACTTCATACCTATTGTAATTCCACAGTGCCCTATTTTTCATGACAGCTGCATTCCTACTAGCTCTATTCATTACATATTTTTTATGCTCTGTCAGATACTCAGCACCGTTATTTATCCACACCCCAAGATACAATTGTGCTCATCCACTACTTCTAGCTTGAGCTCCTGTATTCTATGCTCGCCGACCTCATCATTAAATATCAGGACTGCAGATTTTTCCTTACTAAACTTGAAACCTATTTTTATCTCTCTCTGTACCACATGTCTATCAACTTCTGTAAATCTTCCTTATTGTCAGCCATTAGCACTATATCATCGGCATATATTAGTCCCGATAATGACTGTTTAATCAATTCTCCTTGCTTGAAAAAGAAAGGTTCAAGCCCCTAGTCCACTCCTCTCTAGCTTGGTCTCCAACCCTTGCTGGTACAACATGAACAACAAAGGAGACAGGACATCCTTGCCTAAGCTCCCGCTTCCCGCTGTATCTCTACAGGCTCTGACACATTTTTTTCTCAATTTATGAGCACTCTGGTACCTTTATATATATCTTTTAAAATATTAATTACTCCATCTTCCACATCCAATGTGCCCAGTATGTCCCATAGATACTCTTGAATAACTTTGTCGTAGGCTCCCTTAATATCCAGAAATGCTAGCCATAGGGGCCTGTGTTCCTTTTCAGCAATCTCTATACACTGCGTCAATGAAAACAAATTGTCCTCCAAACTCCTTTGTTTCCGGAACCCATTTTGTAGCTCCCCTAGCACCCCCTCGTTCCCCACACAAGCCTGCAATCTGTTCTTTACAATGTGCATCACCACCCTGTAAATCACAGATGTCACTCTTATGGGACGGTAGTTATGTCAACTTTGTCCCCCTTTCCCTTATATATCAGAAACCGAAGTGCAACAGCGCCATCCATGGCATGCGACACGAAACTTTGTTGCCGCTGGCACCATCTGGTCAACTCAACTCGATAGTCACCTCGTTTTTCCCGGCCATGCACTTCGAAGAGTGCTCGCTTCCCTCCAGACCGGCTGTTTTGCGCCATGCAGATTGCTAAAAGCGGTACTGTTGTGACTTTCAGTTGGTCCCATTGCGCTTGCCACCCATTTTGCGACAGCGTTGCCAGCTCTCTGGTCGGTAGCGAAGGCTTTGAGTCAGGCATCGGCAAGGATAACAAAATGGATTTTCTACATTATGTAGGGGGCTTTATACAGGACAAGATCGGCACGGGGCCGAGAGCTAACAGCAAACGCGACTGTTCTCGCACAGTGACGTCTGGCGAGACTCGAGTGCGTCACACATCTCACTCCACTCATGAGCAGCACTCGGCTCATGGTGGGTCCGTGTCTCTATAGATTTGGTGTCTCTCCAGGCAACAGCGTTGGGGCTTATAAAGCACCGAGAAACGGTCATCACTCAAACTGCCCAATACAAAGCCAGCACTGGACGGTCTTCCGAGAGGTCCAACCTACCGCGCTGGCCACCCGCTTCAAGTTTGCCGCGCGCGGTGACTTCCAGGGGGAAAGAAAAACCGGCACCTCGCTGTCTAGCAACTTGCTGCACGTTTGGACTTGTCGCTCGCCGATGCTTCTCCAAAGGGAGCCGATGCCTGGCGGTGCAGCATCTTGGAGTGTCAAGGGAGCGTTAGGGCACTGTTGCCTTGCGGCGCAGCACCGGGCTTGTCCAAAGGGCGTTTGCAGGAGAAATTTTGCATCCTGTAGAATTGGAATCTGGGCTGGTTGTCTGGGCACAACAGTACATAGGCACTCCACAATGTGGCCGATGGCTTGCATCAATAAATTTTGGGATGTTCTCTGCAAAATTGACAGAAAATTAATACTTTGACACTCGTTTTTCGAGAAAAGGCTAATTAAATCAGGACAGGTGAAGAAATTGGTTTTGTTATTTCTAGTTAGTCAAACCGTTGAACCCTATGGATGTCTGGTGAAGGTTAATCTGGATATCTTCTTTAAATTGAGTTTAGTTAAATCGAGTTTTGACTGATACAGTTGACTATAATGTCGTCTTTCTCAGGAGAAACTTTTGCCAAGAATGGTGGCATAAGCATACGAGAATTTTCACGTCTGGAAAGTATCCTTGTCTAAAGCTTTTTATAAACTCTGTGGCTTCTTCCCTCACTTTATTGTGAAAGCTATGCTACTGCAGCTCCTACCTCACGTCCAGGAATCTGGCTTTAGGGTAAAGTAAAGCCTCGTGCGCTGTGTCCAGGCTATGGCAATAAAGAGTTCGAGGCACAAAGCTAGCAGCAAGGGGCAAGGGCAGCAAACGTCTTGCGGTACTTGTATCAGAAATAACTTCACTCAAGAGCTTGAAGCAGCACTGATGGCGAAGGCGATAAGGTAAAAGGTGGTGTGCACATCAGGGATTGACATCTGGGGTCCTCACGCCAGTGCACATGGAGAGTCAAGAATGTGCCGAGGTTCCTCTGCCAGTTGTGCTTTTAGGCCTTGCTTGTTTTCGAAAATGTCCCTTCTCGCTGGAGAACTGTGCACCCACACGCTTTGGCTGCCTGTGTATAGTGCTTCCCGCTCCACTGGCATAGCCTCGGGATTTAAGCAAGGAAGGGTGGCTGATGCCACCAATGACCCAGAGGTGGTTTGGCCCGTGCAGAGCAGCAAAACGACAATGGCAAGCAATATGGTTAATCAATTAAGAACATCACTGCAGCAAGCCTAGTGGAGCCTGCCAATTAATGGAAAATGCATTACTGCAGCAAGTTTAGGTAAACCAGCAAAATAAAATATGGAGGAATCAAACAACTGCATGAATTTCGATGTGGCAAAATTGTAAACACCAAAAGCAAAGGCAGCTTTTGAATGAGCTTTCTTCATGAAAGGATCTAGGCAAAATCGGCACTCCTTATATGCATTGCCCACTGCAGATTCTCTGATCATCCATTCAATTTTTGTTAGTAACTGCATTTCAATGGATTACTCTTGAAATGTAGGCGTACCTATATTATGGCTCAAAGGGTTCTGGCACATTTGCATTCTTGGAATGCATAGAGTCAATCCACTGCATAAAACACGCATTTTTGAGAAAGGTCCCAACTGTAAAAGAGGAAAGGAAATATGTTATGCAGGAAGGGAGAGGTTTTGAGCAGCTGGAGGTCACTGAAGGAGACAATCGCATATTGAAAGCTGCATTGTGTGCACCATACTGATTACTCCGAGGAGTCATCTTCAGAAACGAAGCGTCATGATGCCAATCTACAAAACGCAAAATTTTCAAACGACTGAAGTATTGCATAAATCTGTTTCTCGTCTTATTTGATGTCGGTGTAGCGGCCTTTCTAATCGATGGCTGTTCAGTTAAGTCTGCACAATCCTTGCACTCTTAGTGATGCCGGTCATCCTACATGAATGGTTGCATGCAAGGTGCTTTTGCGATCTCCCCAGCACCCTTTGAGGTTTCCATGATTTGGGGCAGAGCTGAAGTGGCAGAGATGTTGGTCATCATAAATGGCTAGTGCTTGGATCATTATGGTTGGTGGTGCCTGATCAACAGGTAAAAGCACAAAGTGCATCTTAGATTATAGGGACCACTTAAAAAAGGATTACTCGTGATTTCGGGAAAACTTTCACTTGGGTACAGCAAAGGTCTGCTGGCCAGCATTGCAAGGTGGTGGTAAAGAGTGGGCTTGGTGATTGTTTTCAAGGCTAGTTAACCTAAGTTAACTAGAATAAGAAGTTTTTACTAGTAAGAAGTTTTGTTTCAACTCTGTATGTCAGTTTACATTTCTGTTGGTGAGATTATAGAACCATGTAGAATATGTGTTTTTGATTACCCTTTTCTGATGTTTGTTCATAAATACTTCATGGAGATCAATGAATTTGAAGATTTGGGAAACGTGTCCGCAGCATATCTTTTTTCTTGTGTGGACATTCTTGTTTATGTCGATTCTGCCTGCTTTTGTTTCTTGAGGCCTGTTTCTCTAATCTTTACTTAACTATCCTACATGCTGCTCAAAAGCCTGGAAGTCAAACGTCTCTAAGGACATGCTGGATTCTTGGTGCAGAGGCAGGCCTCTTCTGAGAAGGGCTTGACATTCCATAGCATGAACAGGAAGAGTTCAAGTGCTCACACGGCGGCATCGCCCTTGGCACCATATCAGGTAGGCATTGCCATTCACCATCACGAGACATTTGTGTTTTTTTTGGGTCAAATTGCTTCAGTTTTCATTGATTGTTTGCCTTCAAAATTGATTTGCTGCATGTCTTGCACCCAGCTAGCTTTGCTGGTTTGGTCAGTCGAGCCCACTCCTCGGAAATGTAATCTTTGAAGGCATGACACCCATCTCCATCTTGACCTCTGTGATAAGTCAATTCATTTTACAGCAGACTCATTAAGTTTCAGAGACCAGAGATTTTTGTTTGAATGTGGCTGCATGTTCTTCGACCCTGCAATTCGAACCCCTGGCTGGCCACAAAAAAAGCTGATTCTAACTCGACGCACCTCCGCATAGTAGTGATGTTTCCGTGCGCTGGTTTAGTAATATGTGGTGATCCCTTCCTTACGCAGATGTATGGGGAGCTGCACCTACGGGGGGGAGGGGAGATTCAAAATTCATCCCATTTTCAGGGATTCAGTAGTGTGAAAGTGTTCACTTGTTGTTTCTCTGGCCTCTGCAACAGTTGATGTGAGATGAGTGCTTGCAGACTGTAAAGAATCCTGGTACATTAAGTGGTACACTGTTTGTATCTTCCTCTGTACTGCAGGGCCCAATTTATTAAAGAGCAAACTCAACAGTTAGCAGGAGACTGGTAGCGGGGAAGCTGGTTTGCAGGGGCACTGCCCCAGTTTTCAGTTCTCCTCACCCTCACATGTTTCCTAAAGTACCTTTCCTTCATTTAACTAATAAAGAATGTTGTAGTGCGCAATCCGGCATCTTCAGACTGGTAGCCAGGTATACTCGTTTTAGCACGATGGGTACATAGTTTTAGGAATTTCAGGAACTGCTAAAATGTGAAGCTGCTTCAGGATGTTACACTCTTTTTGATAAGTAGTGATCATGAAAAAAAATAAATGCTTTTGAAGCTAACTGCTGGGCGATTTTTTATGGCTTCGTCATTATTCTAAGCACACAGGTGGAATATCTGCTATGAGGCATCTCTACAAGCTGGGCACCTGTTTTTTCATTCTTAAATCTCATTATTTTATTTGGAACTCATACGGAAACTTGAATATGTTTGAATTGACCAAATTTTCAAATTAAGAGACCACAGCAAAAGAAATTAACCCAGGGAAAAAATTTGGTTGCAGGATTGTGCAATCTTTATTGGTTGAACTTTGTGGTTACGGAACATTCTTGCATAACAGTTGGCCATCCAGCTGCATTGACTTTGGCCAGGCTTGAGGAGTGAGAAACAGAGGCACCTTTTAGTCCGGCTCTGCCCTGACAAAGTGCCGGAGCACATTACTTTTAAACTGGCTTTTATGCCTGCATTGCAGTAAAGCACGTGTTCTTCTGTGTATGTGCATGCTTTTATGGTTTGTAAGCCGTGCCAGGTTGGTGTTGGTGCTGATACTACTGGGGCTGGTGCACTTTGCTTATAAGGTATCGACATTTGTAATCATCATCACTCTGCAGTGGTGCCTCGTGGCTCCAAGAAGCCTGCGCTTGATTGGTTTGTGCTGAAATCAGGATCGGGCTTCCTTGTAAAGCAACTGAGATGTGAGACTTAAGAGGGCTGGTGCACGGCAGAGGTTTGAGTTAAGTGGCCATATTTACATTAGAAATTACGGGACTGTAGAAATTGTTGGAATTATTCGGGAATTCAAATTGTTGGGTTCAGATTATTGCATTAATTGTTTATTACTTAGTGGCATGTTCTTGAAGCCAAAGGGCTGAGGGCTTGGAGTGGAGGGAGTGGGGGATATTGAGTGCAGTAAACAGGCACACTTCGCTTGAACAGCCGCTAGTGGCAGGTTGCCTTGTTCTGTCAGATTTGGAAGCAAAAAAATAAGCTATGACCTGTTCTTTATGTCTTCCTCATAAGTGTGAAATCTGGGCTGTAAGTACTAGTGGCTGATATAGTATACCCACTATGCAGCTCGTCAGATGTGGTTGACAGCACTGGCTTTAGCATGCGCCATTTTTTTACTTGCATAATTATGTTACATTCGGACAGAGTCCTGAGAACTATGAACACAAGGCTGAGCATTCAAATGTGTCCAATTGCAAGGTGTTTTATTTATTGTGCATGGCAGTGGGTCCACCACACAAGAGCAGTGTTGCATAGTTTGAGCAATGAAGCCCGTTAAACTGGTCACTTGCTAAAGATTTGCTGAATGGCTGAAGAAGTGGAATCCCAGGTGAAAATTTCTAACTGGTTTCCAACTGGTTCCAGTCCAGCAGGATTAAGGAACAATTTCCACTTGCAACTGGGACCTGTTGCGAGTGGAGCCAGTTCGACAATACCAGTTGCAATCCCAGATGCAGCTGGTTTCCTTTGCAATACCGGATGTAACGGGTACCTACTGCGTCCCAGTCGCAGACATCCCAATGGAGGCATCGGGACGTCCAAGCACTCTAGCTAGCTCAAATACATTTGAGTAAGTGAGTAAATGGCTTCACAGGAGCCGAAAACACTGCAGATGACTTTTGAGTGCATCAGTGTTTATTGTTTCCGACAGCCGCAGTGGCATCTATACTCCTCTGCTGAGCCCAATAGGTCACTGTTGCTTCAAAACAGAACATCTAAACGAGTGAGCATAAAAATATAACGTATTGCTAAATGCATTACAATTTAATTATGGACGCTGGACTGGAAAGGGCACAACTCCTGCCGGTGAAAAGGACTTGTGGTATTAATTGATACTGATGGGTCCACTTCGCAGAATTGTAAAAGCAAGCAAACTGTCTTCCTTCAGCCCCATCAAGGAAAGAACTGTTGAAAGATTTTGCCAACAATATTAATAAAAAAATTAATATAGTGTTTAGGTTCTTCAAATGAAACGTCCCTATGGAACGGGATGAGAAATCGTACACACCGTCCACACGATCGTTGCCCCCATTGATGTGGCGTGTGCGAAAGTGATGCTTGTTTTGCATCATCACCTTTTTATACTCAGCACTCTGCTTGCTATGGCACAAAAATTAATAATTTTTAAATTGCAACTATTACTTTTATCACAGGTGTAATCACCACGCACACCTTGCGTTATTGTGGGTAAAAGACATCAGGAACTTGAACGCAATGGTGGTATAGGAAATGGCGATGAGCCATCGCACTGACAATCTGCGTGGTAGTCATTGCATATAACGGTAGTCGCGCCGTGTTTCTGTTTCAGAAATAGTTCTTTTCAGTGGTAGGAAAATTATGATGTTACCCTGCCCGAAATGCCTATGTCAAAACGGGCTGGAGGGCTGGCTTAATAAAAAAGTAAAAAGAAAAATTTAGCGGTAATGTTAATAATGCAGGCACACGATAACATCATTCCCAGTCGGCAGCCAAATGGAAGGTCCTGGGGACCAACTGGGAAGTGGTTCCATTTGTAGTCAGATGGGAAGCAAAAATTCTCACCTGAGGGCCAACTGGGCAGATTTGGTCATGGCTAAAACCAAATAGGAAGGTTCTTTACTGCTTGGAGGGATGTCGAGAAGGAAATAAATGCTGCTGTGGCTCAGCACATGCATGCAAATGCGTAATGCAGAGTAATGAGGGAAGTGGTGTGGTTTGCCAAGACAGTGTCTACGGGCATTTTCACATGTAGCACATGCAGTGGAATCGGATTGTTGTTGGATGACAAGCCAGCTTCTAGTTAATTTTACAATATGTTCACTTAACTTTGCGCCTGACTGCACGTTGTGCTGAGCCGCAGCAGCATTTATTACCTTCTCAACATCCCTCCAAGCAGTAAAGAAACTTCCTATTTGGTTTTAGCCATGACCACTTTTGCCCAGTTGGCCCTCAGGTAGAATTTTTGCTTCCCATCCGACTACAAATGGAACCACTTCCCTGTTGGTCCCCAGTTCCTTCCATTTGGCTGTTTACTGCGAATGATGTTTCCCAGTTCGTGGTGAACTGGTATCATTTGCCTCGAACTTGGTCCCCCATCTGGGACTTTTTACTGTGACCAGTTGGGTTCCATCAAAAACCAGTTAATCCCAGTTCAATTTCCAGTTGAAGACTTTCACCTGGGATGTATGTGGCGGTCACCAGTCATCACTAAGTTTTATGGCATTTTCGCATGGAGGCAGGTCAAGCACTTTGAATTGTTCTTGCTGGTTCTAGTTGCTGACACTGAGTGGTCTTCAGTAGGCACTGTAAATTCTTGATTCATTTTTAATTCTTTTTTCTGTTTTCAGCAATGCATTCATATAACGTGTACTTTTCTGTGCTGGAAGTATATAGAGCAGTGTACTTTTTTAGAATTCTAATCAAAGAAACTGAAGAGTCCTGTGGCATTCACTGCAGCACTTTCTGCTGCTTTCTCACTCATTCCCAATTTCTCTATGGCTGTTGGAGTCCTTGGCATTCTGTTGAGTTGGTTTGCATGTGCAATGAAACAGGGTTTAGAGCTTGATAGATATTTAGAGCAGGGAAGGTGAAACGGCACTCAGGCTATAGTTACATCCCTGCGTCCGGATTGCTTAGTGGAAAGTGCCCACACGTTCAACCATAAAGACACCTTATAAACATGTCCATAGCACTCTGCCGCAACTAAAGTTTGCGCTTCAAATGCAGTGCACAAATGCAGTCTACTCACCATCATAAAGAGTGCTTGATCAGTGCATACCAGGTAACAGAAACTGAAATGGTTGAGAAGTCTCTTATTTTTATCTAAAGTGTACATATCTGCCTTGCTTGAGCGTTTACCTGCCACTATTTCTATGCTATTCCTATGCCATGGAACCTATCAGCTGTGATGAGTTCTGGCTTTATTTCCAAGTAAATGCACTGGCCGAGTGATTCTGATATACAGCACAGAAGTCTGATTTATTTTACCAGATCCAATTTATTTTACAAATTACTCACTTTATTGTACACATGGTGCTTGATGTAGCCTGCCAGAAATGGGAATGGGTTCGGGGCATATACTACCCACGACTCAGGTGAAACTATGTTAGACCTCACATTTAGGTCGGTGCCTCGTATACATCACATCAATTCTAAGCCATCGTTTTTGTAAAAAAATCTCGAATTATAATAATAATAATAATTGGTTTTTGGTGGAAAGGAAATGGCGCAGTATCTGTCTCATATATCGTTGGACACCTGAACCGCGCCGTAAGGGAAGGGATAAAGGAGGGAGTGAAAGAAGAGAGAAACAAATAGGTCCTTAGTGGAGGGCTCCGGAATAATTTCGACCACCTGGGGATCTTTAACATGCACTGACATCGCACAGCACACGGGCGCCTTAGCGTTTTTCCTCCATAAAAACGCAGCCGCCGCGGTCGGGTTCGAACCCGGGAACTCCGGATCGAATTATACACGGCAGTTACAGTATCTTGCACGTTATAACTTTTGAATACTTTGAGGGAGGATTTCTCTTGCGTACCAGTGCCGATTTGACATTGGTTTATTAAGGTTAGCCATCATTGCATCACAATAGTCTGCCTGTCTGCCCTTGGGAACAATGGAACTGTCATGGCTACGAAAGTGCACTAACAATGAAATGTGGAAACAGTACGTGCTCGCCAATACATAGGCAGTAAGCTGGTGCAGTTTATTGAGATATGAGATTCATTATGTTCATTGGGCGCGGATTTGGGGATTCGACCTTGCTATTGTTAAAATGAAGCTGCTGTTTAAGAATGTAAGTTTGAAAAAGCTTCATGTGCAATCCTGGCCACCAAAATGATCTGGCAACTGCTTTCTTAGCTCAAGACCCCTGGTGTGTTTCGTGCAGTATTCGCAAACCACGATGTCGTGCTTCCTTCGCCACTATTACGCGATGCATCCAGTACACCAGTCCGTGGGCCAAAGACAGATCTTGTCTTTTATCGAAAAATTGAATAATACTCTCATCATCTATTCATCTTGCGGTCGACAGCCAGCCGTACTTTGCCCACTGTGCAACCCTTTTCAGTTGTGGGTCATTTGCGGTTAATTCCTTCAGTTCATCAACTGACACTGTTCCGTCTTCGAATACTGATGGTGATGATGGATTTTTATGGTGCAAGGGCAACTGTGGACAAAGCGCCATGGCACAAGGTGTTTTTTCGATTACTCAAGGTGGGGTCAAAGACCCATTTTCCAAGCATTTTCCCCTAAAGAAGCCGAGCACCAGGCAGGGGAAAGCTTGTACCCATTGTATCAGCGGTGGGTACAAGGCGGCACTGGGGATCGAACCCCAGCCTTTGAATCCTGCTATAGCAAGAACGTAATCAGGGGGATCGTCTGATTGCAACTCTGTCGTATGTTGTGGCAGTCGACTCAGGGTGTCGGCATGCAGAAGTTGCTTACCCGGCGAGTACTGGAGCTTGTAACAGAAACCTCCAAGGAAGAGAGACCAACGTTGTATGCAAGCGGCTGCCAGCAGTGGTGTCGGTCAGCAATCCTATGGGAGGCTGGTTGTCGGTAACAAGTGTGAACTCTCGACCTAAGAGAAAATCCCGGAACTTTGTTGCGCCAAGTACAAGGCCAAGGGCTTTGCGTTCCAGTTAGGAGTAATTCCTTTCAGCCTCTGTTAAGGTTTGTGAACGGAAGCCTATGGGCTTGTTCACATTGCTATATGTGGAATAGCACGGCACCAATACCCTGTGCGTCGTGTCACACTCCAGCTTGAGGTCTGCAGTTGTATTGAAATGGGCAAGTACCCCTTCCCAAGGAAAGCCTTCCTTAGCTTGCATAAATGCTGCGTCCCTCCCTGCTCGGTTTCCCAAAGCTATCGTGTGTTTTCCAGCAGCTTGTAAATTGGTGCAAGGACAGATGATAAATTTGCATGAACTTTGCATAAGATGTAATCATGTCCAAAAATGCATGCAGCTCCTGCTAATTTTGCGGACAAGGAGCTTGCATGATTCCTTCGATAAGCTGCTCTCTCGGATGAAACTCTCAGCCTATCCGGTGACCTAAGTAGGAAACAGACGCCTGGCAAAATTTACATTTGTCCAGTCTGAGTTTAACCCCGTGGTCCTGGAGACGCTGGAGCACAAGCCCTAATGCATTGGTGCTGCCGTGTTTTTCCCATATCAGTGAATTGTCGAGGTAAGCCTGGGCTCTGATATGCCTTGCAATATAGTGTCGATTTTCCGTTGAAAAATTGCAGGCACGGAAGCTATACCGAAAGGCAAGGTGTTTTAGCCAGACAATCCCAGGTGCTTATTGATAATGCACAGTTTCTTGGACTGGTCATTGAAGGGGATCTGATTATAATCATGACGCAGGTCAAGCATGCTGGATTGCTCGCCACCATTCAAATACGCAAAAATGTCATCAATAACAGGTAGCGGGTGTTGCACCAGCCCGCATGCAGGGTTTAGGGTTAGTTTGAAATCTGCGCAGATTTGAACAGTGCCATCCTTTTCCAGTACCAGCCCAATTTGTGTAGCCCACTCTGCATGTGTTACAGGGGACAACACTCCAATGGTTTCAAGCCTTTCGATCTCTTTGGATAACTTGTCGTGCCAAGCAAATGGAAGAGAATGGGCCTTTCAGAATTTTGGTGTGGCTCTTTTATGTTGCAGATGCACTGGTGGTATGTCTATCAGGCCCAATTCTGTGCTGAAAACGTATTTGAAATCCGAGATCACATTGTCCACAGTTGATGCACAGTTCTTCCCGAAGCTCTTCCCTAGCTGCGCCGCGATGTTGAGGACTCGACCCAGCATTGTTGAGTTTTATCACGTCACGTCTGCAGAGGCTTTGTCCTGAGCAGTCGATAACAATTAATGAGCCCTCTACGATAGTCCCATTTTACGAGACAGGCATATCCAACTGCCCCAGTACTGGCAAGATCCCTAGGTAACAGGAAAGTTTTGTGTGGCATGGGGACAATGGTGGCCACTGTTTTTGTGCTGCTCAAAAAGTTGCCTAGGCAGAACACACACCTGGACCAGTATTGGCAATCATCGGTATATTGCTCTCACACCACGTGGACATTCGGGGAATCGGAGGTTCCAACTGACATTTCCGAGATGCAACCAAAGTCCAGATGTGCATGCTGTTGGCCATGTCATCCAAGGTTTCCTCTGTTGCATATAAGGCTTGACTTGATCTGCTTCGAGCATGGGTTTTCTGGCATTCCTTGCTGACATCACTGAGGCACTTTTTTCAAAGTGCCCGAACCTGCTGCAGTGGTAGCATCGAGCTTACATCCAGCTATGCGCGTTTCCATTGTGTTTTGTGCTTCTGCACCATCCACACTCTAGTACTGGCTCATTGCATATCCGTCGCCACGTGCTTATCTTCTTTATGACTGTCAAATCTGAAGGAATCGTGTTGGTGTCCTTTTCTCCTGCCTCAGAGCTAAGTGCTATCGCTTTGGCTTCCTTCAGGGTATGGTCTGTTTTTGCCAGCAGCCTTTTGCATTTTTTTGCTGCCTCAGAGCTGCGTTATCGCTTCGGCTTCCTTCAGGTTGAGGTCTGTTTTGGCCAGCAGCCTTTGGCCTTTTCTGCTGCCTCAGAGCTGTGCTATTGCTTCGGCTTCCTTCAGGGTGATGTCTGTTTTCGCTGCATACTATCTTGTTGCGAAGAATTCTATCAAGCATGCTTTCGAAGTTGCAGCCATCCTCTATTTGGTAAATTTCAACATTGAATATATGAACAGACTCAGCTTCAAACTGGTGTCGGTTGAAAACTGGAAGATGTCTGTTATTTCCTGGTGTTTTGGGTCAAAATACGCACTTATAACTTCGAAGAATTCAATTACTTCTTTGTACTTCAGCGCATTTGGGTTCTTTGGCGCAACTTTTCCTGCAAGTACTTGTACTGTGAGTGTGCTCAGTGCATATAGGAGCAATGCCCTCTTCTTCATTGAATCTTGGATTCCAAAATAGGCTTCAACTTTCTCAAGATATACCCTCCAGTTGTCACTGCAGTCATCATACTCGAGAAGCTGGTGATGTGCCATGGCCGAAATGGTTGTGTCCAGCAACTCAGTCATGACCTTCGTTTCAGGTTGGCTCTCGTCGTGGGTTCGCTTTGAGCTCATCGCCACTGCTACATAGCTAGTACACGCGTTGCGCGTGCCAGGCTTCCCTGGAACACAGATGGATGCTCGGGATAGAAGAGCTTTTATTCGTACCAATCAGCTAGCTTCTATAGCATGACTAGTCGAGGGTGAGGGCAGGAAGGAACAAGGGAAAATATGAGAGACATGCACTTGGAGTTCACCGCAGTGATAAGGCAGAGTTTACAATACTTCTACTGTTGTATTCTGGTTGGCAATCAACATGCACACCACATACATCACGAAAAAGTCTCATCTTCATTGGTTGGTGCGTGCTACATGGCAATCCCCCAGTCTATGCTGGGAAGCTAACCCCCGGAGATATGTTGAAGGCCAGTTTCTTGGGTCGAACGGTTTTCATCGAAGTTCGATTTATCGGTTATAACAGCTGATTTTTGTACAGTATAGCCTTACATTTGAGCCTCAGGATTTCAGCAAGGAATGGCGTTGGATGTTACCAAAGACCCGGGGCTTGTTCTCCCCGTTTAGAGCAGCAAGGCTACAACGGCAAGCAATATGGTTAGTCATTCATTACAAACATCATTGCAGTAAGCCCAGGTAAGCCTGCCAATCAATGGAAAATGCATTACTGCAGCAAGTTCAGGTAAACCTTCGGAAGAAAATATGGAAGGCTCAAACACAACTCTATGAAATTCGATGCGGCAAAATTGTAAAAAGCACCAAAAGCAATGGTGGTATTTAAAAACTTTCTTCACAAAAGCATATAGGTAAAATCAGCTCTTGTTATGCACGTTGCTCATCGCAGATTTTCTGATCATCCATCCAATTTTCGTTGTAAGTGCATTTTAATGGTTTTTGTACACTTTGAACTATGGGCGTATCCATATTATGTCCGAAAGGGTTCTGGCACATTTGCATTTTTAGATTAATACTCTTCTTAGAGTCAGAATCCACTGCACAAAGCTGATACATTCTTGAGAATGATCCCAACTGTGAAAGGGGTAAGCAAATATG
Source organism: Amblyomma americanum (assembly GCF_052857255.1). Classification (NCBI taxonomy): domain Eukaryota; kingdom Metazoa; phylum Arthropoda; class Arachnida; order Ixodida; family Ixodidae; genus Amblyomma; species Amblyomma americanum. The sequence continues at coordinate 481,204,432 of NC_135497.1, read as the reverse complement.
TTATGCAGGGACGGGGGGGAAGTTTTGAGCAGCTGGATGATTGTTCACTGAAGAAGGCAATAGCGTATTGAAAGCTGCATTGTTCTGTGCACTATACTGATCTACAAAACACAAAATTTTCAATTGACTGAAGAATTGCTACATAAATCTGTTTCTCGTCTTATTTGATGTCGGTGTAGCGGCCTTTGTAATCGATGGCTGTTCAGTTAGGTCTGCACAATTCTTGCACTCTTAGTGATGCCGGTCATCCTATGTGAATGGTTGCATGCGAGGTGTTTTTGCGATCTCCCCAGCACCCTTTAGGATTTCCATCCTTCTGGGAAGAGCTGAAGTGGCAGAGATGTTGGTCATCATAAATGGCCAGTGCTTGGATCGTAATGCTTAGTGGTGCCTGATCAATAGGTAAAACCACAAATTGCAGCATAGATTACAGGGAGCACTTTAAAAAATGAGATTACACGTGATTGCAGCAGAACTTTCACTTGGGTACTGAAAAGGGCTGCGGGTCAACATTGCAAGGTGGCTGGTAAAGAGTGGACTTGGTGATTGTTTTCAAGGCTAGTTAACCTCCATAAGAAGTTTTTACTAGTGGGAAGTTTTGTTTCAACTCTGTATGTGAGTTTACAATTCTGTTGGTTAGATTGTGGAACCATGTAGAACGATGTGTTTTTTGATTATCCTTTCCTGATGTTTGTTCATAAGTACTTCATGGCAATCGATGAATTTGAAGATTTGGGAAGCATCTCTGCAGCATCTTTTTCCCCGTGTGGATGTTCTTGCTCATGTGCATTGCACCTGCTTTTGTTTCTTGAGGACTGTTTCTCTAATTTTAATAACCTATGTGCAGCTCAAAAGCCTGGAAGTCGAAAGTCTGTAAGAACAGGCCGGTTTCGTGGTGCAGAGGCAGCCCTCTTCTGGGGAAGGCTCGACAATCTGCAGCATGAACAGGAAGAGTTCAAGGACTCACACGACGGCATCTCCCTTGGCACGATATCAGTGGTATGTTAGGCATTGCCATTCAACATCACGAGACATTCGTGTTTTTTTAGGTCAAATTGCTTTAGTTTCCATGTATTATTTTCTTTCAGAATTCTTGTTGATGCATGGATGGCACCTAGTGAGCTTTGCCAGTTTGGTCAGTCCAGCCCACTCCTTAGAGATGTCATCTTTGAAGGCACGGCATCCTTCTGCACCTTGAGCTCTGTGATAAGTCAATTCATTTTTCAGGAGACACATTAAGTTCCGGATACCAGATTTTTGTTTTAGTTACCATATTACTTGCGTAATTTGAAGAATTTATCTTTCCTAAAATGAAAGCTCCAAAATGGAAAAGTGTGTGCGCAAATTTCTCGTAGATTTCACGAGCGAGTCCTAAAGAATTCTAAGCAAGGTCATTAATGGCGATATATATGGTATGTGGCTGCATGTTCTTTGACCCCGCAACTTGCACCCCTGGCTGGTCAAAAAAAAAAGTTTATTGAAACTAAAACATCGACACATACTCCTCATAATAGCGATGTTTCAGTGCACTGATTAAGTAATATGTGGTGATGCCTTTCTAACGCAGATGTATGGGTAGCTGCAGCTATGGGGGAGATGCATTTGAAATTCGTCCCGTTTTCAGGGCTTCAGTAGTGCTAGAGTGTTCACTTGTGGTTTCCCTGGCTTCTGCTATGGCTGATGTCAGACGACTGCTCACAGACTAAAGAATCCTGGTACATTAATTGGTATATTCTATGTATCTGCATCTGTCCTGCAGAGCCAGGCTTATTAAAGGGCAAACTCAACTGTCAGCAGGAGACTGGTAGCAGAGTGGCTGGTTCAAAGGTGCACAGCACCAGTTTTAACATTTCTGCTCACCCTCGCACGTTTCTAAAGTAGCTTTCCTTCATTTAACTAATTTAGAATAATATTTCTTAGTACGCTAACTGTCATCTTGAGACTGGTAGCCAGGTATAGTCCTTTTGGCATGGTGTCTGCATAGTGTTAAGAAATAAAGCAACTGCTAAACTGTGAAGCAGGTTTGGGATGTTGCACTCTATTTGATTTGATAGGTAGTGAGCGTGAAAAAAAAATGTATGCTTTTGAAGCAAACCACTGGGCTATTTTTTATGGCTTCATCATTATTCTAATAGATGTTGAGATATTGGATTTCATAACTTGACAGGAGTCCAAAATTCACATTCTGAGAAAATGACAAAAGCTAAGAAAACTCCATTACATGTGGGATGATAAAAAATAATGGCATGTTTGGCCATGGAAATGGCAAACAAGCCTCAGGCATGTAATATGAGTGACATTTTTCACCTGTAAGGCCCTTTCTCTATGCCTGCTGCCTGTTTTCAGATGCACATTTGTGTGCTGACACCTTTCTTCAACGCAAGTCCTTTCCTTGACTGCATTAACTTTAACTTTCTTGTTTATGGTTGAATCTTGGTGAAACTGCACAGTCCTCATGTTTTCCAAGGTGATTTCAAACATGCTATTAGTTCATTTCTTGGAGCCACATTGAAAAAAAAGGACGCCTAAATTAACCGCTATGCCGCTATTCTAATCACAGGCATCTCTGCTCGAGGTCTGCCACGCGGTCCTTCAAAGGTTTTGCGTATCCTAGATAACATCAGCTAAAGTTATCAAAAGCCACTCCCGCTGTCAGCCAGCATGGCGTCACCCAACCTGCATTGTTGCATGCGGTCGAAAGCTTCCTGTCTGCACCACTCGCTCACGCGCAGATCCCACAGAGAAACTGGAGGCCATACTGTCAGCTTTTTCTCTTGAGTCACTCGCGGTGAGCTCCGCCGATGAAAGCTGCAAGGAACCATGGTCGACATTGCCGATTAACAACTTCACCCTATTGTACGCCACTGATGCGGCTCGCGGTCTGTCGCCACGTACGCTACGCTATTGCCTGTTGTCATTGGCACCGATGACCACTGCCCAGTTTTCCACCCTGCTGCCTATTTTATGCATTTAATCAACGTTGCAAGTTCCCTCTTTGACTTTGCGATTGCTCACACTGATAAATTTTGCAAAATGGCGGCACCCCGAACCAAATACTGAAAATGGCGGAAAATTTAAACTAGCCAATAAAGAGTGCCAATTTTGCCACGTGGTAAAGGGCAGCCAGTCGCAAGGCCGCGACTTTGTTTTTGTTTTTGGCGTTTTTCTCGGCTTTGAACAGGTGGAGCGGCCGCCGCATTGGCATGAAAGAAACCTGGCAAGCTCCACTTTTAAACAAGGCTGGAGAGAGAGCATTATGGCAGATGGTGTTGAATTACACAGGCACAGAAAATGGACATATTTTGGTGACACCTCGCGAGTTTCTGTGCCGCGACGGCACATTCATTGGGCAATTTCTCAAAAGCTACGCAAGTCTCGGGCTCCAATCTTCACTTGTCGATGGAAAAGAACCTCGCGAATCTGAATATGTCAAAATTGACAAAATTGACATATTGCCTTTCTCCAGCAGTTTCGAACGGTGGTAGGACTTACCTTCCACCACGACCCGGTGAGCATCTCTGCGGCCTGCTTGACGTTTATTGCTGTTGGCTGGTGTATTCTAAGGTTAACTCTTTCCTTACCGCAGAAAACGGCCGTTTTTGCTATGTGTCGACAAAATATTTTTTTTCTTGGGAGAATTTTGTTGCTCAATAAATTGTTATATATGAAAATGTAGCTGATTGTTTTGCCTTTCCAATGTAGTTAAATACAAAGTAATCACTGCACCATTTTTTGACATTTTATTTCTGAAATCTGAAGAAAAGGAAGAAAAACCTACATGCGAAGACACAAAATTGACACTATACTTCACCACACATAGAATAAAAAGAAACTGAAATATACATATGATTGTGCGTGAACTCAGGTACACTTCCTGAAAATTTGAGCGCTCTAGGTAAAAAATTACATTTTCAAGTGAGCTTTGAACTCAGCGCCCATGACGCATGTGCCAATCGGCGAAACAGTTGCGCGTTGTCGTGAAGCACAGGTGCGCTTCACAGGTTCTGCAAAAAATATTTGTCTTGAGTTCTTTCTTTGTGTTCTCATAACATTGCTTGCAGTTCCTTCGGTTGTCAACCTTCTCAGGCTTATGGCGAATCCAGGGGGGTGGCAGATAAGATATGCCGGCTGGTTGATCGTCATCAAGATTCAAAATTTGCTTGATGAGCATCTCTCGGAAAGAAAGCTGGTCAAAGCGGGCACTCAGACGTAGCTCAGGAATATCGGGGTACTCCTTCCGATGCTCTTGAAACAGAATAAAACTATTTACACAGGCTATATCTATGCAGTGAAAAAAGAGTGTTTTCCACCAGCGCACACATTTACAAAGCACATTGTACGTTCCAATGATCTGGTCTGACTTGTCAACACCCAGCATACCTGCGTTGTACTCATGCACAAACAAGGGCTTTCTTATGGTCCTCTCGCTCCACTTGTTGCCCACTTTTATACGTCTCTTTGCAGGTACATGTTCGTTGGCTGTATGAATGGTGCTCATAAGACTGACAGCCCGACGGTCCTTCCACTGAAGAAACAAAACGTTTCCTTCCCTCATCCAACGGATGTCTCCACGTTCTGCTTTCTTTTCCCATTTTGAATCTTTTAGATCGACAGGAAAGCCTCGATGATCTTTTCTCGTTGTTCCACACGCCAGCGTTTTGCACTGAAGGAGGTGTTCGAAAAGGTGCTTCGAAGTATAAAAATTGTCCATGTAAATTCTGTATCCCTGTCCTAAATATTTATCACAAAGTTTACTGACTACATCAAAAGCCAATCCATGTGGTCCCGGTGTCTCCCGCTTGCCCGTGTAAACGAAGAACTGTAGTGTGTATCCAGTTTCTGACTCAGCTAAAACCCACAATTTGTAACCCCACTTCGTCACCTTGTCCCGAATGTATTGCCTGATTCCCGAGCGTGCTTTAGATTTTACCATCCTTTCATCGACTGAAATGGCTTCCCGTGGCTGAAAAAGTCGTGCCGACGTCTCGTTGATTTCTCGAAGTAGCGGGAGTACCTTCCGCAGTTTGCCAGCTGAAGCATCATCCTCAGGGTCTGAGACATGCAAAAAAGCAAGCAGGGAGAAGAAACGCTTCCTGCTCATGATCTTCCCTGGGAGCTGACCGCCGTAGATTGTTCCGGTGTTCCAATACAAGTGGAGGCGAGGTAGTTGCACTATGCCCATGTAAATCAAGAGCCCAATGAAATGCAACATCTCAGGGGACGTGACCTCTAGCCAAGAGCCATCTGGCTGAGCATAGCTCGGCTTCTCAAAAATCTTCATCCACGCATACTTGTTTGTGTGTGCACAGAAAGTGGTAATCATGTCAGCGGTAAAAAACATCATGAACATGTCCAGTGCACCGAGAAACCTCCGCGTCTCACTCCGGCGCGTCACGTCCAAGTGTACGCCCGGTGCGCGTTTCGGTGAGAACCTGACTCGGCATGGCGTGTTTGGCAAAATATCGCCTCCGTATGTAGTTGACACCCTGAAATAAAAACGTAAACAGGTGTCGTCGCTTACAAAGCACGCGCACCGCATAAAAACAATACTGATATCCGAAACTATGCTTACCTTGCCACACTAGTTGAAGGTCCGGGCTGCGTAGACGAATCATCACTGTCTGAGTCGAAATCAGACGATCCAATGTCCTCTACGGACTCCTCACTACTGCTCATACTCAGAATATTGGCATCAGAAGCAGCGGAATCACTTTTAGATCACTTCTTTTCTAGTGGCGCGTCACGTGTTCTCAGCGCGAAGTCGCGAAAACTCCGCACTACCTCCTCCGCGGGTTTTTTTTTTTTTTCGCAACAGCCTTCGTGCCGGAACGCAAAAAAACACAACGAAAACGTGCAGTAGTTCTTTTATTAGTGGCCAGATGGCGCCACACGTCCGTAAGCGCGAGTTTTATTTTTGGCGGGGCGTTCAAAAACCGTCGATCCATTGCGTTCGATGCTCTATGGCGCGGTAAGGAAAGAGTTAATCAGCAGCCGCTGAACTAGGCGCCTTTGAAATCTGTCTTCACGCTCCTAATTATCCCCTGGTCGAGAGGCTGGAGTAGTGAAGTGCAATTTGGGGGCAGGAGCTCGAGGCGCACATTTGTCAATTGAAGAGGAATGGAAACATGTTATGCAGGAAGAGGGTGGTTTTGAGCAGCTGGAGTTCACTGAAGGAGGCAATTGCATGTTGAAAGCTGTATTGTTGTGTGCACCATACTCATTACTCTGAAGAGTCATCTTCAGAAACGAAGCGTCACGGGGCCAATCTACACATGCAAAATTTTCAGATGACTGAAGAATTGCATAAATCTGTTTCCCGTTTTATTTGGTGTCTGTATAGATGCCTTTTCATCCGCTGACTGCTGAGTCTGTTGAGTCTTCAAAGTCCTTGCACTCTCAGTGATGCCATTCATCCTACTGTGAATGGTTGCATGCGAGGTGTTTTTGTGATCTCCTCAGCACCCTTTGAGTTTTCCACCCTTTGGGGAACAGCTGGAGTGGCAGAGATGTTGGTCATCATAAGTGACCAGTGCTTTGATCATAATGGTTGGTGGTGCCTGGTAAACAGGTAAAAGCACAAAGTGCAGCTTAGATTATAGGGACCACTTAGAAAAAAAGATTACTCGTGATCTCAGGAAAACTTTCACTTGGGTACAGCAAAGGTCTGCTGGCCAGCATTGCAAGGCGGTGGTACAGAGTGGGCTTGGTGATTGTTTTCAAGGCTAGTTAACCTAAGTTAACTAGAATAAGAAGTTTTTACTAGTCGGAAGTTTTGTTTCAACTCTGTATGTGGGTTTACAATACGGTTGGTGAGATTATGGAACCATGTGGAACGATATGTTTTTTGATTACCGTTTTCTGATGTTTGTTCATAAATACTTCATGGAGGTCAATGAATTTGAAGATTTGGGAAACATCTCTGCAGTATATTTTTTTTCCCTGTGTGGACGTTCTTGTTTATGTGCATTCTGCCTGCTTTTGTTTCTTAAGGCCTATTTCTCTAATCTTTACTTAACTAACCTACATGCAGCTCAAAAGCCTGGAAGTCGAACGCCTCCAAGAACATGCTGCATTCTTGGTAGCAGGCCTCTTCTGGGAAGGGCTTGACATTCCACAGCATGAACTGGAAGAGTTCAAGTGCTCACACGGTGGGATCACCCTTGGCACCATATCAGTCGTATGGTAGGCATTGCCATTCAACATCACGAGACATTTGTGTTTTTTTTGGGTCAGATTGCTTCAGTTTCCATTAATTGTTTTCCTTCAAAATTGATCTGCTGCATGGCTTGCACCCATCTAGCTTTGCCAGTTTGGTCAGTCAAGCCCACTCCTCAGAAATGTAACCTTTGAAGGCACGGCACCCATCTCCATCTTGAGCTCTGTGATAAGTTAATTCATTTTACAGCAGACTCATTAAGTTTCGGAGACCAGAGATTTTTGTTTGAATGGTGGCTGCATGTTCTTTGACCCTGCAATTCGAACCCCTGGTTGGCCAGAAAAAAGTTTATTCTAATTCGATGCAACTGCACATAGTAGTGATGTTTCCGTGCACTGGTTTACTAATATGTGGTGATCCCTTCCTTACGCAGATGTATGGGGAGCTGCACCTACGGGGGTAGAGGGGATTCAAAATTCATCCCATTTTCAGGGCTTCAGTAGTGCGAAAGTGTTCACTTGTCATTTCTCTAAGCCTCTGCAACAGTTGATGTGAGACGAGTGCTTGCAGACTGTAAAGAATCCAGGTACATTAAGCGGTACACTGTTTGTATCTTCCTCTGTACTGCAGGGCCCACTTTATTAAAGAGCAAACTCAACAGTTAGCAGGAGACTGGTAGCGGGGAAGCTGGTTTGCAGGTGCACTGCCCAGTTTTCAGTTCTCGTCACCCTCGCACGTTTCCTAAGGTACCTTTCCTTCATTTAACTAATAAAGAATAATAGTATTGTAGTGCGCTATCCGGGCTATCCGGCATCTTTAGACTGGTAGCCAGGTACACTCGTTTTAGCAATATGGGTACATAGTGTTAGGGATTTCAGCAACTGCTAAAATGCGAAGCTGCTTCAAGATGTTACACTCTTTTTGATAAGTAGTGATCATGAAAAAAAAATTCATGCTTTTGAAGCTAACCACTGGGCAATTTTTTATGGCTTCATTATTATTCTAAGCTCACAGGTGGAATATCTGCTTTGAAGAATCTCTACAAGCTGGGCACCTATGTTTTTTCATTCTTAAATCTCATTAATTATTTGGAAGTCATACAGAAACTTTAATATGTTTGAATTGACCAGATTTTCAAATTAAGAGACCACAGCAAAAGAAATTAACCCAGGGAAAAAATTTGCTTGCAGGATTGTGCAATCTTTATTGGTTGAACTTTGTGGTTACGGAACATTGGTGCATAACAGTTGGCCATCCAGCTGCATTGACTTTGGCCAGGTTTGAGGAGAGAGAAACAAAGGCACCTTTTAGTCCGGCTCTGCCCTGACAAAGTGCCGGAGCACATTACTTTTAAACTGGTTTTTATGCCTGCATTGCAGTAAAGCACGTGTTCTTCTGTGTATGTGCATGCTTTTATGGTTTGTAAGCCGTGCCAGATTGGTGTTGGCGCTGATACTACTGGGGTTGGTGCACTTTGCTTATAGGGCATCGACATTTCTAATCGTCATCACTCTGCAGTGGTGCCTCTTGGCTCCAAGAAGCTTGCGCTTGATTGGTTTGTGCTGAAATCAGGATCGGGCTTCCTTGTAAAGCAACTGAGATGTGAGACTTAAGAGGGCTGGTGCACGGCAGGGGTTTGAGTTATGTGGCCATAGTTACATTAGAAATTACGGGACTGTAGAAATTGTTAGAATTATTCGGGAATTCAAATTGTTGGGTTCGAATTATTGCATTAATTGTTTATTACTTAGTGGCATGTTCTTGAAGCCAAAGGGCTGGGGGCTTGGAGTGGAGGGAGTGGGGGATATTGAGTGCTGTAAACAGGCACACTTCACTTGAACAGCCGCTAGTGGCAGACTTCCTTGTTCTGTCAGATTTGGAAGGAAAAAATAAGCTATGACCTGTTCTTTATGTCTTCCTCATAAGTGTGAAATCTGGGCTGTAAGTACTAGTGGCTGATATAGTATACCCACTATGCAGCTCGTCAGATGTGGTTGACAGCACTGGCTTTAGCATGCGCCATTTTTTTACTTGCATAATTATGTTACATTCGGACAGAGTCCTGAGAACTATGAACACAAGGCTGAGCATTCAAATGTGTCCAATTGCAAGGTGTTTTATTTATTGTGCATGGCAGTGGGTCCACCACACAAGAGCAGTGTTGCATAGTTTGAGCAATGAAGCCCGTTAAACTGGTCACTTGCTAAAGATTTGCTGAATGGCTGAAGAAGTGGAATCCCAGGCGAAAATTTCTAACTGGTTATTTTCTAACTGGTTCCAGTCCAGCTGGTTTAAGGAACAATTTCCACTTGCAACTGGGACCGGTTGCAACTGGAGCCAGTTCGACAATACCAGTTGCAATCCCAGATGCAGCTGGTTCCCGTTGCAATTCTGGATGTAACGGGGAACTACAGCGTCCCAGTCGCAGACATCCCAATGGAAGCATCGGGATGTCCAAGCACTCTAGCTAGCTCAAATACATTTGAGTAAGCGAGTAAATGGCTTCACGGGAGCCGAAAACACTGCAGATGACTTTTGCGTGTATTAGTGTTTATTGCGCTTTACACCTTCGCTGAACCTTAAATCTTTTCGCTGAGCATGTTTGTCAGTGTTCAGACAGCTGCAGTTGCATCAATACTTTTCTGCCGAGCCCAATAGGTCAAGGTTGCTTCAAAACAGAACATCCATACGAGTGAGCATAAAAATATAACGTACCGCTAAATGCATTAAAATTTTTTTCATTTTGGATGCTGGACTGGAAAGGGCACAACTCCTGCCGGTGAAAATGACTTGTGGTACTAATTGATACTGATGGGTCCACTTCACAGAATTGTAAAAGCAAGCAAACTGTCTTCCTTCAGCCCCATCAAGGAAAGAACTGTTGAAAAATCTTGCCAACAATATTAAGCAAAAAATTAATATAATGTTGAGGTTCTTCAAACAAAACGTTCTTATGGAACGTGATGAGAAATCATACACACCGTCCACACGATCGTTGCCCCCATTGCTACCCTACCTCTTGTAGCATGTGCAAAAGTGATGCTTGTTTTGCATCATCTCCTTTTATACTTAGCACTCTGCTTGCTATGGTGCAAAAATTAACAATTTTTAAATTCTAACTATTACTTTTTTCACAGCTGTAATCACCATCCACAGTTTGCGATATTGTGGGTAAAATACATTAGGAACTTGAATGCACTGGTGGCGTAGGGAATATGGCTACACACTATCTGCACCGACAATCTTAGTCACTGCATATAACGGTAGCCTGCACCGACAATCTGTGTGGTAGTCACTGCGTATAACGGTAGTCGCGGCTGGTTGCGGTTTCAAAAATAGTTCTTCTAATGGTAGGAAAATTATAATGTTCCCCTGCCCGAAATGCTTATGTCAAAATGGGCTGGAGGGTGGGCTTAATAAAAAGGAAAAATTTAGCTGTAGTGTTAATATTGCAGGCACACGATAAGTTCGAGCTGCAGCGCAACCATGCATGCATGCAAACGCGCAATGCAGAATAATGAGGGAAGTGGTGTGATTTGCCAGGAGAGCATCTACGGGCATTTTCACATGCAGCACATGCAGTGCGATCAGATTGATGTTGCATGACAAGCCAGCTTCTAGTTTATTTTACAATATGTTCACTTAACTCTGCGCCTGACTCCACGAGGTGCTGAGCTGCAGCAGCATTTATTTCCTTCTCAACATCCCTCCAAGCAGTAAAGAAACTTCCTATTTGGTTTTAGCCATGACCAGTTCTGCCCAGTTGGCCCTCAGGTAGAATTTATGCTTCCCATCCGACTACAAATGGAACCACTTCCCTGTTGGTCCCCAGTTCCTTCCATTTGGCTGTTTACTGCGAATGATGTTTCCCAGTTGTGGTGAACTGGTATCATTTGCCACGAACTTGGTCCCCCATCTGGGACTTTTTACTGTGACCAGTTGGGTTCCATCAAAAACCAGTTAATCCCAGTTCAATTTCCAGTTGAAGACTTTCACCTGGGATGTATGTGGCTGTCACCAGTCATCACTAAGTTTTATGGCATTTTCGCATGGAGGCAGGTCAAGCACCAGCCCGCATGCAGGGTTTAGGGTTAGTTTGAAATCTGCACAGATTTGAACAGTGCCATCCTTTTCCAGTACCAGCCCAATTTGTGTAGCCCACTCTGCATGTGTTACAGGGGACAACACTCAGATGGTTTCAAGCCTTTCGATCTCTTTGGATAACTTGTCGTGCCAAGCAAATGGAAGAGAATGGGCCTTTCAGAATTTTGGTGTGGCTCTTATGTTGCAGATGCACTGGTGGTATGTCTATCAGGCCCAATTCTGTGCTGAAAACGTATTTGAAATCCGAGATCACATTGTCCACAGTTGATGCACAGTTCTTCCCGAAGCTCTTCCCCAGCTACGCCGCAATGTTGAGGACTCGACCCAGCATTGTTGAGTTTTATCACGTCACGTCTGCAGAGGCTTTGTCCTGAGCAGTCGATAACAATTAATGAGCCCTCTACGATAGTCCCATTTTACGAGACAGGCATATCCAACTGCCCCAGTACTGGCAAGATCCCTAGGTAACAGGAAAGTTTTGTGTGGCATGGGGACAATGGTGGCCACTGTTTTTGTGCTGCTCAAAAAGTTGCCTAGGCAGAACACACACCTGGACCAGTATTGGCAATCATCGGTATATTGCTCTCACACCACGTGGACATTCGGGGAATCGGAGGTTCCAACTGACATTTCCGAGATGCAACCAAAGTCCAGATGTGCATGCTGTTGGCCATGTCATCCAAGGTTTCCTCTGTTGCATATAAGGCTTGACTTGATCTGCTTCGAGCATGGGTTTTCTGGCATTCCTTGCTGACATCACTGAGGCACTTTTTTCAAAGTGCCCGAACCTGCTGCAGTGGTAGCATCGAGCTTACATCCAGCTATGCGCGTTTCCATTGTGTTTTGTGCTTCTGCACCATCCACACTCTAGTACTGGCTCATTGCATATCCGTCGCCACGTGCTTATCTTCTTTATGACTGTCAAATCTGAAGGAATCGTGTTGGTGTCCTTTTCTCCTGCCTCAGAGCTAAGTGCTATCGCTTTGGCTTCCTTCAGGGTATGGTCTGTTTTTGCCAGCAGCCTTTTGCATTTTTTTGCTGCCTCAGAGCTGCGTTATCGCTTCGGCTTCCTTCAGGTTGAGGTCTGTTTTGGCCAGCAGCCTTTGGCCTTTTCTGCTGCCTCAGAGCTGTGCTATTGCTTCGGCTTCCTTCAGGGTGATGTCTGTTTTCGCTGCATACTATCTTGTTGCGAAGAATTCTATCAAGCATGCTTTCGAAGTTGCAGCCATCCTCTATTTGGTAAATTTCAACATTGAATATATGAACAGACTCAGCTTCAAACTGGTGTCGGTTGAAAACTGGAAGATGTCTGTTATTTCCTGGTGTTTTGGGTCAAAATACGCACTTATAACTTCGAAGAATTCAATTACTTCTTTGTACTTCAGCGCATTTGGGTTCTTTGGCGCAACTTTTCCTGCAAGTACTTGTACTGTGAGTGTGCTCAGTGCATATAGGAGCAATGCCCTCTTCTTCATTGAATCTTGGATTCCAAAATAGGCTTCAACTTTCTCAAGATATACCCTCCAGTTGTCACTGCAGTCATCATACTCGAGAAGCTGGTGATGTGCCATGGCCGAAATGGTTGTGTCCAGCAACTCAGTCATGACCTTCGTTTCAGGTTGGCTCTCGTCGTGGGTTCGCTTTGAGCTCATCGCCACTGCTACATAGCTAGTACACGCGTTGCGCGTGCCAGGCTTCCCTGGAACACAGATGGATGCTCGGGATAGAAGAGCTTTTATTCGTACCAATCAGCTAGCTTCTATAGCATGACTAGTCGAGGGTGAGGGCAGGAAGGAACAAGGGAAAATATGAGAGACATGCACTTGGAGTTCACCGCAGTGATAAGGCAGAGTTTACAATACTTCTACTGTTGTATTCTGGTTGGCAATCAACATGCACACCACATACATCACGAAAAAGTCTCATCTTCATTGGTTGGTGCGTGCTACATGGCAATCCCCCAGTCTATGCTGGGAAGCTAACCCCCGGAGATATGTTGAAGGCCAGTTTCTTGGGTCGAACGGTTTTCATCGAAGTTCGATTTATCGGTTATAACAGCTGATTTTTGTACAGTATAGCCTTACATTTTCCTCTACATTCACAATGTGTATTACAGTTCTGGGAAATTGTTCGATATACAGAATAATTCGATCTGAGTTTGATATAATACGGTTGAATATAATGTGATCTCTCTCGGGAGAAACTTTTGCCATAAATGGTGGCATAAGCAGGTGAGAATTTTCGGATCTGGAAGGTATCCTAGTCTAAACTTTTTCTAAATATAATTGCTTCTTCCCTCACAGTGCGAAAGCAATGCTACTGTAGCCCCTACCCTACAGCCTGGAATCTGGCTTTAGGGTGAAGTAAAATCCTCGTGCACTTTGCTCAGGCTATGCAAATAGAGCGATCAAGGCACAAAGCTAGCAGCAAAGGGCAAGGGCAGTAAATTGTCTTGTGGCACTTGCATTGGCAGGAATATCACTCAAGAGCCCGAAGCAGTGCTGATGGCGACGGCGATAAGGGGAAAGCCGCTGTGCACATCAGCGATTGACATCTGGGGGTGCTCATGTCAATGATAGCATCAATGGGGAGCTATGGCCACATCACTTTTCCTCTGCCACTTGCGCTTTTAGGCCTTGTTGGCAGAAATGTCTGTTCGCTCTGAAGAACTACACAACTGCTCGCTGTGGTTGCAGCTCCACTGGTTGAGCCTCAGGATTTCAGCAAGGAATGGCGTTGGATGTTACCAAAGACCCGGGGCTTGTTCTCCCCGTTTAGAGCAGCAAGGCTACAACGGCAAGCAATATGGTTAGTCATTCATTACAAACATCATTGCAGTAAGCCCAGGTAAGCCTGCCAATCAATGGAAAATGCATTACTGCAGCAAGTTCAGGTAAACCTTCGGAAGAAAATATGGAAGGCTCAAACACAACTCTATGAAATTCGATGCGGCAAAATTGTAAAAAGCACCAAAAGCAATGGTGGTATTTAAAAACTTTCTTCACAAAAGCATATAGGTAAAATCAGCTCTTGTTATGCACGTTGCTCATTGCAGATTTTCTGATCATCCATCCAATTTTCGTTGTAAGTGCATTTTAATGGTTTTTGTACACTTTGAACTATGGGCGTATCCATATTATGTCCGAAAGGGTTCTGGCACATTTGCATTTTTAGATTAATACTCTTCTTAGAGTCAGAATCCACTGCACAAAGCTGATACATTCTTGAGAATGATCCCAACTGTGAAAGGGGTAAGCAAATATGTTATGCAGGGACGGGGGGGAAGTTTTGAGCAGCTGGATGATTGTTCACTGAAGAAGGCAATAGCGTATTGAAAGCTGCATTGTTCTGTGCACTATACTGATCTACAAAACACAAAATTTTCAATTGACTGAAGAATTGCTGCATAAATCTGTTTCTCGTCTTATTTGATGTCGGTGTAGCGGCGTTTGTAATCGATGGCTGTTCAGTTAGGTCTGCACAATTCTTGCACTCTTAGTGATGCCGGTCATCCTATGTGAATGGTTGCATGCGAGGTGTTTTTGCGTTCTCCCCAGCACCCTTTGAGATTTCCATCCTTCTGGGAAGAGCTGAAGTGGCAGAGATGTTGGTCATCATAAATGGCCAGTGCTTGTATCATAATGGTTAATGGTGCCTGATCAATAGGTAAAACCACAAATTGCAGCATAGATTATAGGGACCACTTTAAAAAAGATTACTTGTGATTGCAGCAAAACTTTCACTGGGTACTACAGAGGGCTGTGGGCCAACATTGCAAGGTGGCTGGTACAGAGTGAGCTTGGCGATTGTTTTCAAGGCTAGTTAACCTCCATAAGAAGTTATTACTAGTGGGAGGTTTTGTTTCAACTTTGTATGTGGGTTTACAATTCTGTTGGTGAGATTTTGGAACCATGTGGAATGATGTTTTTTGATTACCCGGTTCTGATGTTTGTTCATAAGTACTTCATGGCGATTGATGAATCTGAAGATTTGGGAATCATCTCTGCAGCATCTTTTTCCCTGTGTGGATGTTCTTGCTCATGTGCATTGCGTCTGCTTTTGTTTCTTGAGGCCTGTTTCTCTAATTTTAATAACCTACGTGCAGCTCAAAAGCCTGGAAGTCAACAGTCTCCAAGAAAAGGCTGGTTTTATGGTGCAGAGGCAGCCTTCTTCTGGGAAAGGCTCGACAATCCACAACATGAACAGGAAGAGTTCAAGCACTCACACGACGGCATCATCCTTGGCACGATATCAGTGGTATGTTAGGCATTGCCATTCAACATCACGAGACATTCGTGTTTTTTTTAGGTCAAATTACTTTAGTTTCCATGTATTGTTTTCCTTCAGAATTCTTGTTAATGCATGGATGGCACCTAGTGAGCTTTGCCAGTTTGGTCAGTCCAGCCCCACTCCTTAGAGATGTCGTCTTTGAAGGTACGGCATCCTTCTGCACCTTGAGCTCTGTGCTAAGGCAATTCATTTTGCAGGAGACACATTAAGTTCTGGAGACCAGATTTTTGTTTTAGTTACCATATTTGCTTGCGTAATTTGAAGAATTTATCTTTCCTAAAATGAAAGCTTCAAAAATGAAAAAGTTGGTGTGCAAATTTCTCGTAGAGTTCACGAGCGAGTCCTAAAGAATTCAAAGCAGTCATAAATCGCGATATACATAGCATGTGGCTGCATGTTCTTTGACCCCGCAACTTGCACCCCTGGCTGGTCAAAAAAAAAGAGTTTATTGAAACTAAAACATCGACACATACTCCTCATAGTAGGGATGATTCAGTGCACTGATTAATATGTGGTGATGCCTTTCTAACGCAAATGTATGGGTTGCTGCAGCTATGGGGGAAGCATTTGAAATTCGTCCCGTTTTCAAGGCTTCAGTAGTGCTAGAGTGTTCGTTCACTTGTGGTTTCTCTGGCTTCTGCTATGGCTGATGTGAGACGAGTGCTCACAGACTAAAGAATCGTGGTACATTAAGTGGTACATTCTATGTATCTTCTTCTGTACTGCAGAGCCAGGCTTAATAAAGGGCAAACTCAACTGTCAGCCTGAGACTGGTAGCAGAGTGGCTGGTTCAAAGGTGCACTGCACCATTTTTCACATTTCTGGTCACCCTCGCACATTTCTAAAGTAGCTTTCCCTCATTTAACTAATTAAGAATAATATTTTTTAGTACGCTAACTGGCATCTTGAGACTGGTAGCCATGTATACTCCTTTTGGCATGATGTCTGCATAGTGTTAAGATATAAAGCAACTGCTAAACTGTGAAGCAGGTTTGGGATGTTGCACTCTATTTGATTTGATAGGTAGTGAGCGTGAAAAAAAAAATGTATGCTTTTGAAGCCAACCACTGGGCTATTTTTTATGGCTTCATTATTATTCTAATTGATGTTGAGATATTTGATTTCCTAACTTGACAGGAGTCCAAAATTCGCATTCTGAGAAAATGACAAAACTAAGAAAACTCCATTACATGTAGGATGATAAAAATAATGGCATGTTTGGCCATGGAAATGGCAAACAAGCCTCAGGCATGTAATATGAGTGACATTTTTCACCTGTAAGGCCCTTTCTCTATGCCTGCTGCCTGTTTTCAGATGCACATTTGTGTGCTGACACCTTTCTTCAATGCAAGTCCTTTCCTTGACTACATTAACATAACTTTCTTGTTTTTGGTTGAATCTTGGTGAAACTGCACAGTCCTCTCAAGTTTTCCGAGATGATTTCAAATATGCTATTAGTTTTCAGATAAATGAACAAATTCTAGAGATAATTAAAACCAGTCTATTTCTTGGAGCCACATTGAAAAAAAAAGGTTGCCTAATTTAACCGCTACTCTGATATTCTAATCACAGGCATCTCTGCTTGAGGTCTGCTACGCCGATATTCTAATCACAGGCATCTCTGCTCGAGGTCTGCCATGCGGTCCTTCAAAGGTTTTGCATATCCATGATAACATCAGCTAAGGTTATCAAAAGCCACTCCCGCTGTCAGCCAGCATGGCGTCACCCAACCTGCATTGTTGCATGCGGTCGAAAGCTTCCTGTCTGCGCCACTCACTCACACGCAGATCCCACAGAGAAACTGGAGGTTTTTCTCTTGAGTCACTCGCGGTGAGCTCCGCCGATGAAAGCTGCAAGGAACCATGGTCGACATTGCCGATTAACAACTTCACCCTATTGTACGCCACTGATGCGGCTCGTGGTCTGTTGCCACGTACGCTACGCTATTGCCTGTTGTCATTGGCACCGATGACCACTGCCCAGTTTTCCACCCTGCTGCCTATTTTATGCATTTAATCGACGTTGCAAGTTCCCTCTTTGACTTTGCGGTTGCTCACACTGATAAATTTTGCAAAATGGCGGCACCCCGAACCAAATACCAAAAATGGCGGAAAATTCAAACTAGCCAATAAAGAGTGCCAATTTTGCCACGTGGTAAAGGGCAGCCAGTCGCAAGGCCACGTCTTCGTTTTTGTTTTTGGCGTTTTTCTCGGCTTTGAACAGGTGGAGCAGCTGCGGCATTGGCATGAAAGAAAGCTGGCAAGGTCCACTTTTAAACAAGGCTGGAGAGAGAGCAATATGGCAGATGGTTTTGAATTACACAGGCATAGAAAATGGACATAATTTGGTGACACCTCGCGAGTTTCTGTGCCGCGGTGGCACATTCATTGGGCAATTTCTCAAAAGCTACGCGAGTCTTGGGCTCCAATCTTCACTTGTCGGTGAAAAAGAACCTCACGAATCCTAATATGACAATAATCAAAAATGGATATTTTCGCATACTTTCAACTCTGAAAACCCATGTCCCTCTTTAAGGAAATATGGGTCACTATGGCATTCGTGGATGCAACCGTTTATTTAAGCTGCATGTTCATTGCTTTCCACAAATCTTGTATTTTCTCAGAAAGGAGCTTCGGCACTGCAGCAGAAGTTTGCTCCACATCAATTCCTTCTTGCGCCCCCAATACAGTGAAATCACGATATACCGAATTTCAAGGGAGCACCGAAATTCATTCGTTATTTTGAAATATCATTAAAGTGAAAATCGCGTAGAGTAGCGCCAATAATTAGAGATCACCTACCTCAGCTCTAAAGCAGCGGGTACGCTTGGAAATGGTTATTTCCGGCCAACAAATACACACGGTTGAAAACACAGCATTTATTTGAAAAAATCTGATCTTTTCCTGGTTATGCGAGTGGGTTCGTTATGCGAATAAATATGGTATATATACCGTAATGCAAATGGTTCATGTCAGTTTTTTCGAGGTCATTCGATAATTAGAACATCGGATAATTCAAACTTTTTCCCAGTCCTGTGAAGTTCTAATTAACAAGCTTTTACTGTACTTCTGCTTCGAGATTTATTACAGGAAAGAGACTTTGGTCAGAGCTACTCACAGATCCATCCACGAGGTGCGTGATATCTTGATCTAGAACTGCAAACAAACCACAGAAATAAAGTTTGTACAGCAGACTGCTTTAAAGCATACCGTGCAAGTCGGGAAAATCGCATTATAAGCAGTACTGCACTGTAACCAAAACAGTTTTTCCGTGCATTCGCATTTTCAGAATGGCCAGCCTACGTTTCAAAATGCACTTGACAATGCATCAGACTCGGAACACTGCAATCACAGGCAACAAAGACCTTTATTTGATCTTTCTGTCGAAGCGTCATAATGAATGACAAAATATTTTAGTCTGGCGCTGTGACTGAACTGCATTGCTAGTGGCTTCATCTTCAAAAACAGTGAAGCAGTTGCTCGCTGTGGTTTCTCTGAGTGCAGGAGAGGTACAGTTTGTTGCAACAGTCGAGCGCGTCTTTGCAGAAAACTTCTGCACTTTCACTCATTTCGTCAGGCTCATCCTCAGATAGAAACTTATCGTGAGGACACACCGCTGCCATGATGTCTCTATTTGTGGCAGGTACTTCACACAGAACTCCGTCGGAGTCGTCGACGACGAGGAGCTTATCTCATGCCGGTCTTTATAACTCTGAGTACAACCGTTCAATGGGCTGAAACCATCATGCCCCAAGATGTTTACAAGGCACCTGGCCTTGGCTTGCAATATTGAGCCACTCACAGGAACGCTGTCGGCTCGGATCTCGCGAAACCGTCTAAAGTGGCGACTTCTTCGTACTTTGAAGCATAAATCCACAGAGTCTTCCTGGAGCTGTTGTTGCAACTTGTCGCTGTTCTTCCGAATGACGAACACAGTAATGTCAGTGACAGCATACTTTTTTCCCACCGTAGCCTTTTCTAAACTACCCTCAATGCCTTGCAATGCTCTGCTTGGTTTCAACAGCTTGCCATTTCCTGGCTTTCGGAGGAGCAGACACCATCGGAACTGAAGACAACCTGGGCTAGTAGACTTGCTCACGTTATCAACTTATTGTTACTTGCGATGAAACATCTCGCTCATGGGCTCAGGCATGACAAGACGCTGCTGCATGTGCACTTGGTACAAGCAGCACATCATGCCGTGCGTGCCATGCGCTCGCCGCGGCGGCTGCAGCTTAGTATGCTCGCCTGGCCATGCCATCACATGCTTTAAAGTTTTGCCCAATCAGTGTGCCCAACGGAGGAGCATTGGAGAGAGAGGAAAACCGCCTGCTTTGTGACTTCAATTTTTTTTTTCTATCCTCTCCTGCCTTCAGCCTTGCCTTGAACCATGTTAACAGCACTCCCCCGCCCTGCGTGTTGCCCCCTTCTTGCACAATCTGGGAAGCATGCTCCTTGTGCCTGGTGGTACCCACGGGCCTGTGCCGGTACGCGGGCCCTCAGGCTTTCCAGAAACCTCACTATATGTGGTCTTCGATTATGCGCTTCCGTGTATTAAGCGGTACACCAATACCTTGAACTCTATGGGAAGCGATGCAGTTGTCACAAAAAGCTGCATACAATGCGGTCTCGCATTATAAGCGGTTATGTTATAGATGGGCTGAGCTGTGTCACAATATTACATGCCTATCCTTTCAACAGGTTCACAGCCCTTTTACACTTGGCCAATTATGTTTGCCACTGTGTTCAGGCAGCCACCAGCACTACCCATGCTAGGTTACATGCATGCATTGCACATAATCTGCATTCATGGCACACACTTCAACTAGACAAGTTAAAGGCCCAGTAGACTCCACTCACCATTTAAAAATAGCTACTTTCACAGCTGTAAGTTATGTGCAAAGTTCAGGCTTCTTATGACACCTGTGTAATAGCAAGCAGCAGAAAACTGGCAGAATATGTGTAGAAGGATGTCCTGCATCTTTTTTGAAACCTTCTTAATCGAGTGAAGTTTTTAAGACGTTAGCAATAGAATTAACAATACGCATAATATCAACAGATAGCAAGGCACCAAAGTTTGGCAGTTGTAGATCAAAGAAATATGTAAGTTTTATCACAAACAAGCATTTTTATGGGACATACTGCATTTATCTACTGGTGCTTTTGCATGTTTTCAACCAGTGGTTATGAAACTTACCACACATGGGCTGCGAAGGGGCTACAATGCTTTGCTCCTTTGTGGGAGAAGCTTGTACCGATGCAGGAGTGTCTGCAATATCAAAAACACATGAAATAACTTCACATGACTATATTACCACTAATTGAAAGAAGGCTACACCAGATAGCTTGCAGCAATTCCCTAAGAGCTGTCTTAAGGGCTCGTATCTCTTTGTTAGAAAGTTATTGATATTACTCTCATGTTTACTCACAATATGTGAAAAAAGTAGAGGACAAAACTAAACATTGCCAATATTGGGATTAGGCTTAAGAAGACAACAACAAAGTTCATTGGTGAGACACGTGCATTTCCACAATAGCTGCTCTATTCAGGTTTCATGCTCACGTTTCGTCACCTGAGAGCATCATGCTTGCATGACAGATTGTGATTCTGCTTTTCATTTCATCCCTCCTGTGCCCCCTCTCTCCCTCCCATTGCAGGGCAGCAAACTGGGGCACCCTTCTGGTTAACATCCCTGTGTTCCCTCTTCCTCTTTCTCCTAATGATCTGCTGGCGATTCCAGATGCTTCAGTTCAGTGTGTAAAAAACTGTACAAGAGCCCCAGAGGCACCATATTTTTCTCAAGGATGGCTCTGTGCTAGTGCACCTGAGGCTGCCAATTACAAGCTCTTTAAAAAAAAATAGGGCATTCAGTACATTACACTGTTAAGTCACATGGGCTGCAACTATGATGGAAGGTCAACTAGCGTATATATAGGTGAACTAACAATAGGCTAGGTAACTGAAAATATAAAGGTGAGGGGACAGCACAAAACATTGACAAACTAGGAAACAGCAAATACAAGTAAAAAATAACACATAGCGGCTAAGCGTGTGACATTAAAAAGATGCCTGGCAGAAAAGTGCACGTACTACATTGTGGTTGCTGTTCAGTGCTCTTGTGCACCATAGTATAAGAGTTATTCATAGGTGGAGCTGCATTTAAAAGTTCACATTTATCAATTTGTGCACGTAAAAACCATGTCAGTAAATGACGAGCTACAAGCTGCATCAAAAGTATGCTAGCCATTCATGAACTGAAATGTCCTTAAGGGGGTACTGGGTCTAGAGCAATATTTTCTTAATACTGAAACTACCAAACATGAAATTTGCAGGGCTTATGTAATTTTGTGTGCTCATTTCAAATATGCTGTTTGTTATCTTCTACATAAATATGTTCAATAGTTTGGACTTTTTGGTTCTAGATTTGTGGGAAGCTTGCAGAAAGATCCGCTGAAGGGAAATGAATATAAGATGTATGGATCTATTCCTAAACATTTAAAGAACATAATAAAGCTAGGTTTATATTCCTATCTTCTAGCCAGAGTTATGGAAAATTGAAGTTCGAACTTCAAGAGTACATGCTTCTTTGTACTTTCTCAAACATTTTCAAAATGTCTGTGCAGTTAAAGGCTTTATGTAGTGGCTTTGTGTTCCTTGCACACTTAAGGAGTCAGTTAAAAAAGAAATTAAAATCTGACAAGTAGAAGGGTCAGAGTGCCACCCACAAAATAGAAGGGTGGGAAAATTTTACATTTTGAGAAAAATTAAAAAAACGAATTATAATCTCAGAAATCATTTTAATCAAACAGAAGTAAAGGATTATTGATCACTTTGACTTAAAACGCTCCCGGAGAGTAATCGGCATCAGTGTTACCCTCTGTGTTTGTTGTGCTGCAGTCCAAAAAGCTGCTGAGGAAGCACTCTTTTTCGGCCCTCACATTGCAGTGCATGTCTTTCTCGGCTGCCCTTTGGCTGCTTTTTCTCTCTGATTTAGTTGCAGCTCTTTCAGGATGGCTGAGTTAGCTTCGTTCCCATGTTGAAGCGCATTATGGCTTCTGCAACTGCAGTCTCCACTGCAAATAGTGACAGGTTTTTGTCTTTTGGCACAAGATTTCATATCAGGGAGTGCGATGCCTCATTTGCATTTTGCGCCCTAATTCTTTGACAACGCTGTAGTAGCATTCTGTCAGCCAAGTGCTGATACCCTGGCAGCAGTGCAGTGCCAACACACTTGGGGAGGTTGCACTTATGCTTGGCAGCTCATTTTTTGCCTTGGCAGCATTACACTTGCTTAAGAGTCTTGACCAGTTGGGCAGGGACTGTGGTTGGGCCTGTAGTCTGTAGAAGTAATGTGGTTATTTGTAGCCATTACAGATGACTGCATTGCATCCAGGTTTCCTGCATGCGATTTCAGGGCCCGACCATAATAACTGGACAGCTTGGTAATCAAGTCGCCAGTTAGTCGCCCCTTGCCACTGATGCACTCTCCATCTTTAGTCTTATGCTTCTGCACCAGTTGTGAACTGCAGCTCCCATGGGCTTTTTGACGTGGTTTATGCAGTCCTCTTTATGAACATCAATAAACCCGTACACTTTAGCTTCTCGAACTGCATTGCATGAGCAGCTGTTGCCATCACACAGCATTGTTGTGTACCTTAAGCCATGGATGGAGAGTGATCGCTGAAAAAGCACCAATGCTGCCTCAACTTTCATCTTACCAGCCTTACTTCCAATGTTCTGGCAGACATGGCAAGTTTTCCAAGCTGTGTATTCTGGGCTTTCAGGATGTGGCGCATACTTGCAGCCCAAGCAAAATTAAATAAAACTATGTAGTCTAACATGCAATGAGAGAATAGCTCTATGGCTGTAGCTACACTTATGTGGGAGGAGTGACCCGAGGTGTGCCAAGTGCCATCAAAACAAATTGCAATATTTCCCAAGCTGCTGAAGTTTAGTTCCTCATACAATCCCTTCACTGATGTGGCACACTCATACAAGTTCTTCTTGCAAGTTGCTGTTGCTGCTGGTTTCAACTTCGTTTTCAGGTACTGTTGAAAAGTGTTATTGTACAAGCCTCTATGGGAGTTGCCAAGTCCAGCAAAAATATTGTTTAGTGTCGTCTGGCCATTTCCCATGCTTTGCATAGCACACGTCGCCAGCAGATTGATCTCAGAAGGCCTGCAGTTCTCTTGCCCCTCGACTCTGTGCAAGCTCCACTCGGACCCGATGTCGCCACAGTTGGCACATTTCAGTTTTAGTTTCGCAGTGAAACCGAATTCGCATGTGCCTTTTTCGATAGCCATGGCACACGCGGCACACTGTGGACACCAACATGCTGTTCACTGCTTCCAAATCAACGATAGTGTACGTTGTTCGTGACAAAATTGGTGCGCCATGTTCCGTAGACAGCAACATCATCTTGCGCTCTGTCGCTGATTCAGATTACAGTTCTGCAGTTTTAGCATCGTCCTGCCGCTACAGATCTTCATATTGAGCACTTGTAACGTACACTGTGTCAATTCTCACGCGGTTCGGCTGGCTGCCTCCGCTGTCGGTAGCAGACGCATCGGGGATCGCTGCAGCAGCGGCTGTCTCGCTTGCTGTTCCGTGTTGTGCTGACGTTGCCATGGATGCTTCATTGGATTTGTCTCATCATTGCAGATCTTCATTGCAACTTTTGTATGTTTAATTCACCCTTGCGCAATCCAGACGGCTGCCTCCGCTGTTGGCACCAGACACGTCGCGGACCGCCGCTAAGGTGACAGTGTCTCCCGCCATTGTGCACTGTGTTGGCGTCGAGCTTTGTGTTGCGGTGAAAGGGTTCGCAGCCGCCGACCTTGATGACAGTGGTGCCTCGTTGCACTTTACAGCACGTTTTTTTCGCTTTTCAAATTTATGCACATTAGCAAACCTCCGTCCGTCATTTGGCATTGCTCACAGCAGCGATTTTCGCAAAATGGCGGTACCCATGCCTGCTGCCACTTGATGGTGAAATCTGTGCTCCAATGAGGCGCGGCCATTTTTGTCACGTGATGGCTGAAGGCCAATAGCAGGGCGTGAACGTGTGTTCATTTTTGTTTTATATCTTCTCCATAGAGGCACAGTGGTGGCTGAAATTTCATGGAAAAGCATGCCTAAAGATCACTGTTTCAAATCAGACCAAGATGGCCACGTTCCAACAAGCTTTTTTGAAATTATGGACGATGCACAATAGGCTGTTTCGTTTGCACGTTTTTCAGTTTTTTGCCGAGTAAATTGCAATAATTTAATAAAATGCAGCCCTTTCAGCCCAAAATTTTGGCAGGTAGGTGCGGAAGAGCGAGAAAAAGGAAAGGAAATGAAAT
This sequence comes from Amblyomma americanum, assembly GCF_052857255.1. Taxonomy (NCBI): domain Eukaryota; kingdom Metazoa; phylum Arthropoda; class Arachnida; order Ixodida; family Ixodidae; genus Amblyomma; species Amblyomma americanum. Next base: position 481,179,538 of record NC_135497.1, on the reverse strand, counting down.
TGGAAAATTGATTTTTTCGCGATTTTTTCGTTTCCAAGACCTGTGTCCCGCCTTAGCAGCAGAGAAGTCAATTAACTTACTTTTGCAGCTTTTCACTACTTCATGAGGAGATTCCTTAGCCACTGTAATAAAAAATCGTGCATTATAAAAAATATGCAATTTACAGTATGAAAGGTCTATACAAAGACTAGTTACATTCAGTTTATAGTAGAAACTGCTTTGCACTATCAGCAACCAATGACATGCAAACAACTGAAATGCCAACACAGAAACAAATATATTAGCTACTGGAAATAGAAGCGAGGTTGATTAACACTTCTAAAACACAGTCCTCATGCCTTTGAGAAATTAATCTGTGCTAGTTTGAGCTTCCCTTAGCTGAGATCTCATTTTGTTGTTGATGTTTCAGTTGTGTTCACATTTAATTTGTTGCTTATAGTATGTATGAAGTAAACCGGTCAAGTTGCAGTTTTCGTCACGCTTCAATAAAATGAAAAGGGCAATACAACAAAAGTACACGATTACATTTTTATCTACCCGAGCACAGGCTGATCTTATGCATTGAACATAATATCAGATTGTGCGGGTGACGAGATACAAGGAATTGCGAACAAACTTCACACCATAAGATAAATTCAGGCAATTAACCTAGCCTTTCATATAAGTTTTAAACAACTGACAAGCACTGTTAATTATGGATGTTCATTTTTAAATCTTCCAGCTTGCTAATCACACTATGGTGAAAGTTTAAAAGGGGATAACTTAGGCTCTTTCATTTAATCCAATTTTCATTTGTGCATAGATTCAACACACTGTCACACATAGTAGTTCAAGGGCAGGAAAAAGTTACATTTAAATATCTTGCTCCCGAGGCATCGCTGCAGAGTCAGCCTCGTTTTTCAGGAATTCTCTGTCTGCCTCCAGTTTCCAGGCCATCTCTTTCTAATATTTGTTGCTGGCAACTGCCTGCCACAGCTCTGTTCATGAACATAGGGATATGTCGTCCCCTGACGAGCTAGATGTGAAAAGGTACTTCTTTTTGTTCTGAAGCATAGAAATGATAAACACATAAAATACTTTTTCCCATTTGTGTCATAAGAATTGATTAACTGCTACTTACTTTCTGCTCCTCATTTTACATAGACTTTGTCTTGCAGTGAGCATCGTTCAGATGTTTATCCAAGATACTCTTTTAGAAGCTTTTCCTTTTTGTTCCAATTTTTCTCTAATATCTAGGGAATTATGGAATAACATGAATGGTATACAGTCAAAACTCAATTTAATGAAAGTCGCGATTTAACGAAGATATCCTGATTCGCCTTTAGAGACCCATAGGGTCCAATGCTTTGACTGACTCGAAATAACGAAACCAATTTCGTCATCTGTCTCGATATAACGAACCTTTTCTCGAAAAACAAGTGTGAAAAAGGGTTAATTTTTTATCTATTTTGTAGAGAATGCCCTAAAATTTATTCACGCAAGCCAACGGCCACATCGTGGAGTGCCTTCATCCCACTGTCGCCAATCTATGCGGCGCAAAATGACAGAGCCAGTCTGGAGGGGAGCGATGACTCTTCGCACCCGTGCAAAAAGAGATAATTTTGAGTTGAGTTGATGACCAGATGGCACCACGGGTAAAAACATTTCGTGTTGTATGCCATAGATGGCACTGTTGCGGTTTGTTCTGCGGATATTACCCCATACTTTCGCCCTGCTTTCTCTTTCCATTTCTCTTTGAAAATGTTTTATAGTGTTTGCCAAGCTCAGCTTGTTAGTTCTACAGCACCTACAGTCAGTTCAGCCTTGCTACTCGTGGACGCGGATGTGGTACAGTCAGTCTAGCCTTGCTACTCGTGGACGCGGACGTGATGTGTGCAAGCAATTGCGCCGCTAACTCTACTGACTAGTATGTTAGTATGTTCAGGGCTGCTAACTTCGATACGCTAGGCTCTGAAACTGCTGAAGCTGCACCGGACTGTGCGAGCGCTGTGCACCAGCACGAAGATGCCTGGGAGTATCCACGCTCACTGGATTAAGTGCCGATAAAGTTTCATCGACTACGTGAGTGCCAACGCAAATGCAGTCACGGCAGAAGTTTTGGATGATGCCGATATCTTACGGCTTGTAGGAAGCATGGAGGGAGAGGTGGCCGAAGATGCTGACGATGACATTCATGATGACAACAGCTCCCATGCCGACACCGGGTCAAGTGATGGATACCCTTGACCTGCTCCGGCAGTTTGCCAGAACATACGAACGGACCAAAGACAAGCTGGACGCACTTCAGACTTATGAGAAATCCATGTGTTCATTGCTTACGAAGCACACACAAGCAAAGATTACAGACTTTTTTCCTGCTAAATAAATTTGCAGTCCCCTGGGGCCCTTGTTGCAGTAATAATTTTTGTTTTTTTGTGATACGCGCTCGCGGTGTCGGTCATTTCCGCATGCCGCAGTTTCATTTAGGCATATTTAAGCTTCGCAAATATGATGCCCAGTAGCTTTCTGGATGCTGCTGCACCATATAATCGATTGTATCGAATTAAGTGACCAAGAAATGCATCACTCGATTTAACAAGGTCCCCAATTTAATGAAATAATTTTCAGCTCCCCTTGACTTGTTAAATTGAGTTTTAACTGTATTTTACATATATTCAGCATGTACGTTTAATATATGTGCAACTATATGTACGTTTGCACAGTACCTGTTTTTCTTTCCTCCTCTGATCTTCATCCGAGCATTCCTTAACCCTGATCTTCGGTTTGAGGACCCCTTTTGTTCTTCAATTTTTTTCCAGTCTGCATACATTGTGGAAAAACAAGACTTTATCATGATCTGATAAAATATGGACTTGAATGGTCCAGTTGCGCATACAATTTAGTGTCATTGCAATTATAAAATCAATGTGATATAACAAGGGCATTGAGCACCAGCTCCAAAATCCAGTACCAGCTCTGAAATTTTGGTTCGTTTGCTTCTCAAGGGTGCACTGCGAACCTTAGGTCTGCTGTACCAAAGATACATACTGTCAGAATTTTTTATGCCTCGAGCAATTTGTTCAGCAGGCAAATTATTATGCACTCGTAATTGCACAGATTGATGAAAGTGAGCTCATGCGTTGTCACCCTTTCTATTGTCCCAACTAACCAACTAGCCCAAATCGCACTACCCGTCAGTAAACATCTGGGCACTGCATGCGCACACTTAGAGCGTATACGACTTACCGGTCAGGAGGAGGACTTGGGTGTTATAAAATTGCGTACCTTCGCTATTTTCTTTGGCATCTACCTCGAATACTGAGTAGATTGCTTTGTTATCAAAGTCCTTTATATTCGATGGTCGGAAGTTATCAATGCCTTTCACGTCTACCACGTGCAATTGTCTTTGTCGTCGACGAACCTGACCAAGGTGAATATCTTTCAAAGTTTTAAAAGAAAAACTCGTATGATGGAGTGGAGCCAATAAACAATTAATGCAGCAAGCCACATGAGATCGCAAACTTACAGTGGCTCTTCAGCGAACACAAGAAAAAGCACCGCACCATTAAAATAGCTGTGGACAAAGTCGATGGTGATAGAAGAGACCTAAAGTGCCAAAGGCCCAAAGCAGTGTCGTTGCGCATTCGAGGCAAGCGGTATAAAAAAAATTGCTGATTGACAATAAAAATGATGTTTTTGCCATTATCAGTTAAACGGCTACTTTTTGCTCCTTTTTGACAATTATTGGTAATGTTTTGACGTGGCTAGCATTACGCTTGTCAGGCAACTCAATCCAGTCCAATTCAATGTCAGTTGTGTTTTGTTGCGTGTGTTGTGCTGTGTGCATGGAGCTCTAATCAGTGGCACCATGTAGCTTTGGAAGCGATACTTGGACTCAGACTCCAGTTTCTCTGACATTCCAATGTCTACTATATTGTGACTTGGTCATACAGAGCATGGTGCACTGGCAGCTAATGCAGCCTCGGACAATGACAAGCATGCTCTGCCAGCCGAGCAGGCACTACCTGAACAGCTGCTGCACCCCGTAGCCGGCCCATCCTTAACAGCAACGAAGCCACTACCCGATAATCACGCTTGTGGAACAGAACAACCAACACAGCAGCACGAAGAATCACACCTTAGTGCAGCCCAGTCAAAAATACCATTGGATTCCAATTGGAAATTACCAATTAGAAATTTCCAAATGTGTTTTCGACAAAATTGGAAAATACCAGTTGGCCGAAACCAATTGGACTATTCCAACTGGCCGAAACCAACTGGAATATTCCAATTGGCCGAAACCAATTAGACTATTCCAGTTGGGAGAAACCGATTGGACTATTCCAATTGGTAGACACCAACTGGTCCACTCTATGGCCGATACTCACTGGGCTGCTCTGATTGTCGGGCGCCAGATGGCTATTAAACTGCCGGGAGGCAAGCAGTCTATTAACTGTAGCACTTTATTATAGGTATCTGCATGAAAATACTTTCCCTACAATAATACCTCATGGGCATGTAGGTATAAGAATGAATATAATAAATAAATAGTCCTGAAACAAATCTTGTAGCAGCTCCTAGCTGGAAGGCTCCATTTCTTTTGCGAGCTCCCTGCAATCAAATAGAAGCATGACACAGATTGCATTACTGCAGAGAATCTACAGACCGAAAAGCAAATAACAAGGAATAAGATTTAATGTGTAAACAAACTAAAACGAAATCCATTAAGCTGGACACTAAGATGCTCTTTGTGGAATCAAGTTATGGATGAGCATTCAATGCAGTAACTGCGTGAGTTTTGATACAAGCAGTCACAACAGAAACAATAATTTGTGCGTCATGAAAACTGCAACATGGGAATGTTTGTTTTTGTTCAGTTGTTGGCGATTCATAAAACATCGCAGGAACTTGCTGTTTTATTTTGTAATTATGCAATGCGATCAAATAATAGCAAAATGCAATATACTGCATTCCAGGAGTCATGTCCTGTGCTGCAAATACAGCACATTTATAAATATATTCTCTAAAAGATTTGTATTGTCACGTAGTGGTGACGGCAGTCGAAGCAGCGATGAAGACGGACGAAAGGGTCTTCTAAAAGAACTGTTTATTGGGCTGACTTGCACCCAAAATGGACTGAATCACTCGGCGGCGGTGAAGCAACAAGCATGCTCGGCGGTCGTCGAACAGAATGCCGGCCACTGTCGGCCGTGCTCAATTTAAAGCTGATAGCGAACTTTTGAGATAAAGAGCGCAAAGTTACTAGAACATTCCGGAACAACGTAGAATCAGCTCTGCCTGGATGCGATCAATCGAGATAAATCTAGTCACGTCTTGCGTTGCAAACAAAGCGATAAAGTGATGTGGCGGCAGATTTGAAAAACGAACACACCGCAAATATTCGCGGCATTACTCCCCTCTCAAAGAAGCATCGACCCGATGCATTAAAACAAATAATGCGACTAGTAAGGAAAAAAAAACTGATCTTTAGCGCGCATAATACGGCTTCAGACGGACTACATGGACAACTTCTGATCGTACGCGGCTTCGCTGGGATGCAGCCATTGCGTCAGGGATGACTTCATAATCTAGTTCACCTAGCCGACGAAGAATAGCGAAATAGTGGCGCAAAAGCTTTTCACTCAATCCACGGCGGCGAATGGGCGTCCACACCCAGACTTGGTCTCCTGGCTTGTATTCCGCGTTGCGTCTTCGTAGGTTGTAGCGTCTGGCGTCGGACCGCTGCTGATCTTTGATCCGTAATTGGGCAAGCCTTCGAGCTTCTTCTGCGCGTTGAAGGTAGGCGGCAAAGTCTACGTTCTCTTCTGTAATGTTGGGCAGCATGGCGTCTAGCGTGGTCGTGGCCTCCCTGCCATGGACGAGCCTAAAAGGCGTCATTTGGGTGGTCTCCTGCACTGCGGTGTTGTAGGCGGAGATGACGTAAGGCAGGAACACATCCCAGGTTTTGTGTTCGGCATCGACATACATAGCGAGCATATCGGCGATGGTTTTGTTCAGGCGCTCGGTCAGTCCGTTGATCTGCGGATGGTATGCAGTTGTCCTCCAGTGGCTGGTTTGGTTGTAGAGCAGGATGGCTTGCATTAATTCCGCCGTGAATGCTGTTCCTCTGTCCGTGATGAGCACATCGGGGGCGCCGTGTCGAAGAAGAATGCACTCCACGAAAAATTTGGCGACTTCTGCTGCTGTTCCGTTCGGTAGGGCTTTTGCCTCGGCGTAGCGAGTCAGGTAGTTGGTCGCTATGATGATCCGCTTATTTCCAGATGTTGACGGTGGAAAAGGGCCAAGCAAGTTCATGCCAATCTGCTGAAAGGGCCTTGAGGGAGGTTCAATGGGGCTCAGAAATCCTGCTGGTCCTGTAGGAGGAGTCTTTCGTCGCTGACAATCTCGGCAGGTTTTCACATAGTGTGCGACATCGGCAGACAGTCGGGGCTAGTAATACTTGTCTTGAATGCGGCGGAGGGTGCGAGTAAACCCGAGATGTCCAGCTGTCAGCTCGTCGTGTGAAGCCTGTAGAACTTCTTCGCGGAGACAAGTAGGTACAACAAGGAGGTAGGCTGTTTTGTTCGCTGTAAAGTTCTTCACGAGGACCTCATTCTGCACACAGAAGGAAGACAGTCATCGCTTGAATGAAGGGGGGGTTGAAGAAACCTTGCCTTCCAGGTACTCGATGAGGCCTTTTAGGTCGGGGTCCGAGCGTTGCTACTGAGCAAAAGAGCTGGGGCTGATGGGTCCCAGGAAGGCGTCCTCATCATCGTCCGGCGGCGGTGCATCTACAGGGGCTCGTGAGAGGCAATCGGCATTAGAGTGCTTGCGTCCGGACTTTTAAACGACGATGACGTCAAACTCCTGGAGACACAGACTTCATCGAGTGAGTCGGCCAGAGAGGTCCTTCAAATTGGCAAGCCAGCAGAGCGCGTGGTGGTCGCTGACCACCTTGAACGGCCATCCGTAGAGGTAGGGGCGGAATTTTGACGTAGCCCAGATGATGGCAAGGCACTCCTTCTCAGTGGTCGAATAGTTAGCCTCGGCCTTGGAAAGGGAACGGCTAGCGTGTGCGATGACTTTCTCCAACCTGTCAGTTTTTTGAACGAGGACGGCGCCTAGTCCCACGCTGCTTGCGTCAGTATGAACTTCAGTATCGGCGTTTTCATCAAAATGCGCAAGGATCGGTGGGGACTGTAATCGACGCTGAAGTTCCTTGAAGGCTTCTGCTTGCGGCGCTTCCCATTTAAACGGCACGTCTGCCTTCGTCAGTTGGGTCAGGGGCTCGGCGATGCGCGAAAAGTTTTTCACAAATCGTCGGTAGTATGCGCACAGTCCAAGAAATCTGCGCACTGCTTTCTTATCGGCCGGTGGTGGAAACTGTTCAATAGCAGCTGTTTTCTGTGGGTCTGGGCGTACTCCTTCCTTGCTAACGATGTGGCCTAGAAACAGCAGCTCTTCGTAAGCGAAGTGGCATTTCTCTGCTTTGAAGGTTAGGCCAGATGACTTGATTGCGTCTAGTACTGTTTGAAGTCTTTTGAGGTGCTCTTCAAAGTTCGAGGCGAAGACAATGACGTCATCTAAATATACCAGACAAATTTGCCACTTCAGGCCTGCCAGCACTGTATCCATTACTCGCTGAAACGTCGCTGGTGCGGAACAGAGACCAAATGGCACCACCTTGAACTTAAACACCCCATTCGGAGCGATGAATGCCGTCTTCTCGCGATCTTTTTCGTCGACCTCAATTTGCCAGTAGCCGCTCTTGAGGTCCATCGATGAGAAATATTTCGCGTTGCAGAGGCGGTCCAGTGTGTCGTCGATGCGGGGGAGGGGGTAGATGTCCTTCTTTGTTATGTTGTTCAAGCGGCAGTAATCCACGCTGAATCGAAGTGAGCTGTCTTTCTCACTAGAACAACCGGTGCCGCCCATGGGCTGTTTGAAGGCTGGATGACGTCGCGGAGCATTTCTTCGACTTGGTCCCAGATGGCTTGTCGTTCTCACGGTGACACATGGAAGGGGCTTTGACGGAGAGGTCGGACGTGTTGATCCGTTATACTGTGATGCTTGGCAATTGGCATCTGTCGCACCTTCGGCGATGTCGCAAAACACTCACTGTAGCTTTGAAGCAGATTGCAGATCTGGTCTTGTCTGTTCCGGTGCAGGGCTGGGTTGATGTCGAAAGTGGGCGAGTTCTCTTGGTCAGGCGAATCTTCTGCGGAGGGGTCGGAGAGGGCGAAGGAGTCTCGTACGTCAGATATTTCGTCGAAGAAAGCAACCGTTCCTCTGTTAATGTGTCGGTATTCTTCGCTGAAGTTAGTCAGCAGTACTTCGGCCTGGCCATTGCACAAATGTGCAATGCCTCTTGCGATGCTGATTCCTCGGTCTAGGAGCAACTGCATGTTGCCCTCGATGATGGCTTCAGCGTTAATGGCTTTCGTGGTGCCTACGGTCAGGATAACGCTTGATCGGGGTCGGACGCTCACTTCTTCCTCCAGGACACTCAGGGCGACGTGATTTTCTCGAGTTTTCATCGAAGCGATGGCTTCGTCCGTCGAAAGCGTGATCAGCTTGGATTGGAGGGTAATGATCGCCTGATGCTCATTAAAGAAATCCATACCCAAAATCACTTCGCGGGAGCATTGCGGTAGCACAACAAAGGTCGAAGGATAGGTATGTCCTTTGACAGTCACTCACGCTGTGCATCGTCCTGATGGCATAATGAGGTGGCCCCCTGCAGTGCGAATTTGTGGGCCGTTCCAAGGCGTTGTGACTTTTCTCAGCTGCGCTGCGAATGTTCCATTCATCACCGAGTAATCGGCTCCTGTGTCGACTAGAGCGGTAACTTTCCTGCTGTCGATAGTCACTTCTAAGTCAGAGGTCCTGGATCTTGCATTGCACGTCGCTCTTGGCGTCGGGTCACGGCTTCGTCGCGTATGCAAGTCGCGGGTGGGGCGTGTGGTCGAAGCTCTTCTGGGTGGCGGCGTCGTTTTCAAGGCAGCCTGTGTCGTGGTCGGGGTTCTCATTGTGTGCGGCGTCGGTGCAGCGAGTGCCGGTTCTTCATGCGGCGTCGCAGGTGCAGCGTCTTCATGGGGCGTGGTCGGTGGAGGATCTTCGGCGTTTCGCTCTTGAGCAACCTCACCTCCAGAGGTTGCTGCCTTCAGTTTCCCCTACGGGGGCTGGGAGACCTTCCTTGTACCGTGGCTGCGTAGCTGCGGCGTGGCGACGCAAAGCGCGAGGTTGACGGCGATGGTGAGCGCGAAAAGCGGTTCGGCGTGTACTCTTCTCGACGCAGGTACTCGTCGATTTTCTGCGGACGTTGCCCGAAGCGTGGTCGTGGGGCGTTAACGGCAAATCCTCGAAGACCGATACGTCAGTACGGGCAGTGACGAAGAATATGACCGGCCTCACCGCAATGGAAGCACAACGGCCGGTTGTCGGAAGCCCTCCAGGCGTTGCATTTCATGGGGCTTGAGCTCGGTCATAGGCTGCGTGGGCGGGGGCTGGGAGGCGGCGTTGTGGAACAAGTGGCTCATCTCGGGGAGGACGTGGGGGTTGTCGTTGGGGCTGGGCAGTCCTTACTGCAGCGGCGTAGGTCACGGCCTGGGGTTCTGTGGCCGTCGGGGTGCCAAGTGCCTGTTGCACTTCTTCCCGTACCACGCCCATCAGAGCCGCTGCTTGTGGCTGTGGGGAGGATGGCAGTAATCGGCGTAGCTCCTCTCGGACGATTTCACGGATAACTACCTGCAAGCTGTCGCTGGTGGTGGCCGGCGTGTCCGAACGGATTGCACAGCCAGAGGAAGGACGATTGTACTGCCGAGCTCGGACGTCGAGGGTCTTCTCAATCGTGCAGGCTTCTTGCATGAATTCCTCGACTGTTTTTGGCGGCTGGCAAACGAGGCTTGCAAAGAGTTGTTCTTTTACGCCGCACATTAAAAACTGAACTTGCTTTTCCTCGGCCATCGCGGGGTCGGCCCGGCGAAATAGGCGCTTCATCTCCTCGACGTAACTGCTGATGGGCTCATTCGGAAGCTGGATCCTGGACTCGAGGAGTCGCTCGGCTCTTTCTTTCCTCACGACACTGGTAAATACCTTCAATAGTTCTCTCTTGAATAGCTCCTATGTCATAAGGGACGACTCGTAGTTTTCGTACCACGTGCGTGCGGAGCCATCCAATGAGAAGAACACGTGTCCAATTTTTGCCGCATCATCCCACTTGTTGAATGACGCCACGCGCTCAAATTGATCCAACCATTCTTCAGGGTCTTCGCCTAGGGATCCATTGAAAGTTGGCGGCACCCGCGGCTGCTGCAGTATGATCGGTGTCGACATCTTCAGCGAGGTTGCGGTGCTCATAGCCGCATCTTTTCGCTGTCTTGTGCAGTCCGGCAGTTTCCCGAACTCAGGCTCCTCTCCCTGGAGACGTCGGCTGGCTCGCTGAGCTGCTGGCTCGTCCTCGGGTGCGAAGCGCTCAAAGCTGGCTTCACGACTTGAAGGGGGCGTCCGGAACATGGAAGGCTACCCCGCACCTCCACCAGATGTCACGTAGTGGTGACGGCAGTCGAAGCAGCGATGAAGGCGGACGAAAGAGTCTTCTAAAAGAACTGTTTATTGGGATGGCTTGCACCCAAAATGAACTGAATCACTCGGCGGCGGCGAAGCGACAAGCGTGCTCGGCGGTCGTCGAACAGAATGCCGGCCGCTGTCGGCCGTGCTCAATTTAAAGCTGATAGCGAACTTTCGAGATAAAGAGCGCAAAGTTACTAGAACATTCCGGAACAACGTAGAATCAGCTCTGCCTGGCTGCGATCAATCGAGATAAATCTAGTCGCGTCTTGCGTCGCAAACAAAGCGATAAAGTGATGTGGCGGCAGATTTGAAAAACGAACACACTGCAAATATTCGCGGCAGTATTATCCAGATCATCAACGCTGGAAAAGTGCGTAAACCGGAGCCATCCTCCACGTGCAGAAAAAAGATTAAATCATTTTATCTACTCCATTTATCAAACTACATTCATTCATTAATAGTTTTGCACACAAAGATGTGACCATGTGCTTTGCTTCCAACCATAGATCGTGAACATAGGCTCTATAACAGCTTCACAATTAACACTCAATATTTGCATCAGGCACACACATATCACACAAAGTTAACAGCGAAAAGTGCAGGTAATTACCTCCAAGCATGGGAATGTGGGCTGGATAAAAGTCTGCTTCTCCTTCTGCATCTGTCCACTTCACCTGATGATAGATTCGCGAATCAAAGTCTTGGGTATTTTCAGGAGCAAAGTCCTTCACATCCATGACGGGCACCACCGCACAGCTTATATTGTCTCTATACCTGACGTACGCAAAATCAGGCGCACTCGAAGACATCGCGCACACAGGTATCCTAGTACTACACCTAGAGCACTGTACTGCAGCGCAAGAACCATGCTACCACGACCACGCCGACCACGCTGACTGTGCGCACGATGACACAAACACAGTTGTGGTGATACGAAACTGAGGAATCATTTAATTTACCGAGAGTAAAACTTTTTAAAGTGATTAACAGCAATAAAATGTTTTTATACTTTTTTAAAATTAAGTATTGCAATTTTGTTTATAAATTGTTAATATTCGATTATTTTGTGCAGTACTCTGCTTTATGTGAAAATGTGGATAACCTCTCTGACCGGCTGACTGGATCAATTTGAACTGCAATATGGCGATCTATGGAGTGAGGCTATGATGGAGCTGCCAGTTTCTGAAATATTGACTGTTTGTATATTTGTAAGAACAGGTGAAAATGTTTGTCTCGCCAGTGCCGAGTTCATTCACAATGTAAACTCACTATTGCTGCATATCTTTGTGCTGTATGTTTGTTCTTTGTTGAAAGCTGCTGGCACACAAATTTATCTCAATTGATCGCACCGAGGCGGAGCCTTTTCTGCATTGTTACAGACTGTTATGGTAACTTTGCACGCCGTATCTCAGAAGTTCGCTATCAGCTTTAAATCGAGCACAGCCGAAAACGGTGGGCATTCTGTTTGACGACCGCCGAGCATACTTGTTGCTTTCGTCGCTGCTAAGTCATTCAGTTCATTGTGGCCGTAAGTCAGCCGAAAGAGTTTTGTTCTGAAGCTATTTTCGCTATCTTTCTGACCGCTGGACTGCGGTCACCACAACATGACATCTGTTAAACCAGTCCATTTGGGAGCAGGGAACCAATGGAGTAGTCCAGTTGGAACAAGGAAAAACAATTAGGCTGACCAGTTGGAATATAAGTCCAATTGGAAAGTTCAATTGGACCCAACTGGAAGTACAAAATCAAGTGGATGGTCCAGTTGGAACTAGAAAAACCAATTGGGCTGTCCAGTTGGATTCATCAGTCCAACTGGCTGACCAGTTGGCTCCCAATGGGTCTAGTTGGCTGACCAGTTGGCTCCCAATGGGTTGTTGTTGTTGTTGCCTTGGTTGCATGGCGTATACCCACGACGGGGGATTGGCCAGGGTTCGGAGGGGATACCCCATAAACAGGAAAAGCTGGCATCAAGCTAATTATTGAACCTTGGGTGAAATTTCAGATTAGTTTAAAAGAAAAAGAAGGAACAAAATAATCGAGAGAGAATATTGGAGAATTGAAAATGTAAGATATGAAAATACCCAAAAGCTTTTTTGAATGCGGAAATTTTTTGAAACATTTAGCAAGGGTATCTGCCGGTAGCTGTTATATAATTGTGGAGGTATTCATAAACTTGATGCAATGCAAAACCCCTGGCGCTCGCACGGAAAGAGAGGAGGAGAGGAACTGACAAGGTGAGGCCCAATTTTGTAATCCTAATTTCTAGATGTGTTCTCCTCTGATGTGCAAACCTCCGGCAATGGGTACAATGGGCTGACCATTTGGGTCCAATGGGTCCAATTGGCTGACCAGTTGGGTTCAATGGTTCCAGTTGGAAACTTCAGTTGGATCCAATGATTTTTTCTAATGGGAGCCGACCTGCTTGTGGTTAAGTAGACTTCGTGGTGCAGTTCGGCTCGCCCTGGAGTATAGTCGAGGCTCTCGAGAAGCTTATGACCTTCGTCCTTAAAAGGCGGGTGATCCCCGCGACAAAGTATTTGTTCAAGAAATGCACCAGGGTAAACATACGGCTGCAGCATTTAATTTCTACTGTGACCATTGTATGATACCTGTTGTGGAGACATTGGGCAGTCTTGCCGAACGTAATGTCCGCGGGAGATGCTCATCTTGCAACATGGAATATAGTGGACAACAGATGATGCTTCATGGACACTTTTTCCTCAGCCTTCAAATTGATGATGATCAGCTGAAGTTACTTCTTGCTGAAGGAGAGGTCTCAGTGGCACTTCACGAGCGGCTAAAATGAATAATCTCCAGAAGCCATCAGATGAGATGTCCAACATACTGACGGCGAAGCCTACAGGGTAACGTGCCAGAAGCTGTCGACTCAAAACCTAACGTTGATGCTCAACTCGGATGAAAGTAATGTCTTCAACTCATCGAAATACAGCATCTGGCCAGTTCAAGTAATAATGAAGAACTTCCTGCATGCCGCTGCCAAAAATATGTGCTGACATCTATGCTGTTGTACGGGCAATTGCACCCTGACATGGCGTTGCTCCTGGGAAGTTTTGTGCGGCAAATAGAAGCTCTGCTTTCTGGCTTGCAATGGAGTGAGCTGGAAGGTTGGCACAGAGGCTGTTCTTTCAAAGGTATGTTGCTATTGGTGGTTATTGATCTAAATCCACTATTGAATCGGAATACAGGCCACATCATGCACTTGGCTTGAAAATAAAGGCTAGTTGGCATGCCATTCATATCAGGCTAAGGTTAATAGGCAGGGTGAAAAACGATATGTACTACCTAACTAATGCTGAAAATATGCTGTGAGATTGTGCCTCACGTGCGACAGTCTGAGTTAATTTGAAATTGTGTAATTTTAAAACATTCATTACAAGTTATTTTCTACATTGCTTGGCCAGCATATGTATAACTGTTTCATCATTTCATTGTAAAAGCTACAAAATTTTTAGCCAAGTGGTAGGTGATATACTAAAAAAATATGATTAAAATGTAGCAGCTCACTGCAGCAGAAATACACCTTTCCAAGAGTTATTTATGGGAATGGCTCTGGGCCTTTATTTATTGTATTTGTGATTTTGTTATCCTGCAGATTCATTGCTTCAGCTGCTGTGCTGACTCCCTAGCAAGGTTGATCGTACAAAACATGCTCTATTTGAATAGGCATTTTGGCTCTGGATTGTGCCAGGCACTGTTATTTATGGTGAGCAGCCTTATAACCACTTGACATTTGGAAATTATAAAAACTGGCCAGTGGATGCATCTGCCTTGATAAAATGAACATCTCAAAATATGCACAATCAGAATACTTAAAATCACTGGACACAGTGACACTTGTGTATAGGAGTGAAAAAAAGGAGTGCAAAGATTGGTAGGCACCTTAACTTTTTTAAATCTTGCGAGAAGCCTAGAGGAAGTGTGGAAAAACTTGCACAAGACCGAGACCTGCTGACCAAAAATATTCCGATTTGTTGTTGCCAGTGCATATTTTGAATCTTTGCTAAGACGTGCACACCAGGTGCATTTGGCTGTGCACTAAGTCTTTATCACATGCATCAAATTATGGGTTGTTTACAAAAAGCATTTTTTTTTCGAGGCAACTAGCGGCACTACGAGGTATTTGTCATAGGAATATTGTGCCCATTGAGATGGGTTTATTGGTTCATTAGTATGTTGTAAAGCTACAAAAGCTGGTTTGATGGCTGCATTTTGCTTTAGTAGTCGTGGCTGTTCTATTGCATCTTCATATTTTTGTGTGTGCTAATTTGCTTCCTTAGGTCACCCGACACTGATCTCAGTGTTGCCAATTTGCACTCAGCTCTCCAGTTGCAGTACCTCAGTATGTGTTCCACAATGAGCAGTACAAAAGACCGTACATGACTGACTCTACTGCCGCAATGCTGGAGTCGGGAGCCAGTATCAAAATCAAGCATACAATTTGCTTCAGTGGTGTGGCTGGAGATTACAGAACATTTGTGATAGCACACAAGGTTTTTGCCACTCCAGCCTACAGGATTGTGCATATACTCACTGCTGAACTTGCATAACGTGAACACATTGCAGAGGTAAAGTCTGGTGTCATACCATGTGTTTTCATAGAAGGAAGTGCATCATGTTTTTTTATACCACTTAAATTTAAAGCCCTGTATAAGCCAGTGACTGCTTTTCCAGTGAAACAGCACAACGGCACAAGGCCAGAGGACAAGAAAGGACGATACACAGCGCTGACTAACAACAGAATGTTTTATTCAGTGAGCCATGCTTATAAAGGCGCTAGGGACACTGAAAAAACAGAAAAACAGAAAAAAAGAAAAAAACACACACACAGAACCGTGACAGATATCCCTCCAACCAGGCACGTATATGATAACACAAGGCTAACACGTGTGCAAATATTCATGTTCTTTCTGCAAGATAGCGACAGAAGGGGTGCTTACGCACCTCTGACCCATCTTCAAGATCTCAGACGCTTCGATAAGTTCTCTAGTCAGCTGATCTTTGTGTCTATCAACAATCCTGCTTTTGTCATACATAGGCTGGCAGGAACAATCACGACAGTGAACACCAATGTGGCGGGCAGCGTTTTTGACATCATTTTTGTGCTCCCTCAGCCTATCGTTCAAACAACGACCAGTTTGTCCAACATATGCACCACCACAACTCAAAGGGATCGAATAAACCAGATTCTCTACGCACTTCACAAATTTTACCTCATGCTTTTTTGTGCAGATGGGTTCACCTTCATTTGACTTTTTGGGGCCATTTACACGCGCGCACAGACTTCTCAATTTCACAGGAGCTGAAAAGACAACATCTACTCCGGCTCTCTTACCAATTCTTTTCAAATTATGCGATACAACATGAACGTAGGGTATCACAGACACATTTTTTCTACTGGTACTATGGTCGACAGCGGCAGAAAGTTTTAACTTTTTCAGCATCCCCTCCACTACAGCTGCTAAGACGTTGAGGGGGTATCCTGCAGTAACGAGCCTCTGAACCTGATAATAAAAACTATTGGCAGTCCTGTGGGTGCAAGATTTTTTCATGGCGTTACTGAAGCAAGACGCTATAATGCCCCTTTTTACGAGCTTCGAATGAGAGGAACTGTACGGAAGCAACGGCTTTTTGCTCCTAGGTTCAAAAGACCAGCACATATGTGCAACAGTGAAGTACAGGGTCAAGTCAAGAAATTTTATGCAGTCATCAACAGGTACTTCGTGTGTCACTTCAAGAGGCGCGAGGACTTCAGAAAAAACTGAAAGAATGGCATTAACTTCTTGATCAAAATTCACCGCATCGGATTTTATCAGAATCAGGTAGTCATCTACAAAACGGAAAACTTTTTCAGCATTTGAGCTAATGAGACGATTTTCAAGGGTCCTGTCTAGCATGGCTAAGTAAAAATCGCTGAGCAATGGAGCAATGCACGCTCCTATGCATATTCCTTTCTTTTGAATAAAAACACGCCCATCGAATTCAGCGTAAGTGGAATCAAGGTATGTTTGTAAGAGGGCCAAGAAGTTTTGTACGGAGATGCCGGAGGCATTCTGAAAAGCAACAGCTCCGTACCTGTCAACTACTTCATTCATGCACTCTAGCATTTCTTCATGTGGGATAGAATAATACAAGTCTTTGACGTCAATTGAGAAGGCACGCAACCGTTTGTCCTGGTTATTCTTCAAAAAGTCAATTACATCGTCCGATTTTTTCACCTGATAAGGGTCGTCAATAGTTAAGAGAGCTAAGTTCTTTTGTAAAAACTTCCCCAAACACTTTTGCCACGCGCCATTCTCCGAAATAATTACACGTAAAGGCATACCTAATTTATGAGTTTTTGCTGTAAAAAACATGCTCAGGCTCATTTTTTTGCACTTATCTATCGAGGAGCACAGGGCTTCTAAATTGAGCTTCTTGCACAATTTTTTTGCCTTCGTTTTGGCTTTTACAAGGCAGGCAGTACCGCGCTCATTAAAAACCGAGTGAACCGCATCCCCCGCTTTTTGATTAAAACAATCCTTGGGGAATACCGCAAAACCCCCTTCCTTATCCGCGGTTAACAAAACCAAAGAATGATTCCGAAGGTAACTGACAGTCTTGGTGATCGGGAGGTTTTTTGGTCGAGGCCTTGGCCGCAACACCACGTCCACCCCGTCCGAAAGGCATCTACTGGCCTCCGGTTCCTTTGCTTGTCGAGAAACCCGTCTTACCATTGCCAGTTGCTCGGACGGCTTCATCTTTGGCTCAACCGCGAACTTTGGGCCAAGACGTAGGACGCGCTGAACGTCCTCCTGAAGAGGAACACCTTCTGGGTTATGGACTTCGTTGAGCGTCACTGTCGGTTTCTTGGGGAGGCACCCTAGCAGTAGCGAAAGCTGCTGTTGCCACAAGAACTCTGTTGTGCTGCTGATGAGGCGACTAACACCATGCCACTGGGCCTTCCAACTACCTGTCGGGTTGGAACATTGCAGAAGCAGCATCAGGTGGTCCTTGCAAAGCCTCACTTGTCGTTGCCATTCTGCTCTCAGGAACTTGCACATTCTTATACCATGGCTAACAGAAGGCAGAAAGCCCCCAAACAGCGCCAGCACTTCAGCAGGGAGAAGACGCTTTCGAATGCAAAAACCTAGCATTCGTGATTTGCACGACGCGTTGGCGATGACAGGAATGAAACGTGACGGTTCATAGAGACAAGACGAGGAAATAGAGCCCCTTGTACGAGAAACGAAACTGTACAACAATAACTGATGGGCACGTTGGTCTGACGTGATTTCCAGTGAAACAGCGCAACGGCACAAGGCCAGAGGACAAGAAAGGACGATACACAGCGCTGACTAACAACAGAATGTTTTATTCAGTGAGCCATGCTTATAAAGGCGCTAGGGACACTGAAAAAACAGAAAAACAGAAAAAAAGAAAAAAACACACACACAGAACCGTGACAGATATCCCTCCAACCAGGCACGTATATGATAACACAAGGCTAACACGTGTGCAAATATTCATGTTCTTTCTGCAAGATAGCGACAGAAGGGGTGCTTACGCACCTCTGACCCATCTTCAAGATCTCAGACGCTTCGATAAGTTCTCTAGTCAGCTGATCTTTGTGTCTATCAACAATTCTGCTTTTGTCATACATAGGCTGGCAGGAACAATCACGACAGTGAACACCAATGTGGCGGGCAGCGTTTTTGACATCATTTTTGTGCTCCCTCAGCCTATCGTTCAAACAACGACCAGTTTGTCCAACATATGCACCACCACAACTCAAAGGGATCGAATAAACCAGATTCTCTACGCACTTCACAAATTTTACCTCATGCTTTTTTGTGCAGATGGGTTCACCTTCATTTGACTTTTTGGGGCCATTTACACGCGCGCACAGACTTCTCAATTTCACAGGAGCTGAAAAGACAACATCTACTCCGGCTCTCTTACCAATTCTTTTCAAATTATGCGATACAACATGAACGTAGGGTATCACAGACACATTTTTTCTACTGGTACTATGGTCGACAGCGGCAGAAAGTTTTAACTTTTTCAGCATCCCCTCCGCTACAGCTGCTAAGACGTTGAGGGGGTATCCTGCAGTAACGAGCCTCTGAACCTGATAATAAAAACTATTGGCAGTCCTGTGGGTGCAAGATTTTTTCATGGCGTTACTGAAGCAAGACGCTATAATGCCCCTTTTTACGAGCTTCGAATGAGAGGAACTGTACGGAAGCAACGGCTTTTTGCTCCTAGGTTCAAAAGACCAGCACATATGTGCAACAGTGAAGTACAGGGTCAAGTCAAGAAATTTTATGCAGTCATCAACAGGTACTTCGTGTGTCACTTCAAGAGGCGCGAGGACTTCAGAAAAAACTGAAAGAATGGCATTAACTTCTTGATCAAAATTCACCGCATCGGATTTTATCAGAATCAGGTAGTCATCTACAAAACGGAAAACTTTTTCAGCATTTGAGCTAATGAGACGATTTTCAAGGGTCCTGTCTAGCATGGCTAAGTAAAAATCGCTGAGCAATGGAGCAATGCACGCTCCTATGCATATTCCTTTCTTTTGAATAAAAACACGCCCATCGAATTCAGCGTAAGTGGAATCAAGGTATGTTTGTAAGAGGGCCAAGAAGTTTTGTACGGAGATGCCGGAGGCATTCTGAAAAGCAACAGCTCCGTACCTGTCAACTACTTCATTCATGCACTCTAGCATTTCTTCATGTGGGATAGAATAATACAAGTCTTTGACGTCAATTGAGAAGGCACGCAACCGTTTGTCCTGGTTATTCTTCAAAAAGTCAATTACATCGTCCGATTTTTTCACCTGATAAGGGTCGTCAATAGTTAAGAGAGCTAAGTTCTTTTGTAAAAACTTCCCCAAACACTTTTGCCACGCGCCATTCTCCGAAATAATTACACGTAAAGGCATACCTAATTTATGAGTTTTTGCTGGAAAAACATGAGGAAAAACATGATGTACAGTGCTGTGAAGTAGCATTGACTACAGCGCTGGTCCTGTTGTTTTCTTCACTTGTCCCCGTCTTTTGGGTTTTTTTCCCTTAAGTACAATAATGTGCAAGTGCATAAGAAATTCACTTTTGTTACACCAACATACACCAACTGACACAGGGTCTGAAGTTACTTTCTACTGAACACATGGTTTCTAATATTTGTGGGAGCTTTGCATGCTTTAAGGTGCAAACGCAAGTTGCACAACCCTTTTCGTTATAAATTTATCTGAAGCCATCTGTTGTTTTTCCCATTGGCTGCTGTGTGTAGCTTCAGGATTTGAAATGCTTATTTTTTTTTTCAGACAAATGAGTTGGTTGCAAACTTCCTTTGAACACAGTGCTTCTTACACATATCAGTAGTTGCAGTGATTGCTCATTAAAGCGAGTGAAGTTTTTTTGGGTGGTATCTGCACATATTCCTTTGGAGGGACATATTCAAGCTGGCCTTTATCGATTAGTGCATTCCAGTGACAAAGGCAATATTTTCACTGAAAACAAAGCTTTCTTAGGAATAAAAAAGGAAAACAAATGAAATACTCGTCTCAATTACTGACCAATTCACAAGCAAAGTGCATTGCACCAAAACAATTTTCAGGCTGTAAATCCTATAGGCAGGAGTTCAGGTCAATCCACATCCAAGCAATCATGAAGCCTTTTTCAGCTTTGACATCAAGATTTTGATAGATGTGGCAGGAAAATTTTCAATTTTCTCAGCAATACAAATAACTGTAGAATTGATCTCTTCAAAGAACAAAAGTTTGATGAAGTTGTCTTCAGTGCCTCTAACCAGTGCCCGTTTCTGGTTACATGTGATTCATGTGCATTCATTCAAAAAATGTTTTCATGTCAGTATTTCCTCTCCATTCTTTACCTTGAAATAAGCTGATTATTATTGGTTTTATGATTTCACATAGTTCATTTTCTCCATGAAAAAACAATATGCATTCCAGGGCTGTTCTGCATCCTTTACACATGCAAATGTTAATCACTACTTTTCCACACTGTGCAATCAGCAAAAATGTATGGATCTCTGTTGAAACTAGTACTGAAGACATAGGACAGTTCGAGTTCATGAGTCAAATCTTTTCACAAGCACATTGTGAATGTGTCAGCTGTACAGCTGGCCTTTACGACAGCCAGGTTTTGCATGTTCCTGCAGTTTATGATGGAGCAAACTTGTGAAAATATCAAATCTCAGCACAGGCCCACTAAGCCCATGCTCAATATTGAGCGTTCGGCAAGTTTGCTTAGTCGTAAAGTGCAGGAGCGCAGAAAAAGTGACCGTCGCACATGGTAACTAAAGATTTGGCCCACTGTACAGGTTTCAAAGCATGCAGTTCAGCCTGTGTCTGATAGCAGAGTTGAAATAAGTAATCAAACCTATTACAGTTGTTAACCATACGGACTTTTGGGGAAAGAAATGTGAGCTATCACTGCGAGCCTTTGCTTTGCTCTGCCAAAGCTCTTTAGGGCTTCTGCGAGCCTTTTCTGTGTTCTGCCAAAGCTCTCTAGGGCTTCCACAGTAAGCATCAATTTCTATGATTTACAGGCTTGAACACTCAGTCAGAAACCACCTGGACAGAACTCATTTCTATGAAGAGCCAGCACCTCATATGGGTATCAACTCATCTGAACCACACATTAATCCCATGCTCGAGTCCCAGCCTACTCTGTTTCAGAGTCTGGTTCCATTTCCAGACTACAAGGATCCCGATCAGCTGGTTCAGGCCAGCTGGTTTTGTTTCTAGACCAACTGGTTCCAGCTGGTTCCATTTCCAGAGTGGACTGGTTCCTGTTGGGACTCCTGTTGGGAAAATCCAAACTGCTTCTAGCTGGTTTCAACTAGAATCAGCTGGTTCCAGCTGGAACCAGCTGGAACCAGCTGATTCTAGTTGAAACCAGCTAGAAGCAGTTTTGATTTTTTCACCTGGGAATATTAACTCGAACAGGTCACCTCCTGTGGCACACCTTGAACCACGACCTTTACCGCGGGGCAGACAGGGACTGCTCTTCTTTTTTTTCTTTCGCACCGTGGCTGGCATCGCGATGACGCCTTCACTGCGAAGTGCTCCTAATTCATTTCATTACTGTGTGCGTTTTTTTGCTAGTGGAGGCTTTTTTCGTTTGTTATTTATATTTCATTTTCGCCTCGCGATGCTGGCCTTCAGAGCACTCGTTCTATCTTCGTGTTCCTTTCATTGTTTGCTTGTTTTTTGTTTCCACTGTCGCTTTTTTCTGTATTTTTAAAGCGCCGTTTCCAAGCCCATTCGCCTTGATGGCTTCTGCGCTCCTCTCTTTTGCACCACGGCACTACTTTCATGATCGCTGCGTGAATGCTAACTGGAGCCTGTTTAAAGAAAAAGTTGCGGCGCTCACTGAAAAATATGTTCCACGCTTAGTCATCACCTCTAACCGTCAATCACCATGGTTCACTAAATCGTTAAAACGGCTCTGTAATAAGAAAAAAATGCATGTTCCGCTCTGCAAAACTAACCGGTTCCCAAGAACGTTGGACTGCTTATCAGGCCGCGGCCCTTGAATATAAAAGTGCACTGAAGGATGCCAAAGATTTGTTTTTCAATGACACATTACCTTGCCTTTTGATAAATAACCCTAGGCAATTTTGGAGCGTAGTTAACAAAAAAGACAATTCATCCATCAGCCTTAAAGACTCCAGTGACCAACTAATTCATCCTAATGAATGTGCAAATGTTCTAAACAGTGTATTCGTTTCAGCTTTTTCCAAAAATCAGTGTTCGGTAACCTCTGCATATAACAGTGCTGACTTTTTACCGATGGATTCTATTGTCTTTGATCCTGCTGGAGTGGAAAAAATAGTCGAAAAACAAAAGGTTTCTTCATCATGTGCTGTTGATAACATTAGTTCTAAGTTCTTGATTAAAAGCAAAGTATACAGCGCAATAATACTCTCTAACCTATTTCCTCAATCTCTTGAAACAGCATGTATACCTGATGACTGGAAGGTTGGGAAGGTGATTCCCTTGCATAAATCTGGTGATCAACATTCCCCACATAATTATCGACCCATCTCACTTACCAGCATTCCGTGTAAAATCATGGAGCATGTTATTTACTCTCACCTTGCATCGTTCCTTGATTCTAATGCCTTTTTTACAGACAGTCAACATGGATTTTGGAAGTGGTTTTCTTGCGAAACACAGCTTTTAACCTTCACACATGATCTAAACTCATTCCTCGACAGGGGTTCCGTTGTCAACTGCATATTCCTCGATTTCTCAAAGGCGTTTGACAAGGTCTCTCATCAACTGCTTTTTTTTAAACTTAGTAAACTTAACCTCGACCCTAACGTTCTTAGGTGGCTGCATTCGTTTCTCACTAATCGTTCACAATTTGTCACCACTAATAATGCTTCTTCCTTCACTTCTCCAGTTGTATCTGGAGTACCACAAGGCTCTGTTCTAGGGCCTCTGCTTTTTCTTATATATATCAATGACTTACCTGACAATCTATGTTCAACAATAAATCTTTTTGCTGATGACTGCGTCATATACCGCGAAATTAACAGTGACTCTGATATAGCTCTTCTTCAATCGGATATTGATCATGCTCTTGAATGGACTAACAAATGGAACATGGAACTAAACATAAAAAAGTGCAAGTACATGCGGGTTTCTCGTCGTAACACCACATTGCTTTCATATCGTCTTAATAATTGCAGCCTTGAGTCTGTGCCTTTTTACAAATATTTAGGTGTCTTCATTTCCCATAATCTTTCTTGGAAAGTACACATAGATAATGTTAGCAATAACGCTAACCGCATGCTGGGCTACATACGCCGTAACTTTAATCTTTCTTCTAGCTCCGTAAAACTGCTTCTCTACAAGTCGTTGGTTCGTAGTAAACTAGAATATGCTGCATCTATCTGGGACCCCTATCAAGAGACACTAATATACCAACTCGAATCTATACAGAACCGTGCCCGTTTCATTCTCTCGAATTATCACCGTAACTCTAGCGTCAGTGCCATGAAATCAAGCTTATCACTCCCACTACTGTCGCAACGTAGAAATATATCCCGCCTTTGTCTATTCCATAAGATTTACTACGATAACCCCATCCTTAAGAGAAAATTTATAACGCCACCTTGCTACGTTTCAGCTCGGATCGATCATTGTCATAAAGTTGGTATTCTTTCATGCCAAACAAACCACTTTTACAACTCATTCCTCCCCAGCACATCGGCACAATGGAATCACCTTCCCCGATCGGTCGTCGAAATAAGTGACCATTCTGTGTTTAAATCTGCTTTAACTAACTTGATGGTAACATAGTACATGTAATTCTTGCGCCCTGCCGTTTATTCTTTTCAGCTTATGTGGTAGTTCAAACAGACCTGGTCTGCGTGGTATGCTTGTTTGCGTGGTATGCTTACTTTTATGCTTACTTTTATTCTTTGCTCATAATTTCATGTTAAATGACTGTTAATTTGTTTGATTGTATTTGTTGTAACCTACTGATTTGTGCGAGCCATATTTTTGTTCACATTTTTGTGTTACTTGTGACTGCTGTTCCTTTGTTATTTTGTCTATTGTACCCCACTCCCCTCTGTAATGCCCTCGGGCCCTGAGGGTACTGAAATAAATAAATAAATAAATAAATAAATAAATAAATAAATAAATAAATAAATACTCGTTTTCTTCTCGCCCAGCGCTCTTGGTTTCATTTCTTAAAATAATTTTCCCGATTTACTTTGGCTATTGGTGCACCAACATATTGCTTGTTTTCGTTCGCTTTTTCAAGCCTCCTTGCTTTCTTTTTTTTTCCTTTCTATACTTTCCGGTTGTCATGCGTCTTTATGTTTCCTCTGCACCTTTTTCACGTGCCAGGCCATGCCGGGGGTTCTCAGAAATGAGCTTGTCGATGTGGTGGCATCCCGAACTAGCCATTCGCTGTGGGTCAGGACTGTGGTATGCTTGAAGGCCATGGTCTGAACCACCTTCTGTGAGGTGGTTTGCACCAGGTGGGCAATCTGGTGGTGCGACAACAATTGTGGGCACCGGAATCTATTCCTGGTACTGGGTGGTCTTTCCATACCCAACGCGTTTTGACTGCCGCGCTCGCTCGTCATGCTTCTAAGGGGCCACGAGCGCTTCCCTGCGTACATGCAGTGCTTTGAGCCGGCGCCGTCGACCGAGTGTCCTTGTGGGAACCATGTTGGCGACATCGCCCATTACATGGGGTCCTGTGAGCTTACGTGTGACATTGTGGAGAGGCTCCCGTGTTGAGGTGGTGTGGACGGCGGTCCGTCGGCCTCTTGGCATGGTTGGATCGTGGACCGCCGTCCCTGCATCCTCCTAATTCAAATTTTGACTGTTATTATTGCTGAACTCCCGACTTACATTTGGAGGCTTGTCCGAGAGATGCTCTCTTTTTTCTTTCACTGTGGCTTTGGTGGCTTCTCAGGGGGGCCTTTCATGCCAGAAGAGGTGGATGCTTCTGCGTCTGCCCCTATGGGGGCCACGTGCCACGGCTTTGTTGTGTGCATTTGTGTGTGTAACGTCATCTTTAGTCTGTGTAAATGAATGAGAATATTTTAATGTTATATTTAGAGGAATCTATAGAGTGGGGTGTGATTCTGCATGAAAATGACAAATACTATTCCAGACACTTCCTTGTCACTGCAAAAATGTGGCCTATGAAATGTCTTCTGCGCTCGAAGAGTAAATATGACGGTCCAAAGAGCCAACACGCCTTGCTCTTGGCAGAGGTGCGTGCCTTCAGGGGAATACCGATTGTGGCCCATATAGGGTTGCGCGGAGGAAGCTCTTTCAAGGGGGTTTGAAAAAGCGTGAGTGCATCAGATTGACTCAGCAGAAATCTCGTCCCCAAACTTTCTACTATGGAAGCGTTAGCATTAGAACTGTCTGGGCGGAGATGCGCGCCTTAAGGGCAACACCAATTGTGGCACATGTAGGGTTGTGTGGAGAGAGCTCACTCTCTATGGGGGCCTGAAAAAGAGCATGCATGTATCAGAATGGCTGACGACAGAAATCTCATCCCTAAACTCACTACTATGAATACATTAGCATTAGGAAGTTCTGGGTGGAGGTGCGCACCTTGAGGAAGGGGAACACTGATTGTGGTCCGTATAGAGTTGCGTGGAGGAAGCTCTCTTTTAAAGGGGTTTGAAAAAGCATGAGTGCACCTGAATGACTTAACACAAATCTCGTCCCCAAACTTACTACTATCAATGCGTTAGCATTAGAAGTGTGGGTGGAGGTGCCTGCCTTGAGGAAGGGGAACACCGATTGTGGTCAGTATAGGGTTGTGTAGAAAAACCTCGCTCTCTATGGGGGTCTGAGAAATAGCATGTGTGTGTCAGAATGACTCTGCGAAAATCTCGTCCGCAAACTCACTGCTATGAATGTGGTAGCATTACAATGGTCTGGGCAGAGGTGTGCGCTTTGAGGAAGGGGAACGCCGATTGTGGCTCATATAGGGTTGCTTAGAGGAAGCTCGCTCTCTATGGGGCTTGAAAAGAGCATGATTGTATCAGAATGACTCCACAGAAATCTTGCCCCCAAACTTACTGTCAGCGCGTTAGCATTAGAAGGGTCTGCGTGAAGGTGTTCGTCTTGAGGAAGGGCATACCGATTGTGGCCCGTATAAGGTTGCACGGAGGAAGCTCGCTCTCTAGGGAGGCCTGAAAAAGAGCATGAGTGTATCAGAATGACTCTGACTCGACAGAAAACTCACTACTGCGAACTTGTTCATATTATAAAGGTCTGTGCAAGCAGGAATCGCATCTGTCAGTAGCCAGTCGTATGTGGCAGCCTGCCCACCGGGCTATGAAGGAACTTTTTACACTACCTATACAAATTTAATATACTACCCTGGGTACAAGGAACCTAGGAAAGCCGCATTATAGGGTACATCATGTCTGGAGCTTGGATGTAACTTAGTGTTTTGACCTCAGTTATAACGACTGTAGATATTGAACAGCATTGTGTCTACCTCAGATATAACAAACATTTGGCTGCTAATGCATTCAAACAACCTGCCAAACATTGCCTATGAGTTCATGTCCTGACCTGTGTCCCAAAATTTTTTTTCTTAATATCCTCTCTTCCGACGGGATCCCCGTCAGTGGTTTTCCTACATTAATACCCTGGAAAAAGAGCAACGTGGAGAGCACACAAAGTAGTAGTCGTAAGTAGCTTTATTAAAATAATAAAAAGGAAGGAAAAGATTTTTGCTAGCCCCGGCATCTGCCATCGATACTTAAGCACCTGAGTGGGGGCAGCGGAAATACAGGATAGCAGGCAGAATGCAGAAATGAAATGAAAAGAGGTGAGGGGACATTAAGAGAGAATAGGGGACGCTGTTTTTGTTTTTGTACCGTGTTTTCTTTTAGACTACTGTACAATTGAACTTTTTAATGAGAGCTTTCATTTTAAAGAGATTACCACAGGACATGTTTGTGCTATACAATGCAAGCCACTGAGCCCCTGCTTTTTGACTTTGGGCACAGGGAGTCGAGTGCCTTGTGGGGCCTGTAATTGCGAAAACTAATCATATGGTAGCGCCGAAATAATGGGAATGGCAGACTGTGGATAATGTCTCGGTTAGTAAGCCTGTCCTAAATACGTTCGCATACCTAGTGCAGAGCATGAGAGCTTCGCACCTTTGTATTTGACGACAGATGTAATAGAACATATAACAATCAGCAACTCGCTACATTCAAAGAGCAACACAGATTCCACCAAATGTGACCACCAGAAAAGCGTCTTCACAGTGAGTACACTGCCGTAAGTGCCGAAGTACCATCTGCTTCAGTGCATTGTCAGGGAAAAAGTCCCCAGGACACACATCCGGCAACCAGTGCGTACAGCTGTGTTATCAGCTTGTGGCTTTGTTATCGGGCAGACCACACTTACAGCAGTGAAAGTTGCTCTTGGGCTCTATAACGTGTGTGAGAACAGTTGAACACTGCCACACTTTGCACTTATGTGCCCAAAACCCGGTAGTTTTGGGTGCTGCAGACTTTTGCCCCCATAGTACATACCTGGTGCTGTGGTCCAGCTGGGGCTCCAGAGTTCTGCTTCTGTAACAGAAGCACATAATGTAGCCCATCATCAAAAAGCGACCAGGCTGAGTTGGCCCTAAACGAACGTTTTAGTGGGCTGGTTTGCAGCCACAATGAAGCTACTCTGCGGTGGCAATAGCAACAAGTGTGCTTGGTGGTTATGGAGGGACAGAACCACCATGCTGTCAACCATGCTCAGTCTGAACACAGCATGAAATGTTTCAATTAATGGGCATGGAGGAATGCACTCATCTCAAACAGCTTGGGAACAGCAACAGATTATTGTAATTTTTTGAGAACGCTCTGGTTCCTTCTTTCCTAGCAAGCAAAGAAATAAGCCTGTATGTTGCTGGCAGTAAACAAAGCGTAAAATTGTTTATTTCCTTCCGTAAGGGTCTCATGTTGAGCCACTGCATAAGGGAACAGCAATACCAGGCACACAAATATAATAAAAATAAAAAATCACGATGAGCTGCTACTGATAAGACATTTGAATGATAGCGGGCCGATGATGATGATGACTCTGGTGTGCAGGCCAGTCCTTTGCTGTGCGCTGGAAAAGTCACTGCTGAAAAGTCGTAGTATGGGCTTCTCAAGGGTATAGTGCATTAGGGTGGCTGAAGCGGCCGATGAGGTGGGCTCTTTTATATACTGATACCAGAAGTCAAAATGGAAAAATTTGAGAAAAATGCTGAGGTGGCCTATCTTGCTCTGGGAGCTTAAAGAGGGTAAGTTGATTGGAGTTTTCACTATATATTGCCAATTATAAGTCGACCTCCCACTAGGGAAACCTAAGCAAAGAAAGTTTGACCCCGAATATAGGTCGTCACTAAATTGCGATGCGGCTGTAGCTCGCCAATAAGTTCTTCAGAACACCAAGTCATTCAAAGATGGTTATTTGTACACAGAACTCCTGTTATTATTTGTTATCGCTCGCGAGAAGGGCGCAGCCACGGTCTTCTGAGCCACTGGGGCTACTGGCCATCCGAAATGGTGGTGAGATGCCGCACGTGGAAAACGCCCCGGAGACCATGCCGGTTGGCAGTCCATACGAAGCGTCGTTTACCTACTGTGCCACATGAATCAGAGAAGCACACTTCAGCCACCCAGTTGGACACTGAATCACGTGTGTGGGATGCACATCACAAGAGCACGTGCCTTCACTTTGATGCAACTGTAGCAAACACTCAGGCTCTTGCTTCTTTGGTTGTGAAGCCAGGGTCAAACCAAACCTTCAATGGCAGGGTATCATCCTGACTTCGGTCCAGGAAAGAAACGGCATGTAGCAGTGCATGCAAATTTCTTTGCTTCCTCCAATCGCTCACACACCTTTCAGACTCGTCAAACTTCCACTCTGCTGCGACGTTTTCCGTTTTTGCTTAGAGGATCACTTGCTGCTTGAAAGCCACACTGTATCGTTGCAGAGCTTGCGGCGGCATGTTGGGGTCTGTCGGGTGCACAAATCACGCTTACCATTGATGATGGACGATCCGGCGTAAGGTGCCTGGCACCTGGGTAACGAAACGCAGATATGGCAACAAGGGATGAAAAAAACACGCGAAGGCACTTCTGATAGCATGTGACCGGTTGCGTGGTTTGTAATTGGACGAATACAATACAATACAATATTTATTATGCACAATCAAAAACACAATACACGTAACAGGCCTGCCAAAGCCTCCGAGGGCTTGACTGGCAGTGCCTGGCAGTCAGAAAACAAGAAAATGCAGAATGTTGTTACTGAAGATAGCTGTGAAAGAGAAAAAGTATAAAGATGACTGAAAAAATAAAATAAAAATAAGGGCTTGTTAACAGTCTTTTTATCTCTTGTTTAGTGTTCGCTTTTAAAACAGGCGCTGGTAATTTGTTAAATATTGTGGGCACATAATAATTTCGCATTTGGTTTCCATATTTTGTTGAAGTCTTGGGGATTATGAAAGGATCCTTTGGTCTTAGGTAACAGGTTGGTGTGCATAGTGTTTTAAAATCATTGTTCCAAAAGAGGTTAGTTGTTTTGACCATAAGAGACGTAAAGGAGGGCATATTCAAAAGCTTAAACACATCAGTTTTCTTATACCCTCTTTACACGGGCAGCCTTAACCGTGGTTAAGCTTAACTGCAGTTAAGGCGGTTAACCGCGGTTAGAGTTAACTGCAGTTCGCCGCGCTGACACACAGTTTAGCCATCTCGGTTAGTGCGACGAAACAGATCATGTGATACTAACCTCATTGAAGTTAAAACGTCGCCCACTGAGGCGTATTATTAAACAGGGCTACGTTGAAAAGAACACATAAGAGGAAAAACGTTTCTCGTGCTAAGGCCTGCTTAAAAACTTTTTTCTTTGTGCTTGTGGTTGTCGTTAGCCGAAATCTAAAAAGTTCTAAACAATGATCGAGGTCGACTTCGTAGCCAACTGCGCGTTCTACTTTGGCTACTTTAGCCTCTTCCCCGTGACTTCTTCCCCGTGACTGCTCGCTGCGACGCATCGCTGCTCACTGCTGTCGTTGTTTATTTTCGTGGCTTTTCTTTCACAGTGAGTTCTGTGCTTGTGCAGTTAAGATCCTTCGGACGTCTTGTGTGTCAAGCCTATGTTGGCCTTTAGCAGGCCTGTCGTGAACGAGGGCGACGCTCAATTTTGGGCTGCGTTCGTGGCGCATCAGGCAGCGCTACAACGCCTGCGCGTACAGATGCTGGCGCTGAGCGCTGAAATTGCCATGGTGGAAGAGACGAGGAAGTGACACCGGGGGCGGCCGAAGCTCTTTTTGTTGGCGGCGGCGCACCTGTCCATCCGTGAGCGAAATCTGTCGGCGTACCCGCGCCCAGACTTGTGGTACGAGACCACGCTTCTGCACCTTCCGGACAGCGGACTCCGAGAAAACTTTCGGATCAACCGCGGCACATTCCGGTACATGGTGGCTGTTTATGGAAGCATGAGCCGGCAAGATACCAACATGCGGAAAGCGATTCCACTCGAGAAACGCGTGGCGATCGGCTTGTACCGCCTCGCAACATCAGCAGAAGAGCGCTGCTGCCAACTTTTTTGACGTGAGCACTGCGTCAGTTAATTTAATATTTCACGAATTTTGCAGCGTGTTTGTGGAGCAGTTGGAAGCACGATTTTTGCATTTCCCAACACCAGCTGAGCTTTACGAGCACATGTGTAAATTAACAGCAGCCTGTGGTTTCTCTCAAGGTGTCGGTGCAGTGGATGGCTGTCATATCGAGGTGTGGCCCTCAAAGCAAGAAACTGCTGAATAATACAATCATAAAGGGGTGGTACAGTGTCGCTCTACTTGCTGTCGTCGACCACACATACAGGTTCCTATGCACGAATGTTGGGAGCCCTGGTAGAAACAATGACCCGGCACTGTTTCAGAAGTCTCGACTGCCAGCTACTCTGGCTAGTGAGCTGTTCTGACAAGAAACATAGCTCATTGAAGGTATGGGAGTTGGCACAATTCTTGATGATCAAGCTTTCCCCGTGAAGATGCACCTGATGAAGCTGTACCCCTTCCAGGTGCCTCTGGGTCCCCCTCACAGACCTTTAACTACCGGCTGCCGAGTGCCAGACCTGTTGTCGAAAATGCTTTTGGACGTGTCAAGGCAAACGTTAGAATGGTGCTGAAGGGCCTTGAGTGTGACGTCCACAATGTCAGTTATGTGATCCGTGCTGCTTGTGTGCTGTACAACATTTGTGAGCAGCTCAGTGACCGCTGTGATTCAAGCTAGTTTGGTGTGGTGCAGAACGCTGATGAAAGGCGGCCTCAGCCGGTGTGCACAAGCAACCGGGAAGAGACGTCAGGTGTGGCCATCGGGAACGCCCTGGCCAAGCACCTTGCCTTGAGCTAGAACCCAGTCCATGGGAAACTCAAGAGCAGCTCAGAAGGACACCTCTACCAAGAGGGAACAGCCCTGAACAGAGCTACGCACACATTATTGAAGGAGCAGACACTGGGTTCGGCTCACCTTCAATGGCTACCATTGCACGCACATGATGCATACTCCCTACTGGGGTGAATGAAGGTTATGAGGGTTACAACGAATGTAATTTTAGTAACCTACATGTTCTTCATAAAATAGGTTTGGTTTATGGAGTTCAACATTCCAAAGCGGCTTGGGCTATGAGTGATGTCGTAGTGAAGGGCTGCAGAATTTTCGACCACATGGGGGTTTATTAACATGCACTGACATTGCACAGTACACGAGTGTCTTGCCTTACACCTCCATTGAAAAGCCTCCGTCGTGGCCAGGCTTTCAGAAAATAGTCTTGCATTATATAGCTAATGTTAATTATTGGTTCTTGTTAAACTACAAAACGAAGTGGTTCGTACCAACTACTAGTACTACTTATGACAAACAAACCTTCACCTACATGCAACCATCTCTAATGAACCAATAATGAAGATTTCATTACTTCCTGTAAACAAATCTCTTTCTTCAAACAGTTTTGCTCACAGACGATAGTAAAATGCCAGCATAAGCTTTCAATTTTTATATGATTCATTCTTGTTGAGCACTGCTGTTTATGTTGCTGTTTCATTGCCATTGTACTACCTTTTTCATTGTTGTGTTTGTGTCACATGGTCTGCGTATTGGCAGCTATTCTATCACTTGCTGTTTGCTTATAATTTTCGTGTATAACTGGCCATCGTCTTGCCACATTGCCAATCAGCAACTTGTTGGTACCTTGTCAAGCAGTACAAGCTTTTAGTCTTGCACTCATACTTCTGAAAGCAGAAGTACTTGCTGAGGCATTAGTTGGTTCATCATAAAGTTGAATGGCACAAAGGATCAAACACAGGAAGACACAGCAGTGGCGCTTTTTCTGTCTCTGTGTTTGTTCCGTTGCGCCATTCAACTTTATTCTGAAGGTAACAAAATCATGTCGGTCACAGTTGGAAGCTTCATATTTTTGCACACATCATCCACACACTAAGCAAACACAAAAATGTGACGTAAATGTGACCCAATAGTGAGGGCTTTGAAAGACTTACATTGTGATAAATTTCATTACATTCCCATCCCAGCTCATTAAACCAAAGTACGCTTTCTGTGCACAATTTCATGTCATTACTATTTTGCTGTTGTCCAAATTCCCCACTGTTCTATAACTTGGCCCCCCCCCCCAAAAAAAAAACAGTTATGTTGCAAGAAAGATATCAGCCTTGTAGCAAACAGTTCCTGGTGAACATGCAACAGCCATTGGTTCTGAGTGGAGAAGCAGGTGGAGTGTTACTGCGAGAGCAGCAGCAATGTGTTTGCAACAGACATGTTTGATTATTACACTTGTGTACCCCTGCAGTGTATGCATGGGCTGTGTTAAAAACTAATACTGCAAGCTACTACGGTAGCCAGCCCGCACAATACAATTCACTGTTTAAAACACAATACAAAACTTTCAGCAGTAAAAGATCTTTCATCTCATCACATGCTGTAATATCAAATAAATTCCAGCTGTTTTGATCACTCTTTATTGAGCGAGTCATTGTTTTCTTTGTTGTCTAGAAATTTTGCTAGCAGTTGCACCATGCTTGCATTTATGGCATTCGCTTCCTTCTGGAGGTGCACTATTGCGCATTTTGTGTGCCTTGTGGTCGGTCTTTGCTGCTGCCTCGCTTTCTCCTTTATGGACGGGAACTAGCTGCTCCATAGCAGATCCTTGTCGCTTGTGGTGGCTCTTTTGGGGTTCCCTTTTGGTGCTTGTGCCAGCACCGGCACTGCTGCTTGCCCCTGCTGTGGCACTGCTGCTTACGCCAGCACTGGCTCTGTTTGTGTCGCCGCTGCTGCTGCCTGTGCTTTGCAGTACAGGTACTGCAGCACTGGCACTGCAAATGGGGGAGCTGGCCGCAAGTTGTGCGAGGTCGTCTCTTCTGCTTCCTTCAGGCAGGCTGTCCTCCCATGACAGGAGCACTTCCGAGCCGTGTGGTGCCTCATTGACAACTGGCAGCTGAAAATGATGAAACATACAAGACAACATGTTATCATCTCAGAAAAGATATTAAATGTGTCTTCATGTAATGCAATCATCCGCTTCCATAATATATATGACAAAAACACTAACTCATGATGGCCAATCTGGAAAGAAGGCAGCGGTTCAAATTTTTGTTTTCCTGAACATAACTAAATAGATATATGAAGATCCAGACATGTACATCAGTATTCCCTAGCCCCAACTTTCACATGAACCAATGGGTTCAGTTCAGTTTTTTCCTGAATACTGTTGCGGAGTGCAATCGCCTTCCTTTAGGTTTATGTGACTGAACCTGCAATTGAGTGTATTTTATGTGAAATGGCAATAAATACAGAAAGCATGCACAAAGAGCTTATGGACAAAAACGCAATTCAATACAGATATTATATACTTCGAACGAAAACAGCGCAAAAAAGGACAACCACAGAAGAGGACACTACACAAAAAAAGCTTCTCTTCTGTGGTCCTTTTTTACGCTTTCGTTCATTCCTACTATGAATCACCAACTAGCCCACCACTTTGTTTTATTGAATTACTTGGGCATTACAGATATCACAGAAATTTATTATCTACTTTGCTACTTTCCTTCAGTGTCCCTGTAGAGAAACAACAGTTTGCAATAACAGCTTACGATCCACAGATTGCTGTATTACTCCGCTGTATTCAAGCCCAGTTGCTAATAGAATCAATGAACGACGATGAGTATCTACAAGAGAGAAGGATGAAGGTGAAGCTGCATATGCACAGGTGTGAAAGATGAATTGTCATACAGCAGTAGCAATATTAATATATCACGCAAATAAAGGCACCAAAATTCTGGTGCATACCATAACTTCATCTTACTAGAGAATTAAGTTGTATCCATCTGCAGTGTGTGCCTCTTGACATATGATTTCCACCTGAAAAAAAAAAAGGACGTAACCTAAACCAGCAATGCACATTGAACTCCCTGTACAACAAAGCGTTCTTTGCTCTGGCATGGTAACATTAAGTATATGGGGAGACAACCAGCTAACTACCGATATGTATAATTGCTAGAAAAAAAACGACTTATGAACGAGCAGTGGGAGTTGCTTGGCAAGTTGGTTCACGTTTCATGACAAAGAACAACAGCACAAGGAAAAAATGTAGACGTGGAGGCCAGTGCCCATGTTTGTGGGAGTCATTTACACAACTGCTTGAGTCTGTTCTTTATTATCTATTGTTGGCCAGCATTTTATAATGAGTATAAGTTCTGCACTGAGAAATGAGCAACAGTATAATTCTGAAGTGATCTGAACGACAGTTTACACGCAATGGTATAAATCAGAAATTACCTCTAATCTTTCCTCGACTCGCCCATCATCGTTGATGGGAAGGCAGTTGAGGAAACTGGAGCTGCCAGTAGAAGATCCATGGGACACGAGGCGACCCAGTTCAAGTGCCTGTCCGTCTCAGCTGCCTGGACAAATAAAAATGATATGAGGTATTAAATGTTGCTAAAAAAAAACATTTGAAGGTTGTGATCACAGCATTTCTCTCAGTGGATTAAGCTTCACTGTACACATTCTCAATGCAAGAATAAAATTTCATACATGTGTCTAATGAACATGCACAGGTACTGGTGAAATTAATGCATGCAATTTACATTTGCAATGTGGCTAAACTACATCCTGCTAGTTGCTGCTTTGCAATTGAAGCCACGACTGTGCATTATGGTTCAACTATTGTCAATCTAGCAACATCTTACTTGGTTAATTTCTAGATTTATTTTTTTCATATATCTTTCCCAGGCTGCACTGTGTATACTACTTCACAAATGCTGCTAGTACACAGTGAAGCCTGGTAAAGAAATTTGAAATAAATCTAGAAATTCAATTAACTACATTGTTGCTCTAGCAGGTGGCCAGAAATAGCGACGCATACAGCAATGCTGTCAGCGCTGCAGCTCGCAATTTGCAAATAAAAACGACGAACAACACGTGTGTAACGAGGAAGACGAAGTTTGCATGCAGCGCCGTGCACGCGTGCACGAGCGAAGATTCTAAGTGCTGCGTATGCTGCTCCTGTCTGAGGTCGTTACTCCTGAGTCCTTACTACCTCAACAATGCATTCTCAAGATCCTCTTCGACACTCCAGATCTCTGCAACGACGGTGAAGAGAATCGACGTGTTGCTCCAGCGACAATACATGCTACTGTCGCACATGCAAGGCTGACGTAAGCAGTTCAGCTGCACTATGAAAACAGCGCCAAGAACCCGATGGCACGAGCATTGTTCGGTAAAGGTCGCACTTACGGTATTTCTTGTTGAGGTTTTCCATTTTCAGCTTCACTTGTTTGCTGGTGTATGGGCCTTGTCCCGGCAGCAGCCCGGCGTTCAGTTCCGCTACAATCGCAACATATATCCGAGCGTTGCGCGTGTTACCGTATCAGATCCGTATCCGATGCGTATCAGGGCCGCGGTTGCTGAATCAAGCCAAATGACACAACTCTGGGAGGACGAGTCGTTCGATGTTGCTGCTGCCACGGGCGCCGCCATCTTGTCGGTTAAGGTAGCAAATGATGGTCAGCAAGCTCGGTTTGGGTAACCGTGGTTAGGTGGCGTAACTGCAGTTTCGTCTGCCGTGTGAGCGCGGCTAACTACAGTTACGGGGAACCGTAGTGCGCTTAACTGTGGTTAAGGTCGCCCGTGTAAATGCGGTATTAGGGCATAAAGCATATACCATTGACAACAGCATAGAACGTAAAATTGAATTAACTCTCAAGCTCCATCTAAGGGTGCAGTGACCATACACAGTCAAACCATAACGCATAAAACTGTAAACTAAGGCATGAACAATTGTTTTTCGTGCAGAAATTGGCATTAGGCATTGGATATTGTACAACATACAAGAAATAGTGCGCATTTTTTTACAGAGGTGGGACAAATGAGAATTCCATAAAAGATCACTGTCAAAAAACAACCCAAGATATTTAACAGAAGATGCATATTGAACAGGTTAAGAAGCGCATATATAACAGTCAGATGTGTGTAAGAATAATGGTTTCATTGGTACAATTTTTTCATTTGACTATGGAAGCACACAAGTCACGTGTTAGTAGGGTTAATGCTGATTAGATTAGTCGCAAACCAGTCCATGGGGTTCTGGCTACATTATTCTGCAATGAGCTAAGTGCATTATAGTAATTAGTTGAACAAGATACAAGTACCATGTCATCGGCGTATTGATAAACATGTTCATCTACTACATTGGACAGATCATTCCAGGGGCTTAATATAGAGTCCTGTGGGACTCCAGAAGAAATACAAGCAAAATCACTAAAACCATTCCCCACTTTTACACACTGTCGTCTATCATGCAGAAAGTAAGATAATATCCCAGGTGAAAATTTCTAACTGGTTTCCAACTGGTCTCAGTCCATCTGGTTTAAGGAACAGATTTCCAGTTGCAACTGGGACCAGTTGCATCTCGAACCAGTTGCAGTCCCAGATGCAACTGGAACCCATTTCAATCCGAGATGCATCTGGGACCCGCTGCAATCCCAGATGTGGCGGGGGCCTAATGCAGCCCAGTCACAGAAGTCTCCATGGGAGCGTCAGGACATCCAAGCACTCTAGCTCAAATACATTTGAGTAAGTGAGTGTACATGGTCGTCACGGGTGCCTAAAACACTGACAATGAGTTTTGAGTGCATCAATGTTTATTGCCCTTTGCACCTTCACTGAATCTGCTGAACAATCTGAAGAACTGCTGAACAATCTAGCCAACAATAGTATGCGAAAAATTAATTCTATGTCGACGTTCTTCAAACACAACGTTCCCGCGGAACACAATGAGAAATTGCACACGCCATTCGCGTGACCATTGCTGCAATGGCTACTCTAGCACGGATGGCGTGTGCATAACTGACGCTCATTTTGGCAACTTTTTTTTACTTACTACTCTGTTTTCACTAGCATAAAAAATAAGTTAATAATTTTTTAAATTGTAACAAACTGCTTTTCTCCTAGCTGTAAATGCCATGCATAGTTTGGGCTATTATTGACAAAATATGTTACGAAGGTCAACGCGTGGCGGCATAGAGAATGACGCACGGAGCCGGTCCGCTGATGGCTGAAGTCGCGGCATGTCGCGGTAGTCACGGTATTGGAAGTTCGTTTTGGGATGGTTCGGCAATTGTAGAGAAATAAATGTTACCGTGTCTGAAACGCCTATGTCACAACGGGTTGAGACAGAAAGAGAACAGGCTTAATAAAACAAGAAATTAAGCAGTAATGCGTGCACACGATATTTTCGCAGCATATATGCATGTCGACACATGTTTTGAGGGAAGTGGTGTTATTCGCCAGGAGAGCGCCTACGGGCGTTTTCACATGCAGTGCACACAGTGCAATAGGAATGATGTTCGCCAATAAGCCAGCTTCCATCTAATTTCGCATTACGTTCACTTCTGCGCTTAATGACTGTGCAATGTGCTGAGCCGCAGCAGCATTTATTTCCTTCTCGACGTCTCTCCAAGCAGTAAAAAAACTTACCATTTGGTTTTAACCCACGACCAGTTCTGCCCAGTTGGCCCTCAATTGGGAATTTTTGCTTCCCACTTGACCCACAAATGGAACCACTTACTTCCCAGTTGGACCCCAGTTCCTACTGCTTGGCTCTCAACTGGGAATTGATGTTTCCCAGTTGGTGGCACACTTGACCAATTGCCTCCCACTTGGTCCTCAACTGGGACCAGTTGGGCTCCATCTGGGTTTCCAAGTGGAACCAGTTGGCTTCCAACTGGTACCAGTTGGTCTCCACCTGGTTTTCAACTGGGACCAGTTACTCCCAGTTGAAACCAGTTATTCCCAGTTGAATTTCCAGTTGAAGATTTTCACCTGCGGCATGTTCAAAAATGATCCACGAAGCCCGAGCAGAGACATTTTTTGTAGTAGAGTGTTGTGACAGACAGTTTCAAATGCTTTAGAGGCATCCAAAAAGAGAGCACATGCTACCCTATTGCAATTTAAGGTTGAATTAGCAGATTAGAGAAAGCTTCTAACAATGTTTGGGTACCTGTCCTCTGTATAAATTCGTACTGATTTGATGATAATACATTACGTTTATCTAGAAAGTGTGTTATTGTATGAGCCATGTGCTTTCTAGTATTTGCGCTATACAGGGGATTACCGAGATAGGCCTGTAATTTTCTATATTGTTGCGCTCACCTTGCTTATGAAGTGGAACTACAATAGCGGTTTTATTTCTATTGGGATCACGCCAGTACCCAGAATATGGTTCATAACAGAGAGTAGCACATGTTTAATAACATCGAAGTTTCTTTGCAGTGCACTGATATCTTGCCAAAGCCAGGTGATTTGTTCTTAACGTTAAACATAATAGATGAGTTCGTCAAGCGAGAATAAAGGAAGATATGCTGAATCTAGCACACTCTTAGTTAAAGTACACGCAGACGGTCGCTGCAGTACTGATCCCGAAATGCTAGAAAAAACTGATTAAATAGGTTTGCCACAGTGATATCTACAGAAAAATACGATGAAAGGCTTTGTTTAGAAGTGGAAACATTGTCCCCTTTAAGACTGTTGATAAGAGACCAAGTTTTCTTAATGTCATGCCGTGCTTCTTGAAATTTTTTTCTAAAATGATTGCATTTCAGCAGTCTAATAATTGCGTTTACCTTGTTTCTGGCATATATATATTTTAGGCGCAAGTCATTGCTGCTTGGTGAGTGCTGGGCCTTAGTCCACAGCAAATCTTTTTCCTTTATAGCAGCTAGGATTTCGGTGGTCATCCACTTCTGGCTCAGATTGCGTTGCCTGATTTTGACAGCACGTGTTGCCGCATGCCTAAAGGAAGCAAGGAGAGCTACGAATGTGCTGTACACATTTTCTGGTGACGCTGTGAATAGAAAACTATTCCAATCGGTTTCATTGACTAGTTTGTCAAAAAGTCTTGGATCAGTTATACGAATTTGTTTAAAAAGGTTAAGAGGTTTTGGTGAAAGGACATTCTCAGACTGTTCCAGTGAACAGCAGATGAAGTAATGGTCAGAGGCCTTGACCTGTGCAATGGCAGATTTGACTTTCAGGTTATAGGTGCTAACATTTACATGATCAATGCAGGATGCAACAATGTCATGAGACAAGAATTCTTCACGAGTTGTTGCATGGATAGTGGTTTCAAGTCCCCATTTTGATAGCTTATCTAGATAATCAGCAACTATTCCTACTGTCGGGCATAGCGTATCTATGTTGATGTCACCTGTGACGCAAATGCATTCATCAGTTCCTAGATGAGATAGCGCAGAGTCAAGCTCGTCCAGAAAAAGACGCCTGTTGGCACTAGGCAGGCAATATACCGAGAGCAAGGTAAGCGAAAATTGAGGATTTGATAAGTGCAGTGTGATAGTTTCAGCATGATCAAAAGGTAAAGTTACTTTAGAGGCTGACCAAGCATTCTTTAAGAAAGCAGCTACACCCCCACCTTTGCCGACAGGGTGAAAAAGGGAGACTGCCTGATAGCCTGGTAGCGTTAAATGAGTGAAAAGTGCTGAAGAAGTATTTATCTCGGTGAGAACGATGGCATCAAAATGCAATGGAACAGAATGGCTACCAGATTGTCCCAGTGCTTACGAATGCTTCGAATGTTTACGTGTATAACACCGAAAACATTGTTACGTTGAAAGAGGAAAAATCGAGAGACTTCTAGAAGAGTATTAAATACCTTGAAAGAGCTACCGCCCATAACTAGACAATTCTTTCAATGTCCAATCTTCTGTTATTTCGAATGAGTGGAGCGCCACCTTCCTTCCTTGCAAAAACCCTTCCATTTTTGATCCAGACGTACTTGAAGGATTTTCTTTTCCTTTAGTACGAGCCAGCCAGAACAGCTCTCGATTAGCCCGTGCGAGGTTGTCATTGAAAAACAACAGTGGAAAATCATCCTGAACTAGATCAGGCAGTTTTTTGTGTGCTCGAAACCACTGTTCCTTAGCTTGAGTAGAGCACACAACTGGACGAGAATAGGAGGCACAAAATTCACCCTACTGGGAAGACGGTGAATAGCAGAGACTTGGCTTCGTTCATTGTCAGAGATCTGAAGTTTTTCAGCAAGGTCGCCAAAGAATGATAGCAAGTTCTCGTTAGGCTTGCTGGGGAACCCATGGATTTTGAAATTCATTCTTCTGCTATACTGTTCCATTTCATTCATTTTTTCACTCATTTTGTCAATCAGATCTGATTGAACCTGGATGGTAGAAGACAGCAAGTCCACTTTGACACGTAATTCCGCCGCCTCTGATTGGAAGTGATTGTCTCCAATACCGAGTCATACGTCTCAGAGAGAAATTCGATTGAAGTCTGTATTTCCTGTATCGCATTCTCAATCTTTCGAACCGTGTCCTTGAATGAAAGAAGTTCCTGTACTTTTGTGGTTAGCATTTCTACATTTGATGCAAGGTGGTCGAGTTTATCATTTACTGCAACTAAATGCTGCGCAAATGATTCTTCGTTCCGGGTCTGTGTAGCGCCTCCCTGTGAGCTTTTTTCCGGTTGACATGTTTGGCACACCCAGGTTTCGCACTTAGCGGTACTCAATTTTGCGTAACTGCAGTCAGTTACAGCAGCGCACCACTTTCCAAAGTGGTAACTTTCCTGGCAAACTGAGCATGTCAAAAACGTATCACTCAGAGGCTTGGAACAAGTAGCACAATCAGAAGGCACGTGTGAATCGGAACGCAACTTTGTGCATTCAGTGGCAAACTAAAATAGGACAGAAAAGTAACGGCAGACAGCTCACCTGCCAAAAGCCATGGAATGATTTATTCCAGCAACAGAGTTTGCCACTGACTGCCAATGAATCTCAGGCACAGCACTGCCATTTTTTATGTGGAATGTCCGCGTTTGTCTACAAACCATTTGTTGTGTGAAAACAAATTTGGGGCATATCTTTAGATAAATTCCTGTTTTTTAAGCAGCCTGCTTTTGTGTCATGTCTGGCAGCTTTTACAGAATTTGATTCAATGCCCATGATATTACCTGCCACTTGAAAAAATTGAAAATATGAAAAATGATTTTTTATAAAAGGAAATAACAGAGTAGTTGCCTCACATAATTCGGTGGACACCGGAAGCTTGCCAGAAGGGAAGGGATGAAGGAGGGAGTGAGAGAAAAAAAGAAGGTAGAAAGAGTTGCTGTTGTGGAGTGCTCCGGAATACTTTCGACCACCTGGGGATCTTTAACATGCACTGACATTGCATAGCATGCAGGTGCCTTTTGCGTTTCGCCTCCATTTAAACACGGCCGCCACAGTTGGGTTCCAACCCTGATATACCCTGGCTCAGTAGCAGAGCGCCTAAAACTGCACTTTTGACCCCACATATAGGACAAAATTACGACTCCTCATATAGGTCGTCTCCGAATAAAAGTCGACCCCCAAACTTCGGAAGGTAATTTTTCGAAAAAAGGTAGACTTATAATTGGCAATATACGGTAGTGCCGAGATGCCTCAATCACAGGAATAATCGTCGGCACTTTGTATATGGCCTAAATTACGCACTGAATGGTGCTGAGGAGTTTTTATATTTCCTTAAATGGCGCAGATTGTCTATTACTCACTGCAGATATAGCGCCTCCAAATACACTTTATCTTCACAGGTTTACCACGAGCGTTTATCGTGATGTGGCACTTTTCTTTTTTAGGAACTTCAAACACACAAAAAACCATTTCATAAATTCGTTACCCTTGCTTCACTTTTGCTCGTTTTTGCTTTCCATGGTCTTATGTCACATGATGTCTTCAAGCGACCAGCGTTAACAATATATTCGCTTCCTTCTTTAGTAACAGCAAGTAGCTCGTTTAAACTTGCAGTTGTTACGAGGGTGCTTAGCACAACAGTGATAGCATTGTATAGCCCTTGTCAAAAGTGTACATTGCAAGGGGCTTGCTTCTAAGCTGCGACCACAGCGGTGGCCAAGTGGTTGAGCATCCGCCTCGAATGTGGGAAGTGCGGGGTTTGATCCCCAGTGCC
This sequence comes from Amblyomma americanum, assembly GCF_052857255.1. NCBI lineage: Eukaryota > Metazoa > Arthropoda > Arachnida > Ixodida > Ixodidae > Amblyomma > Amblyomma americanum. The sequence goes on along the minus strand of NC_135497.1, from coordinate 481,136,906 downwards.
GCCGGGTACCCACCTGGGATACAGTGGGTAAAAGCTTTCCCATGGCCTGGTGCTCGGCTTGTAAGGGGTGAATGCTTCGAAAATGGGTCTTCGACCACACCTTGTCTAGTCGAAAAATACGTAGTGCAATGGCACTCTTTGGCCATAGACGCCCTGGCGGCATAAAAATCTATAATAATCATCATCCTTCTGAGCTGCTTAGTGTGCTCATAAAGCAGTCCAAACGTTAGGAGGATTGAGGGTGGAAAGCCATTCCTCTTTCAAGTGAGTAAGGTCTCTGACGATGATGGAGGTTGATGGAGGTTGTACTTCATCCACAGGAATTCCTTGATCCCAGGGTGATTCCTTTGAACTAATGCTCCATTACTCTAAGGACGGACGCGCCAAGAAACACCTAGCTCAAAGGAGCTTCGAAACAAGGCAGCTCGAATTCGTCCTTTGAGGCTTCAAGGGAGTACTCTCTCTCCCAGCGAGTTAACAGCATAAATAAATTGAGAAAAGAAACGTTCAATTTTCATTATATAAATTCACTTCATCAGATTAGTGGTGTTTTAAAATATTAGATCATTTGTTTTGTGGCAGTCTCACCACGCCATACTCTCGTTCCAGATATACGAGGGTCACGGTAGCCACGGTAAAAATGCCGCCATGTCGGCCATGTTGTTTGTTGGTTTAAAATAATGCGGTTATAAAACTAATTTACCAAAAAAAATGTGACATTTCTGTATTTACATGTGCAGTGAGGTTTGCAATTTTAATAACGCTTTTCGCCGATGAGGGCGCTAAAAACTTCTTGCGAAGGTCGTTCCGCGACCGTGTAGCACGGACGAACTCCCTTGAAATAGTGCTCCTTTGGGAGCGAGTGCCCGTATGACAGGGGTTTTAGTTACATGCCTGGCAAGCACTGCATTGATGTCTCCTTTTCACTTGTGTTGGAAGTTTGCCCCTAAAATCATTAATTCAGCATGGGCCACCTCTAAGTAGCTCTAGAAAATGGAAAGAGGACAATACAGGTGAGACAGCTGCTGTAATTATGCAAGCACTAGAACTGATTCATGTGCCTGCTGTTCTTTTGCCCACTAACCTTGATCATAGCAGCACTATGAATCATGACGCTGTGTAGTTGACTCTATAACTTCGATCTTGAAAGGGACTGAGAAGTGGTCTGATATATGGACAGCAAATCTTTGCACACAGCGATAAACCATGTCATCACCTGTTTTTTTTTTGCATAATGCCAAGAAGGTTAGCACCTTTCCAAACTGGAAGTTGGCCTATGAAGTTATTAATGGAGCTCTGGCCACCCTAAGTAACTACAAAATAAAAAAGAGGATAACACAATACGGGCTATCTAGACTGTTAGGGTCTCCACTCATCGACTTACCAGTGGTGCTCTCGTGGCTGAAGCCAAGCCGTGGGGTGCTCTGAATAAAGCAGTTTGTATTCTGTTCTGAAGCGACGTGGCAGCCTCGCTTTCTCTCTTAGCCTTCATGGCTGGTGGTCGCCTACCAGCATGACAGCATGGGAAGGCCCGCACAACAGACAGCTTCTATTGAAACAATCAATCAAATCAGTTTTATTCAAATGGCTATTAAAAAGTACATGCGAATCATCTGGGACCTTAGCCTTCTCGGCTAGATTTGGGCCCATTCAGGAAGTGCGAGAAATAAATATAGCGCGACAACTCAGTATTATACACAGAATTCGTTTAGCGCAGTTATCAACAGTTATAAACAAAGAAAAGTGAAATTTTTAAGAAATATACAATAGTTTGGAGGACAAAAAAAAAGCGAATGCATCTGAGAAAAACACTGATTTATAGTGGAGTCAAATATTGCTGGCTCAGGAAAAATTTTTTTATATCGTCAATTGACCTATTGTTAAGTTAGCAGGCAGTTGGTTCCAAATTTCAGCAGTTGCATGGGCATTAGTTCTTTTACCATACACATTATTAACAGCTGGAAGGTTTAAACAACAATTGAAAGAAATTTTTGGTTGGACGAGGTGGATATACGGAAAGAGATGATAGTGGGATGTTATGGTTATGGTTTAGTGCATGTATAACCACACAAGCTAGTTTGAAATCCCGGATAGCAAAGAAAGGTGTAATGTCTAGGTCACGAAAGAGCCGAACGGATCTATCTGTGTGTTTACTATGTGTTATTATTCGAAAGGTTCTTTTTGTAAAATTGCTATTTTATTTCAGTACTTGTTATACGTGAGCCCCAGACTCTACTCAATAAGTCATATTGCTTTGAAAAAGGCAATACAAAATTTTTAATGTGCGAAGCGAGAACTTTTTAGCTTTTATTAAAACAAAGCAACGCCATCACAATTTTCTGCCTAAATGAATTATGTGAGGAATAAAATTGAAAGCTGTATATAGAGTTACACTAAGATATACCTGTTGATCGACTCGTTTGAAGGGGTTTGCACCTACTTTTAACTCATTTATCTATTTGAATTTTTATATGGACTAGGGAACACAATGTAATTTATTTAGCCTTGGAGGTGTGTATTGTTAATTTATTTTGTAAGAACGACTGGCACATCAGAGAAAGATCACTATTAGGATGCCTTTCGACCATATTAGGCTCATGACTAAAGAAAAGGGCTGCATCATCAGTATACATGAGAGTTTGGGCATAATTCAAAGCATCTGGAGCCCCGCAGGGGGGCGCCTGCAGTTTGCAGGCGTCGCGACGGTGAGTGGCGACACCGCGGGTTCCCGAGCATCCGCAGGGACATCTCCGCAAGGGGATGATGGTGAACTGTGCATCACCACGGACCCGAGCACCCGCGCCTCGCCGTGCGTGGCATCGCCGTGTCCGGGGAAAAGGGGATCCTGGTGGTTGAGCCGATGCCGAGCGTTTGGACCTTTAAGGCCCCTCGGCGGAAGCAACACACCACTTTGGCCCCAGCTTCACGTAGACGGCACCTCCGGCCTGACCCGACCGGGGGAAATCGGCAGTCGCCTTTTCCTATCCTCCACTCTGTCTTTCACTTTCCTATTTCTTTCTCACAACTCTCCTATCTCCTACTCACTTCTTAGTTTTTTTTCACTTCTCATAGGCGGCCAGGGTTAACCATGTGTGGCCAACCACCCTGAGTTGTGTCGGATTTGGTTATAGTTGAGGTGTACAGCTGGCGTGGGCAGGACTTGCTTTCAAGTTCCTGTCCCGTCCCCTTGTTGGACTCCATGGTGGGTGGCTGGCACCATGACTGAAAAACTTCATTTTTTATGGCTCCCCCCCTTTCAAAACCCGATCGCTCTCTCAAGAGAGGGCGGAACGAAGCAGCAGACTTTTTTTCAAAAAAGAAACCGACATTGACATTCACCAAGTTCTATGTAATCCACAGCGAAAGTAATGAAAAACAAGCAAGAATAATTTCTCCGTTCCTTGTGTCTAAATGCCTAACAGATACCCTGGGCCCTGGCTACAAGGTGTCTAAAATGGCCAGCGGAGACTTATTGTTAGAACTCCTTGACAACACCCAGAACTCGAAAATCGCAAACATTGCATCCATCGGAGAAACCCCAGTTTCCATAACAGCGCACCGATCCCTAAACTCAGTCCGTGGAGTCATCTCTGAAAACGACTTCATACACCTAACCGAGAAAGAATTGCTGGAAGGCCTGTCTGACCAAAATGTCACAGATGTGTACAGAATCAAAATCCGGAAAGACAATAAAGAAATAGAGACAAAACACTTGGTCCTAACGTTCAATACAAGTACATTACCAGAAACCATCGATGTAGGATATTTAAAAGTAAACGTCAAGCACTATATTCCAAACCCACGAAGATGCTTCAACTGTCAAAGGTTTGGCCACGGTTCACAGAGCTGCCGCGGCCGCAAAACGTGCGCAAAATGTGCTTCCAAGGATCACATTTCTGAGGAATGTGACGCAGCCCTGCGCTGCGCAAACTGCGAAGGAGAACATGCTGCATACTCCAGGGCCTGTCCGTCCTGGAAGAAGGAAAAAGAGATTATCACTATAAAAACCAAGGAAAACATTTCATTTAGAGAAGCAAGAAGGCGATTTGCCGTTACCAACCAGTTCTCCTTCACAGCAAAATCCAGCTTTGCTGATGTGGTGCGCAGGGGCGGTGCACCACACAGCACCCCGGTCGCTGCCGAGGCCACTTCCATCGAGCCAATGGCAGGACCATTCACGCCCCAGGCAGGGTCAGCGAAAGCTGCCCTGCCAGTGTCAAAGCAGGGAGCGCCGGTCCATGCGTCGGCATCCCGCAGGACTTCCCCCTACCGGGGGAGGACTGAAACCCACAAACCCGCGGCTTCCCCGCGGTCCTCCAGCGCCTCGCGTGAGGCGATGGATATAACTGCCACTCCGCCTCCACTACAGAGGCGGAACAGCTCTCTTGAGCGGAAAAAAGACAGGCCCCTAATAACGGGCCCACTACTTAAGTAAATCCCCTTTCATTTCCTCTCAAAAACATAAACATGGCTTTTTTAATCCATTGGAATTGTAGAGGACTTATGCAGAATTACAGCGACATAACACATATTTTAGGGTCAATGTTACCCACAGCTTTATGTCTTCAGGAGACCAATCTTGGTCCACAACATGTACATATCCTGAAACATTATAAAACTTTTAGACGCGATCGAGAGCAGGCTAATCGGCTATCGGGAGGCGTCGCGATAGTCGTTCAAAGCGGTGTCCCTGCTCAAGAAATTAAACTCAAAACAAAACTTGAGGCGGTTGCAGTCAGTATCGTAAGCTACAAAACACTAACAATCTGTTCCGTATACATTCCTCCACATTTTACGTTAACACTCCATGATCTACAGCAACTGATCAGAGAACTTCCGGAGCCATATCTGTTACTTGGGGATTTTAATGCTCACTCCTCCTTGTGGGGAAGCGAACGCTGTGACGCTAGAGGTCAAATGATCGAAGATTTTATCCTGACGAATAATGTATGTCTTTTAAATACGAAAAAGGCCACATACTGTTCCCCAACGTCTGGGAAAATGAGCAGTTTAGACCTCTCTTTTTGTTCACCTTCTGTTTTTAGTGATTTTAAGTGGGACGTTTTAGACAACCCGTTTGGGAGTGATCACCTACCAGTTTTTATAAGCCTATCATCCTCACCTGCAGTCATCCCGACCAAACCACGGCGATGGAAGCTACATCTAGCTGATTGGGCGTTGTTTACAGAAAAGGCCAGATTAGAGGACATTTACTCAGAAGCACTTAGCATAGATGAAATCAATGAAATTCTCACAAAGTGTATCATCGATGCTGCACGGCTAGCTATTCCCCAGTCCACAGGCGTGGTGCGCCAGAACCACAAGGTATGGTGGACGCGAGAATGTTGGGAAGCCAAAAAACAACAAAATAAGGCCTGGGGTGTATTTCGTAGGTATCCTACTCACGAAAATCTAATAACTTTCAAAAAGGCAAAAGCTAAAGCCCGATATATACGGCGGAACGCGGAAAAAATGTCTTGGCAAAATTATGTGTCTTCCATAAACAGCTCGGTAACATCGAAAAAACTGTGGGAACAGGTCAGAAAAGTAAATGGCAGCTATTCCCCATTCACCCTTCCTCTGCTGACGGATCCTGGTGTTCAGACAAGTATTAAAGAACAAGCAGACATTTTGGGGCAACATTTTTTTATAGTTTCTAGTTCTTCCCACTATACAAAGTCATTCTTAAAATACAAAAACACAACCGAAAAACAAAGACTCCCTACGGCAGGCAGCACAAACGAGCCTTACAATAATTTGATTACACTTCAAGAAATACAGAGAGTACTGTCTATAGGTAAACAAACTGCACCAGGCCCCGACGAAATTCATTATGAAATGCTGTCCCATCTATCTGAGCAATCTGTAGAAGTTCTGTTAAAATTTTTTAACAAAATATGGGTCGTAGGGAAAATACCAGCTGCTTGGAAAAAAGCCATTATTGTTCCATTTCTAAAACCAGGAAAGCCACCAACCTCCCCTAACAGTTACAGGCCTATAACCCTTACAAGCTGTCTTGCCAAATCTTTTGAGAGTGTTATAAATATTAGATTAATGTTTATTCTAGAATCCCGAGAGCTTCTTGATGTCCACCAATGTGGTTTTAAAAAAACGTGTTCCACAGTCGACCATTTAATCCGCCTGGAAAACACAATCCGAGAGGCCTTTATACACAGACAACACTGCCTTTCAGTTTTTTTCGATATGGAGAAGGCATATGACACGACCTGGAGGTTCGGGATTCTTCGCGACCTGGCAGAGCTTGGTATCCGCGGGAGGATGCTGAAATATTTGAGCGACTTTTTATCCAACCGTTCTTTCCAAGTTCGTCTCGGCGCAACCCTCTCAAATAATTTTACTCAGGAAAACGGCGTTCCTCAGGGATGCATTTTAAGTACTACATTATTCATAGTAAAAATGAATTCTTTAACCAGTATAATTCCACAGTCCATTATGTACTCGGTCTACGTTGATGACCTTCAAATTGCGTGCACATCTTCTAGCCTGGCAACTTGTGAGAGACAACTACAACTCACAATAAACAAATTAGCACTTTGGGCAGACAGAAATGGATTTAGGTTTTCTCCACAGAAAACTGTTGCGGTTCTTTTCTCGCTGCAGAGAGGACTGCAGATTAATCCCACCCTCCACTTGAACGACACCACACTTCCAGTAAAACAAGAACACAAATTTTTAGGCTTAACTTTTGACAAAAAGCTAACGTTTCTACCACATATAAACACCCTAAAAAAGAAAGCCACCCAATCCCTGAATATACTTAAAGTACTCTCACGGAAGCGTTGGGGATCCGATAGGAGGTGCCTATTGCACATCTATCGCTCTCTAGTACGCTCTTCGTTAGACTATGGATCCATAGTGTATGGGTCTGCGAGGCCATCATACCTTAAAAAGCTAGATCCAGTACAAAACCTCGGGTTGCGCCTTTCAACGGGTGCTTACAGAACATCACCCATAAATAGCCTTCACGTAGAAGCAAATGAACCGACCCTCACCAACAGGAGAACAATGCTTACCTGTGCATACGTACTGAAAATAAGGTCGCTACCGAAACATCTTTGTTACACCATAGTTACAAAATGCCCATCCAGAACACTGTTCACCAACAAACCTCAAGCTGTAAAACCATTGCTCCTCCGCTTTGAAGAAATATGCCAAGAAATAAACATACTAGATGCACTTCCTGATGTTGCCCACAGACCCGATAGGTTGCCACCTTGGTACTTGTTTCCTGGTGTATGCGATTTCGCACTGACACACATTCAAAAAAGACATACCCCACTGGAATATATACAGCAAGAGTTTCTTGGAGTAAGTGAAAAATACAAGAATTGCACAGATTTCTACACAGATGGCTCTAAGACAGCACTCTATGTAGGGAGCGCGATAGTGCAAGGGAAATGGGAAAAAGTAGTCAGGCTGCCTCAGTGCGCTTCAATCTTTACAGCAGAATGCTACGCCATTGCTCTAGCTGTAGAACAAATATTGAAGAAAAACATACAGAACAGTGTTATCTACAGTGATTCTCTCAGCGTAATTACAGCAATAAACCCCAGAAATGCAACTGAACCCTTAATAGGAAACATAATACATAATGTAATACGAGCTTATTCACAAGGACACACAATAAAGTTTTGCTGGGTTCCCAGTCACGTGGGCATCAGCGGAAATGAGAGGGCTGATGCAAGCGCCGCACTTGCCCTTAACGCAAAAATAAAACCAGTTAACATACCGCATAAGGACTGCATCAAGTCAGTCCAGAATAAATTGAGAGAAAAATGGCAGGCCTCTTGGGACAACGAGGTTAACAACAAGCTGCACTTTGTAAAACCTGTCCTGGGTGAATGGAAGACCTGTAGGCACCAGGAACGATTTATTGAAGTAATTTTATGTCGTCTCCGCATTGGACATACACACATTACACATAATTTCATACTAACGAAACAAGACAAACCTCATTGTGAAAGATGTGGAGACGAACTAACAATAAACCATATTTTATTCTCGTGTGCAAAACTCGAAAAACTAAGAAATAAGCACTTTATGAAGTTTTATAATGAATACATTCCTTTACACCCAGCGCTGCTTTTAGGCGAAAATGCCATTGTGAACATATCTTCCGTTTTTAGCTTTTTAAAAGAAGCAGATGTTCTTCAGGAACTGTAAACTTTGATCTACAGCTTTGCTTTAAAATGTGATGCATTTCAGCCATTTTCTCATTCCATGAGAAGAGGGCTGAGGTGGTTATTTGAATGGTTGTGAGCCTCATGATCCTTGCCCAGCCAAGGATGGCTACTGAGGTTATCTGACCTTTTTGAAAGCGTTTATTTTTAGCCATTTTTAAAAATTCTTCTTTCTCTTATTACTACCAGAACGAAATAGCAATTTAAGTCATCTACACAACCATGTTTCCTCCCACCTACAGAAAAATGTTCATATACCTTGAGCCTGGCGCATGATAGCCTTAGCTGCTTATGCGCCATTAAACCCAACACAACACAACACAACAAAGCATCTGGAGGATCATTTATGTACAAAGAAAAGAGGAATGGTCTCAATACCGAGCCCTGAGGCATGCCACAATTTGGAATGAACGCTTGATACGGATTTGTTGATTTTTACACATTGCTTGCGACAAGAAAGATAGCTTTTGAAGAACTGCATTGCTTGACCTCTGGATCCATACCGATGTAATTTTGATAGTAGTATATGATAGTTCAGTGTGAAACGCTTTTTAAATATCAACAAAAATGCCAACCACAAACTCTGTTATTTAACACTTTGTTGATGAATTTGCTTAAACACTCTACAGCCGTGGAAGTAGGTCTGTTTTTCCTAAAACCATGCTGGTTGTCTACTAGTACATTATGTTTATCTAGAATATGGGTAAAATGTTTCATCAATAACTTCTAAAATACTGTATTAAGGGCACTAAGTTTTTATATTGGTCGGTAGTTCTGGATGTCATCCTTACTGTTGGACTTGTATATGGGGTGACTTATGCTATCTTAAATGCATCTGAAAATGTGTGGTCTTGTATTAGGATGCATTAAATAATTTGGTAAATGGCTGCTCAGTTCCTCAATATGCTCTTTAATGATGAGTAAGAGGACCTTATCTTGACCTGGCGTTCTTCCTCCAGTCATTGTTTTAACAGTAGAAATGATTTCATCATGAGTAATATCATCAAAAACAAAAGAATTAAGTACAGGAGCTGGGAGCTCGGGGGCTTCGTGCATACTTAGTTGTTTCGCAAGAGTTGGACCTATGCTACAAAAGGCTTTCTGTGGTTCTAGTAGGTGGGATAATTTCTGGCAATATATGATCCTTCTCTCGAAGCGTAATGACTAAGTTATTTATTCTCCATATTTTATGCAGAGCATGTTGGTTGCTTTCTATAAGAGTTGATGATACTTTTTGAATCTTTTTAAGGCCAGAGCTTTATTTCTATGTATTTTATGTTGTATACGTTAGTATTCATTAGCTTTGAACTGCTTGTGCTTTCTATACCATTTATCTTTAGCTTGTATAGCAGTAAGACCTTAGTCACTACCCATGGACATAAGGAGCCAGAATAATAAGATTTTGCAATAATTGTTTCTTTAAAGCAAGTTGAGATAACATTGATGAGGTGGTCGAATTCTTTATTAATATTCGCTCTGTTCTCAACATTGATCTCTAGGGTGCATATACGGGAACTCAACAGGTCCCAGACAACCATATTAAATCCAGGAGATATCCATATAATGCACCCCTCAAAATATTTAATGTGCAGAGGATCACCATGAATACCCAGAATTGGTCCATTGGATATTCCAGAGATGTTCCTATTGCCTCACAGTGGATGTCCATATGGACATTCATTATGATGTCTATAGGGTGTTACCAAATCAATCTCTAGACATTGCATAGACATCACTAAGATGTACACGCATGCACTTTTTAAATAGCCAGGGATAGCTGTTGAGCAACGAACACAGCATAGAATATTATAATTTTATTCACAAAAGAAATGGCTCAAATCTTTGAAGCACTCCTCTTCACGGGCTGCCATTGACATCTGCACCTCCTGGAAAATAAGAAAGATAAAGGAAATGAGTGAGGCATTTGGGAAGTGATAGGCGACAGAAAATAAATGTTCACAGCAGCAAAATAAAAACTCAGCACGCACAAAAGAAAGTTTTCTGAAAGCTAACAGTGAAAAAAAAATGAAGGTCTACAGCCTTTATGTGACGAGAATATGCCTATTAACATGCCCACAGTTAAAGAAAAGCAAAAAAATCCATGTGTTGCCACTGTAACAGAGACAGTTAGGTCACTTGCATTCATTTCTTTTTCAATTAAGATTGAAAGTCTTATTTTCAGGTGTCTGGTACGTATGCACACCTCTTTGTGCAAAATAGCGGTTAAATTTCTGTACCTTGTTTTGCAAGCCTTTCCTGTTGCTGTTTAAGCCGGCATGGAGCGTGTTGCAGCCATTTCTTTATAACATTTTGGACATCGTCCACTGTGGCAGTGTACCGCATGTTTGACCTTGAAGCCACTGAAACAAATACAACAGCAGTAGCAGTGGTGGTTCATTATGACAAAAATATGAATAAGATGATGTTGCCAGCCACCGAATTACTTTTTTAATGTCTCAAGCACCTGAGCTACGGCCGGTGGAAATAAAGGAACAGGGAGAGCATAGCAATAAGTACAGAGGGAAGCGACGGGCTAGTTACAAAAAATCTAAGAAAAGGTGAACAGGCTTGCCTGCATGCGTGCAAGTGTCCAAAACAAGCTTACGTATTGAACAATTGAATAAAGAAGAGCCAGCCTAACCTTTCCCAAAATAACACTTTGACAAAAATGGCAAAGCAGCAACTGATTTTGCGATGAAGGTATGCAAAGAGTTGTTTTATGTACCTTTCAAGAATCGATTGCCTCTAGCTCTGTAATACTATATAAAGAAAACGTTTCGCAGATTTAAAAGACGCCATGTAATCACTCAATGTGCAAATGACATCTCTGTACTTGTTTTTAATTTCTCACGACAGCAAGTTTTTGGAGAAATATTTTGCCAAAATAGATAATTCATAGTGCTGTAGAAAGAAACAATGAAGCTCTATTTATGTCTTCCAAGACTCTAGAAGGTTAAGAAGTTGATGCAGGACAGCATTACAATCTGATATCTTTTAAAAATTCTGGAGAAGTACTTACAAACTATCAGTGGTGTCACATTGAGAATGGAAAATTTATCTTTTCCTTTATTTCCTATCCAACTGTAGTTCTTGGCCACACAGTCTTTCATCAGATAGTTCAGAATATTTCTTGTAGAAACGGCAACATTTTCTCCACCGAGAGATTTCAGTTCCCTTAGCTGAAAAAAAATGCATCCAATGAAATGTCTTGCTGAAAGAACTTGAGGTTTATTTATATCATGCCTTTTTTGAGCTTTCTTTGTAAAAAAAAGTTCATGCGACAGATTTTCTACAGAAAAGTTCTATGCCTCTAAATTATCCAGTTCAACAAGTTCCAACTAGCATCTCGGAAATCAAAAGTAGCCCCTCATCAAACACCACATTAACAATGCTTAGCACTTACCAGTTTATCCTTAACATCTGGGATAGTGTTGTCAAAAACCCTCCATTCCTGGAGGTCAAACGGTTGGCACACCAGTGTCAGCGCTGCCTCCTCTTCTTTTTTTGACCCTAGCATGTTCTCCAGTGTGTCCCTGTTTTTCTCCGCTATGAGGCGGATGACCTGCAGCTGCCTCATGACTTGCCTTTGGAACTCTGACGGCAAAACACAACAAGAACATATGACTAAGAGCAAATACAGTCGCCATCAATGACACAGCATATCAATTACACAGCATGTCAGTTTAACACCAGTAAAACTGACGCACTTCATAAGAAAAAAAAGGGCAGAAATATCAGATTAACTGCTTGGCACATAACCTTATAAGCATTTAAAATGCCTTGCTATGTGACGATGTTTACACTCAGCTTCAACCATTACCAAAAAAACGTGTGGCTAAATATTCACAGTAACGATACCTCGTTCTGGAATAGCTGGAGCTGCTGTGGACTGTCCTTGATTAGGTGCCGCAAATGCTGTTAGAAAAAATCAAGACCAAATTACCTCAAGTGTCAAGAATTTGCAGCACTACATGCAAAACTTGTGCATGTTACTGCACCTTTCAAGGCTTACTCCTTTAATCCTATGACAACAGCAGTTAAATATTCAAAAGGAGATACCTCGTTGTGGAACCAAGAGACCTGCCATGTCCTCCCCATGATCATGTGTTGCTCTGTGTGCTAGAAATAAGCACGACATGATTAGCTCTCAACTTCTGATAACAATTTTACCCTTTCTACCTGTTGTTTCTGGAGCTGTCAACATTGGTTTGGCCAAGGCAGTGCGATCTGAAAATGAAAAGGTCGAAAATTTTAAGTTTTGGTCATGCTTCATAACAAGTAACTGCACAGGTGTATGGAAATGAATGTATTTATTATCCTGGAACTGGAAGAGCAGAAGACCATGCATGAAACTCAGTGGCAAGAAGATATGATTGGTTTATGGGGGTTTAACGACCCAAAGCGACTCAGGCTATGGGCTATGAGAGACGCTGTAGTGAAAGGCTCTGGAAATTTCAACCACCTGGGGTCCTTAAACGTGCACTGACATCGTACAGTACAAGAAGATATGAAGCGTGCATTTTAATGACAGTGGAACCAATAACAATTCCAAATAATCACCCTAGTTATGCAACCCTTTAAAGTCCAGTTAATTTAAACCTTACCACTGACCTGAAAGAGTAGAGGAAGGAAAGTCACTTGGAGGTGCTGGGTAGAACTGCAGGTCCTTGGCATTTTTCGCTGCCCGTCGTCTTCAGAGTCCGACTCGGATATATAGCGATGGGGTCTAATTCGTCTTGACCTCTCATCTTCAGTTGAAGACAGGTCCGATGTGAATTGGCTCCTAGTGAGCTTCAATCTGGCCAGATCATATGAGGCTGGATAACATGAAAAATGAAATTATTTAGCCATTCTGAAGAACGGTTGTCGAACGGCTGTCCCTTTATAAAGACTGTCATTAAATACAAAAAGGAGGTTTTTCTAAGGCAGATTAAGCAGAAACAGTGGCAAGCCTAAACGCTTCATACTTGCTGCACATAACTGAACAAGATTATTTCCTGCTAAAGAATGAAAACACTGCATGTGTGTTGTCATGTTCATAGCACTTAGTTTACTGTAAAGGTGAGCTAAAGAGAATTCTGGGCTCGTCTTTTTACCGTGGGAACACAATCTATATGCTCCAAGCATTCGTAGAAACTTCAAATGATTTGTTATCCTGTGTAACCGATTTCCCTATTAAATTGGATTAAACGTCCCGGCTACTGTCATTTTTTTTCCGCTGACCATCGAGAGTAAGAGGAGTTAATGTGTGGAATGCCTTCCAGCCAGTCGTGTGACAGCCTCGATTTCGCTTTTTATGTTTCCGTGAATAAATAGTCTCAGTCGCAGACAACATTGCAGCAAATTAGGCGCACGGAAATAAAAATATGCGCGTACTCTGCTTTTGCAGCTCACTCCATCGATGGCCAAGCGGCAAGCCGCCACGCGACTCTTCCTTCTCTCGGTGGCCATTTAAAAAAGAAGGCAGAAGCCTGGACGTTTAACCCGATTTAATAGGGAAGTCGACTGCACAGGACAATAATTCCAAGTTTCTAAAAACGCACAGAGCATGTAGATCGTGCTCCTGCGGCAAAAGGAGAAGCTCACAATCCTATTTAGCGCACCTTAACACTACAGTATGCTAAGTGCTATAAACAGTGACAACAACACACAGGCAATGTGAGGTGTTCTCTCTCGTTAGCAGCAAATAATGAAATGTAATGTGTTCTAGGCACAAAAGCAAGGGCACAAAAAAGTGAATCCTAAAAAAGTCCTAATGAAATAATAAAAGTTTCCAACTCACAAAATATTCCCTTTACGATGACTTCGTGCCGTTGCCAATCCTCGTGTGGCTCTGCTTGTTCCTTTATTAACTTCTTTAGCCTTTCCGGCTTTGCCTTTGGCCAATAGCACATGTCTTCTGTGACCCACAACAAAGGCACAACTTCCACTTCTTGGTGAAGTGTAAACTCCACGATTGCAAAAGGCATCTAAAAGACATACATACAGCTAGCATTAGAGTTCGGTGCACTATTGTGATTAGAGTACTAAACAGTATGGACGATTGGCAATATCACATATTTTCCATGGTATGGGAGCCTGACAGCTTTCCTAGCATGCTTCAGGGGCCAAGCTTCTGGCAGTGATGAAAGTTCTGACACAATATAAATACCCAAACAAGATGACACGACCGGAAGCTTATAGAGGTCTGCTTTGAGTCTGTATTTTAGTCCAATTATACATGGCTCATCAGATGATTTCAGGCGGGCAATATTCAGAATGTGGATGATGTCATCTCCAACAGCACAGCAGCCATCGGCCTCGCCAACAGCAAGAGTGAATGTAGGTGTTTTTACAATTTGGTGCTCTGGCGGACAGCACTGTGGAAGCGTAGGGCCAAAACTATGCTTTTTTCCAAACTCGTAGGCAGGAAGTGCTTTATCATGAGAGTAGCTACCAAGTTCGTTTTCTTGCATTCTATTCCACAACTGCAGTAATGGGTCTTCGTGCTTGCGTAGCATTTTCTTGATGTGCCTGATATTGTTCTCAAAGCTAAATGCATTAAATGCATCCAAAGGCCCGTGGTGCAGAGCATCATCTGCAAGATGCAGAAGACAGTGGGCATTATGCGAAATCTGCTCCTCACCATAGAGTCTCGATATTCCCTTAACCACTGAATGAAGAAGTTCTTTGGCGTAAGCATTTTGCAAACTGTAGAAGCTCTTATGTACAAGTAATGTTATGGCACAATGAAATGCAATGAAGTGGCAGCACACATCTTCGCTTGCTACTGACTTCAGAGCAACTGGGCCAGTGTACAGCAGGAATGTTCGGAACTCCACAGCTTTCCATCTTTCAAGCTCGTCAAGGCCCCGAGGCTTTCTACTGAATTCTCTTGGCATGTAACGAGCGAAGGACACACAGAGCTCGGACAGACCGCTACGGCCAGCAGGACCCACTGCTACTTTTGTTCGGCCTCCCATCCACTGCTGCATTAATTTCTTCATTACCCCAAGACAGACAAGGTGCATATAATCCAGGGGTACATCTCTAATGAAGTCCAGAGGCAGTTCAGTTAAGATGGATACACCATGGTGGTAGTCTATGCCTGTCTGCATGCGAAATGAGTTGTCTGTGCGTGTGGCAGCTGTTGCATCTGGAAAACAAATTCTTCCTTGTACGTAACTTCCTTCCACAGTACATTTCGGGCAAGAATTGTAGCCGCTATGTCCTTTTGTCATGAAAACAAATGACCTGGCTGGGGCGTCACATACGAAGCCTTTGAATGAAACACTCCTGACATTTTCTTCTGTGACTAGACCATTTTGCACGATATGACTCAGTTCGGTAACGAACCTGCGCAAAAAGTCATTTGCAGATTCTGGCTTGGCTTTTCCTTCAAACACGCCAACAATAAAAGAGGGGAGGTCACTGTTTGCTATCTTGCACTGTATTGGCCATAGCTGCACCTTGGAACTTTTAAACAGAGGAAGTCCGTCTATATTAATATAGAGAGCCAACACAGAAGGTGTCTCCGCTGAGAAATGTAGAGTTTTCAGCAGTCCATTAGCAAGTCCGAAGTGGCAGTACTTTCCCGGCGTAAGGGAGGTTATATTCGCAGAAAGTGCCGTTGACCTGGGAGTTTTTAGGAGGCTTCTGCAGTCGCGCGGCAAATCTCCAAAGCAGCTATGCTTTGACAGCAGTTTAAGCAAGGAAGTTGCTGCCTTTTGTGTAATGTTCTCTTCTAATATCCACTGCCGCAAACTGCGCTTTATGTCAATATCATCAATGTCACTCTCACATCCGCTACTCAGCGTAGCTAGGCGCGTGGGAAGTGGCTCGCCGTCGCCAAGGTCTTTCCCTTCTAACAAGCTTAAATATTCTGATGACGGTGGTGTTCGCTGCGCGGCGGGAATATTCTCTTGATCGTACATTTGAGAGTGGGCTCCGGGCTGTCACCGTGGACCAGCTCTCAAACTGCTGATTCTGGTTTGTGCACTCCTGCACATTCGCCGAGACTTCCAAGCGCAGAAAATGTAGCACGAGTATTTCTTGCAGCTGCGCGTGCTGCCCATGTCTTTGCTCTCGCTTTGGGCATAGCTAAAAAAACTCGTTCCGTACAATATGTAGACGGCACTGCAACGTACCTTTGTAGACACTCCGGCACCTTAAATCCACAACCAAGGCAGCGTGCACAGGGCGATGAACAAGTCGAACTGCTACAACTCGCTGCCGTCAACTTCGCCAATCGAGGTATGGCTGTGTGCCGCGTGCGAGGATCTATGCACGACGACGACTGCTAGCAACACGTAACAAGGCGATGTGAGCTATGCCAGGCGCATTCCAATCGCAGCCACGTGCAGAGTAGAGGAGAGTTGAAAGAGGCGTGCACCCAACATTCCTCTCCCGCTGCCCCCTCCTCTAGGCAGGAAAGGGAAGGAGCCGGGCGCTGTGAAAGGTGCGGAAGTAGTCCGCACGAAAAAATAAAAAAGATTATTACTCCGCGCTCTTTTTTATGGTCGATTGAGTGGTCTAAGACACGAGTGACAGCATGGCATCAGCAATAAGATCGCACTAATCAAGCTCATGCCAAATGCGTCTACAAGCCTGCAGACAAAACAATTAATACTTATCACTCACCACAAGGAACGCATTACTTTTTCATCGCGGGTGTAGGCAGCGCGAACAAGTCTCCAACTTCCCTCTTCCCACTCCAAGCGCGAACAACGAACAGCCCATTCCCGCGGCGTGGGGACAAAAGGCTGTCTTTTGCCTCGGCATGCGCTGTGGGTGCCCGGTCACTGCGGCATCGCTGGCAACGAGGGGGCCGACGAACTCGTGACCGCCGCACACCTGCTCCTTTGCTGTACCGCGTTCGCTGACGCTCGTCGTGATATGCTCGCGGTCTACAGGGCGCTGGGCATACTTCCAGACTCGCTCAAGACGCTATTGTGGCCGTAGGGCAGTGAGCGAACCTTGGTGAGCCTCTGTGCATTCCTCGAACAGACGGGCTTGACGTCCCATCTGTTTTGCGCCAGGTAGTGTCGCGCAGTGACCGTACGCTACGCGTGCGCTATTCGGACGACTAACAGCTGGGCGCCCCACCCCAGCTGTTGTGTGCAAAGTGTTGTGCGCTTGTGTTTTTTTATTTTTCCCTTCTTGACTGCACTCGCGCGCAGACTGGACAATTGTATTGTCACCTTTGTAAATAGTGTATATATGACCACTCCCTGTATCCTTTCTTCCTGTCCCCTCACCTCTTTCGTTTCACTTCTTCCAACTGCCTGCTATCCTTTATTTCTGCTACCCCAGTTCATGAGGTGCTGCCAGTGATGGCAGATGCCAGGGTTAGCAAAAATCTTTTACCTTCCATTTTATTATTATTTTATTAAACACAATTACTACTTACTTCTGCAGAGGAACATTAGCTGCAGCTGCATGAATGCGGAAGTAGTCGACTCCTGTACACTTTATGAGAGAAAGGGCAAAAAAAAAATGAAGAAAGCTGAGAACGAGTACATGTCTTTCCTTCTAAAAAAAAACCTGCTCTTTCTCCTGAAAAGCCCACTCAAGACGCATTCTGAAAACGTCGTTCATGGAAAAACACGTGCAGCGAGTTCCATCATCATTTTTACCAGGCAGACATAGCCGGCAAAAATGGCGGACGAGGAAGCTTGGCAGACGCACGTGTAGTGATCGAAAAAAGCTAGAACGCCGCGACGTGAAATATTAAATGTTCCGTGCTCTTATCAACAAGGCATACAGAATTCACACGCTTTCTGCAAAAGGGAAATAAAAGGAATCGAAATGTGTGATTCTTTATATTCTTTCTGCTAATTTAATTTCACATCCGATTATGCATTTGCAAAACCATAGAATTATTTATATAGTACTCGGCAATGAATTCTTCATTTCATTTGAAAAACGAAGAGTAATAGGCGGCGCGATAACATTCACGTGCGGCTGATGCGCTGTCTGATATTGCGGGGCCCGCTGTGTGACGCCCTGAAATCAATTCGCTGCCGGAACCAACCGCTCGAAACATCATCAGAATTGCCAGCAAAGCAGCTGTTCCACCATTCTGAATCAAAATCTTTAAACTTTAAAGCGAATTTTTTCAAGCCTAAGCCATCCAAAATAAAATAAATCCGCTGAAATATGCTTGTTCGCTGAAAATCAGATTCTAACATCGAAGTTGTGTACACTGTGCGATATCTTGACGATCACACAAAACTAACGTCATGAGGACGTCCACTGAAAGATGATCTTTTAAGAATGGTCGCATGGACATCTTATGAGTGCAAAAAAATGACGTTTGATATTGAGACCTTCTGTGTAGATCCTATGGATATTGCTGGTTGTGTGGGGTTGGGATCAACAGTTGTTTTTACACGTTTCTTAGTTTCTTTTTGAGAGAACATGACGTTAGATAGAACACTGGAAAATGATGAAAAATATAAGCATCAATAACTCCAGAGATAGGCTGTGAGGTATCAAAATTGCATAAGATATGGTCTATGAGCATCGCCGTGGAGAAGTGACTCGAGTTGCTTGTGTTATTTGATTAAGGAACCCGTAAGACTCAATCAGGTTCACGTATGGTGTTGTGTTATCATTTAGTCAATATTAATGTCTCCACATAATATAGTAGGGTCTATTCATAGAAGCAAAATGTGCTAGGGCAGGTTCAAATACATCTAGAAAAAGACTAATGTGCGAACTTGTAGAATGGTATAAAACACCTACAACTAACTTGGAACTTAGTTCGAGGAATAAGAAATTAAATGGTTCGGGAACCTGACATGGCAGTTTGGGACAATGCTTGAAAGAAACATTCTTGTGTATATACAAAGCAATTCCTCTGCCATGAGTCTTTGTTGGTAGTGAGAGACAAACTGAATTGAAATTTAGTATATTAAAGAATTCATCAGGTTTCAACCACGTTTCTTACGATGCGATTATGTCATACTCAAAGGAATGGGAATTTAATAAAGCCAGTAGAGTCTATATTTTTAGTTAAGCTTCAAATATTGCAGTGCAGTATCTTCAGATTCTGTGCAGCTGATAAGCCACGTTCAGATGTGACACATTGCACATTTCTGGAGATGGCTTACCTATTGCAAAGGCCCCTAACTCATACAAATAAATTGAAATCTTCCTCAGAAGTGATGTGAGTGACCAACAAGGTTTCAGTTTTCCTGAGAATTTTTTATTGGAAATGCGGGAAAATTTCTACTGCTTTTCTTTCCTTTTCTGAGTGGTCCTTCTAAGGAAGATCTTAAATTCCGGACATAAATATTCAGTAATGTAATTAGGATTGTCATCTTCCAATTCCAAGTTAACTGTGGACAGTTTCTTCCTTTTTGCGAGTTGAAGGAAGTTGTCTCTCACTTTGTGAGATGCAAATCGAACAGCAATGTTGGATTTTGTCTTATCTTTGGTTGACACACGATGAACCACATCAATGTCCGGTGCAGAGACTTCTGTACCAAGTTTAGCTCCAAGTGCCTGCACAGCATTTTCAAGGTTCTCATCAACAGTGAAAGGAAGACCCTTAATTTCCAACTTCATTGCCCTGCTGTATTGCTTCAAATCAATCACGTTCTTCTTTGTGGTGGCAAGTTCCTGTTTAAGGTGCAGGTTTTCTTTTTTAAGCTGCTCATTATCGTCTTTCAGAGTCTTGAGATCCATGCAGGCACTCTAAAGCTTGGCCTTAACATCATCAAAAGAATTGCTAGTATGCTGAGTTGCTTCCTTGATATCGTCAAGGTCAGTCCTGGTAGCATCAATTTTGTCAAGCTTCAGTGACATGTCCTGAACAATTTTCGCCAATTCTTTGATGGTCTTAGGTGCTTTTTCTTCTACCTTAGAGCCAGAGCAGTGAACGACTTAGAATAGGTAATAAATTGAAAGTGCCAAAGTCACACACCTGCAAGATGGCGAACGGCATTTTTTGTAGCGCTGTTCCACGCGTGCTATTCCCACTGAGTCACCCGCTGCTCTATGCTGACAGGGTTCCACTGCCTTGCTTTTGTAGCTGCAGGACTGGCAGTGACAGGTGCAATGATGGCTTCTTGTCAGTAGAGTTGAGTGGGCATCATCCAGGCTCTCCAGGTAATCACCTTTTTGATCTGCAAGATGACGAACGCCGTTTTAGCAGTGCTGTTCTATGCTTGCTATTCGCACTGAGTCGCCCGCTGCTCTGTGCTGACAGGGATCCACCACCTTGCTTTTGTAGCTGCAGGGCCGGCAGTGCACAGGCACAATGATGTCGTTGCTAACCAGCATGTATATGTCATTTGTGTGTACGTCACCATTTGGAGCACTTTTCTTTTAAAAAAAATTCACGAAACAGCAGCTCAAGGCCAAGCAAAACTATCGGGCACGACCTACTACCAGCGTTTGTTCTAAGCGTTTAGATCTTTTCAACACAAGCTTTCGAGCCGCCAATCCCTTCTTTGTCACAATTCACACACATAGCCGAAGGAATATGAATTTGATAATCGCTTCACCATAATTTCCTTGTTTGTTTTGAAAGTTTTCCCGTGGCCAATTCTTGTCAGTCACTTGTCATCAAGAGGGAAAGCTGGCAGCGCTACACTTCATTCACAATGGTGCAGTGGTACACCATGGCAAGCGCTCAAACTGCTTCATGTGCCTGCTGCTCTTTGGTCCACCAACCTTCACTATATTATAGCAGCACTGTGAATCATGATGCTGCATAGTTGACTCTGAATAACTTTGATCTTTAAAGGGACTGAGAAGTGGTCTGATGTATGGACAGCAAATCTTTGCACGCAGAGAAGAAGCTTGTCCTCACCTGCTTGGCATAATGCCAAGAAGTTTTGCACCTTAACAAGCTGGAAGTTGGCCAATGAAGTCATAATACTGCGCGGAAGACCTTTAAGTACCTCTACAAATGAAAAAAGGACAAAATATGGGCTGTTTTAGACAGCTTCTGGATTTATGCAAGCCCTAGGACTGATAGGTGTTCCTGCAGCTCTTTTGTCCACCAACCTTCAACTTAGCAGCACAACAAATCATGATGCTGTATAGATGACTGAATAACTTCAATCTTGAAAGGGACTGAGAATTGGGTTGATATATCGACAGCAAATGTTTGCGCGCAGAGAAGCATGTCCTCATCTGTTTTTGGGCATAACGTCAAAAAAGTTAGCACGTCCTCAACGACCTGGAAGTTGGCCCATGAAGTCATTAATGCAGTGCGGGCCACCTTGAAGTACATCTAGAAAATGTAAAGAGAGCACAACACAATACGAGCTCTTTAGAGAGCTGAAATTATGTAACTGCTCAAACTGATTCATGTGCCTGCTGCTCTTTTGTCCAACTTTCACCATAGCAGCACTACGAATTGTGAAGCTTTGTTGTTGACTGGATAACTTAGATCTTTAAAGGGACTAAGGAGTCTGATATATCAACAGCAAATCTTTGCACACAGAGAAAAACATGTCCTCACCTTTTTTTAGCATAATGCAAGGAAGGTTATCACCTATCCAAAGAGAAGTTGGCCCATAAAAAATTCATTGCTGTAGTCTTGGCCACCTTTCAGTACCTGTACAAAATAAAAAAGAGGACAACACAATACTGGTTCTTTAGATAGCTTCTGGAATTATACAAACACTCGAAATGATTCATGTGCCTGCTGCTCTTTTATCCACCAACCTTCACCATATCAGCATTATGAATCATGATGCGGTATTGTTGACTCTGAATAACTTTGATCTTTAAAGGGACTAAGAAGGGGTCTTATATATGGGTAGCAAATCTTTCCGCACAGAGAAAAAGCATGTCCTCACCTGTTTTTTATGCATAATGCCAAGGTTAGCACTTTCTCCATGAGCTGACAGTTGGCCAATAAAGTCATTAATACAGCATGGGCCACCCTTAAGTACCTCTGCAAATGAAAAAGAGGACTACACAATGTGGGCTGTTTAGACAGTTTCTGGATTTGTGCAAGCACTAGAACTGATTCATGTGCCTGCTGCTCTGTCCACAAGCTTTCACCACAGCAGCACTCCGAATCATGATGCATGTGTGGTTGACTCTGAATAACTGCAATCTTTAAAGGGAATGAAAAGTGGCCTTATATATGGACAGCATATCATTGCACACAGGGAAACAGCATGTCCTCACCTGGTTTTTTTGCATAATGCCAAGAAGGTTAGCACCTTCTCAAGGAGCTGGAAGTTGGCCTATTAAGTCACTAATACAGCATGGGCCACCCTTAAGTACCTCTAAAAATAAAAACGAGGACAACAAAGTACCGGCTCTTTAGACAGCTTCTGTATTTGTTCAAGCACTGGGACTAATAGATGTTCCTGCGGCTCTTCTGTCCACCAACCTTTACCATAGTAGCACAATGAATCATGATGCTGTACAGATGACTGAATAAATTCGAACTTGAAAGGGACTGAGAAATGGGTTGATATATCGACAGCAAATCTTTGCGCACAGAGAAGAATGTCCTCACCTGTTTTGGCATAATGCCAAGAAGCTTAGCACCTTCTCAACGAGCTGGAAGTTGGCCAGTAAAGTCATTATTACAGCACAGGCCACCTTTAACTACCTCTACAAATAAAAAGGAGTACACATTAGAGGCTCTTTAGACAGCTTCTGGATTTATGCAAGCACTAAGACTTACGTTCCTGCTGCATTTTGTCCACAAATTCACCACAGCAGCACTCTGGATCATGACACTGTGTAGTTGACTCTGAATAACTGCAGTCTTTAAAGGGAATGAAATGTGGTCTTATATATGGACAGGAAATCTTTGCACACACAGAAAAAGCATGCCATCACCTGTTTTTTTGGCATCATGCCAAGAAGGTTTGCACATTCTCAATGAGCTGGAAGTTGGCCAATAAGGTCATTAATACAGCAAGGGCCAAATTTGATTACCTCTACAAATGAAAAAGAGGACCACACAATCCGGGCTCTTTAGACAGCTTCTGGAAAATGCAAGCTCTTGGACTAATAGATGTTCCTGTGGCTCTTTTGTCCACCAACCTTCACGATAGTAGCGCTACGAATCATGACATGGTCTAGTTGACTCTGAATAACTTCGAACTTTAAAGGGACTGAGAAGTGGTCCTATATATGGACAGAAAATTTTTGCACATGGAGATAAAGCATGTACTCACTTGTTTTTTGCATAATGCCATGAAGGTTTGCACTTTCTCAATGATCTGGAAGTTGGCTAGTGAAGTCATGAATACAGCATGGGCCACCTTTAAGTATCTCTACAAATGAAAAATAGGAGGACACAATACAGGCTCATTAGACCGCTTCTGGATTTATGCAAGCTCTAGGGCTGGTTGATGTGCCTGCTGCTCTTTTGTCCACCAACATTCACCATAGCAGCAGTACGAATCATGACGCGGCCTAGTGACTCTGAATCACTTTGATCTTCAAAGAGACTTAGAAGTGGTCTTATGTTTGAACAGGAAATCTGCACAGAGATAATGCATGTCCTCACCTGTCAACCAGTTAGTACCACATAAAATTTTCCTTTCATTAGCCAATCAACATCAATTGTCTATATACTGATATGTATTGGCTACTTGCAAGTTCATTCAGTTGTTTAAAATGCATGACTGTCAAGGTATTCCGCACCACTCCAGTAAGAAATGTCCTTACAATTTTCAGAGCCTATTCATAAGGAGGCTATCAGTAGCCTGAAAAGTGCAGGTGCACAGGAGGATGAAAAATGAAGCACTTGCGGTTGATTCTATGCCTGGTCCAGTGTTCACAAAACAGAATGCTGTTGCCGAGCTAGAGGCTACCTCTAGTACACAATTCTGTTGCTTAGGCACATGTACCTCATTTTTGCTTCTTATCGTGACGTGTTTCAGTCCTTGAGATCTATGTTGACCTGACTACAGTGGCACTCGACGCAGAAAGGATACGAGGCCTGCTTGAAATAACTAACGCACGGGGACCGTTGTAAACGCCATGATGGTGTGTACCCCAGTATTTCTTGCTAGAAAATTTGGTAAGTGAACATTGCAAGATTATAAGAAATGAGCATTGCCATATTGTCGAGTACTGTACTCCACTCCTTACCTCCGCTTATGGAAACATGACGATGATAGCTTGGATGTTGTACTCCGCAAAATTTTCGAGAGCCCTCGACCTCCCGATCTCCACTTCCAAAGCGCGACTACTCGCTTTGGGGTGGTGAACACCTATCGGAAACTTTGCGAGGCGCATCTTGTTAAGTAATGCACGCGTCTCGCCCAGACTGTGTCCAGTCGCCGCCTCTTGGACCGGCTACATATCAAACATGGCCACCATATGATGGAACGGGTTCGAGTGCCTTAACTGTGGAGACGCTCCCTCTACGTTCGACCCCTTCCGGCTAAGATGAACAAGGAGAACCACAATTTCTGGCGCCAGGCGCAGGCAGATGCCCTGCATCGCCACTATGGCTCAAAGAAACAAGTCTTCTACATCGACATTGCAGGCCGCTACCATTCCATGAGGAAACGGTACATGGCTGCAGTCATACTCGAGGGAAATCAGGTGGACGGCCTCTCGTTCAGCTCAACTCATGGGGAGGAGGTAGCGATCACCCTCGCAGCTTCCCATCCCGACTAAATTCATCCTCACAGACTCTTGCAGAGCCTGTCGTAACTTTGAGCTTGGCTGGATCATACCACATGCTCACCAAATTTTTCGCCATAGTACTGCGACTGCGATTAAACTCATCGCTCAATCGTATGGGTCGCCGCCCACCAAGGCATGCCAGGTAACGAAACCGTCCATGAGGCAGACCGCGCACTCACCGGGCACCACGCGTTCCTTGGAAGGACCCCAGGCAGCACAACAGCATTGGTCGAACATTTGGCTATCATTGGCATGAAAATAGGTCCTACACTGGCATTTAGCCTGAGCGCTACCATTTTGAAACATTGCCCTACTTTCGTGCCAGTTTATGGGCAACGTTCGGACGATGAAGCGGTCAACGTAGGCCTGGCTTTCGTTCTGCAACATGGACCAGTAAAGGTTTCAGATGGGCATCCCGCTTTCGAACATTGGCTTCCAGGTTCCGTACATTGGTATCCAGCCTTCGAACATTGGTATTCAGCCTTCGAACAATGGTATCCGGCTTTCGAACAATGGTATCCAGCTTTCTGCAACATAGGCCAGTAAAGGTCTCAGACTGGCATCCAACTTTCAAACATTGGTACACAGCTTTCGAGTAATGGCATCCAGCTCTCGAACCATGGCATCCAGTTTTTCAACAATGGTATCCAGCTTTTGAACACCGGCACATGCAAACCCGGCCGCTGGCTAATGACCAGCATTTTCGACTTAGTCTTCGAAAGTAACCAGGTTGCATGGCTGACTTCTTGCGTGGAGTGACAAATATATGTAGGGTAAGAAACCTAAGATGTCCTGACCATCCAAAATTTGTCCTTAGGGAAGGGCTCCCCTATACAACGGAGATGCAAACCTTGCACCCTGGTTACTTTTTGAAAATTAGATCGTACGATTCCACCTACCAGCCCGCAGGAAGGTAAGCAAGAAAAGAGCCAACCAAAAGTATTGAAAAAATTTTTATTCAAGGCAGCTGTGAGGCGCTTGAGATGGTGTGCCTATAGGCAGGGCTCGGGCAGGGGGCAGGACCTGGAGTGAGGTGCCGGGATTGTGGGGTTTGTGGTGGGGCCCTGGGCTGAATTTAGGGTGGGGTTCTGGGCAGGACTCGGGTTGGGGTGCGGGGCAAAGCAAGGGTGCGTGACAGGGATTGAGTGCGGGGCAGGGCTTGGGTGGGGGTAAGGCTTGGGTAGGAGGCAGGATTTGGGGTGGGATGCTGAGCTTGGGTGGGGGTAAGGCCAGGGTGGAAGGCAGGACTTGGGGTGGGATGCTGCACAGGGCTTGGGTGGGGGTACTTGAGGTGGGGTGCAGGGAAGGGCCACCAAGCAAGGGGAAGAGCCAGCACTGGGCTCTCGGAAGGCTGCCAGGATGGCAGGTTGGAGGGGCTGCCTAGACGCCACGGCATACTTCCTCTTCCTGCCACCTCGGTCAACTGACCCCGGCAGCCACGTTCGAATAGTGGTTCAGTGATGTCAACCCCCTGTATTTCGGTAATGGCACCGGTCCAAAACAAGTTTACATTAAATACAACATTTAGGGGTTTGGATAGTACTTTCTCAACAGCAAATACAATAGCATAGCTAAAAACCAAATTGAAGAGGAATCAAATACTTCTACTAATAATTACTACTTGTGCTAATGTTCGTACAAAATGAGCAGTCGTGCGAAATATTAAAGCACCAGGGGTGGTGCTGTGTTACAGTACAAAACGCTAATACCGCAGCTGATAAAGGATGCAACCATAATCTCATCTAAGTGGCTTTAGCATGAAGTCAGCATATTACCTCTATAACTATAATGTTATATGTGCGGGTTATTTTTGAGTAATGAGAATAAAATGGAGGCCGCTCCTCTGAACACGAGATTCGTACTAGCTACGTATGAGCCATAGCCTGAGATCTGCCATCAAAGCACACAAGGGTCAGGGCTCGGGCTAGTCGGTAGTCAACATGAGGATCCAAAGCGCACAAAATGTTGTGTCCCTTGAATTTTGTGCGCTATGGATCCTCACATCAAAGCATGGTTTTCTGAACTTGTTCGAGCCCCTATAAGGCTTTTTTTCCCTTTTAACGGTGCTGCATAAAATATTTTCCATGCTGTCCCTTGAAACTCATCTTTCCTTGATGCACTCATGACGTATTATAACCATTCATTAATGGTTCTATTACAATTTGAGATTTTCTGCCCTTTGTTCATCATTTGAACGAAAAATATTCCCCTCCTATCAATGGGCTTGAGTCAATAACAATAAAAAAGGAACGTAGGAAAGAGGTAGCAGCGAACCGCGTGGGAGGCATACGACTACACACAAGACAGCGATCGCGGGAGGAAATGGTGGTGCATTTTAAAGCGACGCCAGCACACCAGTGGCGAAATGCATCGCAACCCTGACATTTCTATCTTAACCTGACCCGCCGCGGTGGCTCAGTGGTTAGGGCGCTCGACTACTGATCCGGAGTTCCCGGGTTCGAATCCGACCGCGGCGGCTGCGTTTTTATGGAGGAAAAACGCTAAGGCGCCCGTGTGCTGTGCGATGTCAGTGCATGTTAAAGATCCCCACGTGGTCGAAATTATTCCGGAGCCCTCCACTACGGCACCTCTTCTTCATTTCTTCTTTCACTCCCTCCTTTATTTCTTCCCTTACGGCGCGGTTCAGGTGTCCAACGCCATATGAGACAGATACTGCGTCATTTCTCTTTCCCCCCAAAAAACCAATTAAAAATTAAAAACTATCTTAAACTGTTAAAAACTCGCGTTTCGATGACAGGCAATTAAGACGCCCCTCTATACGCAAACCACCGCAGAGTGCATATCGCCGAATACGATGCGGTTTTGGCTTCAGTCGCTAGGCTTACTGATGGAGGCCAACGCCGACGGAGCGCTTGCTTCGGCCGTTTCTTGGTTCTTAATGTTTCGCCATCTTCGTGTTCTCGTTCCGGGCCCATCGTTCTGCGGGCGCAATACAGTTCTCGCAGCGGCGTGTTCGGTTTCCTGTTTAGACTGTCCCAACCTGTGCGATCATCGGCGACATGCCGAGGGCACCACAGCCAGGCCGAGCTCGTGAAAGCGGTCGGCGCCTGTTGTCTCTACACGTGCCGCGCAGAGAAATTTAGTCATTAGGAGGCGATGTATGAGTCCTATGAGCACAGCTACACAAGTGGACCATGCTGCAGCAGTGCACTCTTCGTCCCACGCGTACCAATTGCAGCAGGATGGTTTATGGCATTGGTGTTGGCCCTGTTTTTGAAACAGCCGAATAAAATTACAGCAGGCCATATTCGAATCTTGTGCCAATTATTCAAAAGAATTCCAGCAGTTCAGAACATTACAACAATTCTGAACAATGTTGGACTCATTTCAATTATCGTACAGTTAGGAGGGTGCTCGTTTCACTATTCCAACATCTGGAATATTCGCATACCACTAATATTTGTGGCAGCACATAGTACTATCTACAGGCAGCAGAAGCATACAAAGTAAAAATTAAGTATACCTGTCTCCACCTTGCACAGCGTCATTTTAACAAAGGCTTTTTGCCCTTGCGTCCGTAAAGGCTGCACTGCTCCTGTACCTTCACCCCCATGCTGCCGGTCATAACATTCGCCCCCGCACCAAGCGGGGACCTTTCGCCGAGGCGGACCATGTTTCGTGTATGAAAACATAATGCGACACGATCACTCTTCTTGGTCATAACATATCTTGAGCCATCGTAATCAAAAGCAGACTACCTCTCAGCAGCAAACAGAAATAAAAAAGACACATCGGTGTTAAATTTTTTCACGAGCCATATATGAGGGCTTCAAGAAGACTAACCTTTTCTAACAAATAAATAATTAATAAAAGTAGCCCCTTTTATGAAACTCGATCAAGGCATTGTTTTCCTACAACTGTGCTGCAGAAAATATCATTTTCCACGCTGTCCCTTGAAATTCATCTTTCTTGATGCCCCCACAGAGTGCATATCGCCGAATACGATGCCGATTTTGGCTCTAGTCGATAGGCCTAATGACGGATGCAAACGCCGACGGAGCGCTTGCTTCGGCTATTTCTCGGTTCCTATTAGAGTTTTAGTTTCACGTACGTAGAGGCTTCACGTACGTAGAGCTCTTACGGGTGACCAGTGCGCATGCGCAGAACGCAAAGGGTCTGCGAGAGACTCACGGACGTACGTGAGATTCGGATTCTTACGTTGCGGCCATTGCGTTGCTTGCGTACGTAGTGTTGACAAACATGGCAGCGCCCTACCCGCCCACTTGACAGCGATAACAGCTTCGTCGCTAATCCCTCGACGCGATATCGTGTTCTAAACTGCTGCATTCGCCATCGATTTGCCCATTCTTACCCTCGCACAAAGTTTCAAGCGACAAATAGCTTTTGTTTTTCAGATATAAGGGCGATTTTTCAGCTGTTAAGCCTGACGAAGTAGCGTTGGTCGTCGTCATAGCAACCGTCTCGCTATGAATGGCTTGGCTTAAAGACTTGTCTTGGATGATTTAGGCTACGACTAGTGTCTGTGTTTCTTAGTAGATGGCGCTAGGCGTAACGCGCAGCGTGTTTCGCGTACGTATAACTATAAGGGTTTCAAACCACCTGCGTGCAGGCTACGTAGACTTCTCACGTTTGCGTATGTGAACCCTCTACGTACATGAAACTAAAACACTCTATTGTTTCGCCATCTTCGTGATCTCGTTCCGGGCCCATCGTACTGCGGGCGCAAAGCAGTTCTCGCAACGGCGTGTTCGGTTTCTCGTGTAGACTGTCCCCACCCGTGCGGCCATCGG
This sequence comes from Amblyomma americanum, assembly GCF_052857255.1. Classification (NCBI taxonomy): domain Eukaryota; kingdom Metazoa; phylum Arthropoda; class Arachnida; order Ixodida; family Ixodidae; genus Amblyomma; species Amblyomma americanum. The sequence goes on along the minus strand of NC_135497.1, from coordinate 481,107,328 downwards.
CGACATGCCGAGGCCACCACAGCCAGGCCGAGCTCGTGAAAGCGGTCTGTACACGTGTCGCGCGGAGACATTTTGTCATTAGGAGGCGATGTGTGAGTCCTATGAGCACGGCTACACAAATGGACCATGCTGCAGCAGTGCGCTCTTCGTCCCATGCGTACCAATTGCAGCAGGATGGTTTATTGCATTGGTGTAGGCCCTGTTTTTGAAACAACCGCATAAAAACAGCAGGCCATATTCGAACCTTGTGCCAGTTATTCAAAAGAATTCCAGCAGTTCAGAACATTATAACAATTCTGAACAATCATTGTCTGATTCATTTCAATTATCCCACAGTTAGGAGGGTGCTCGTTTCACTATTCAAACATCTGGAATATTCGGATACCACTAATATTTGTGGCAGCACAAAGTACTATTTACAGCTAGCAGAAGCACAGAAAGTAAAAATTAAATATACCTGTCGCCACCTTGCACAGCGTCATTTTAACAATGGCTTTTTGCCCTTGCGTCCGTGAAGGTTGAACTGCTCCTGTACCTTCACCCCCATGATGCCGGTCATAACATTTGCCCCCGCATCCCGCAGCGACCTTCCTCCGAGGCGGACCAGGTTCCGTTGCTGAAAACATAAGAATTGCGACACGATTACTCTTTTTGGTACATCAGATCTTGAGGCATCGTAATCAAGAGCAGGCTGTCGGCAGGAAACAAAGAAAATAGCCACACTGGTGTTAATTTAGGTTGCAAAATTTTTTCGCCAGCCATAAAGCAGAGCATCAAGAAGGCCAACCTTTTCAAACGAATAAATATCTAAAAGTAGCCCCTTTTGTGAAACTCGCACAAGGCATTTTTTCCTTACAACTGTGCTGCAGAAAATATCATTTTGCATGCGGTCCCTTGAAATTCATCTTTCCTTGAGGCCACTGCAGAGTGCATATCGCCGAATACGATGCCGATTTTGGCTCTAGTCGCTGAGGGCTAGTGACGGAGGCCAGGGCCGTCGGGGCGCTTGCTTCGGCTCTTTCTCGGTTCCTATTGTTTCGCCATCTTCGTGTTCTCGTTCCGGGCCCATCGTACTGCGTTCGAAATGCATTTCTCGCAGCGGCATGTTCGGTTTCCCGTTTTGACTGCCCCAACCCGTGCGTTCATCGGCGACATGCCGAGGGCAGCACAGCCAGGCCGAGCTCGTGAAAGCGGTCGGCGCCTGTTGTCTGTGCACGTGTCGCGCGGAGAAATTTAGTCATTAGGAAGCGATGTAAGAGTCCTATCAGCACGGCTACAAAAATGGACCATGCTGCAGCAGTGCACTCTTCGTCCCACGCGTACCAATTGCAACAAGATGGTTTATGGCATTGGTGTAGGCCCTGTTTTTGAAACAGCCGAATAAAATTACAGCCGGCCATATTCGAACCTTGTGCCAATTATTCAAAAGAATTCCAGCAGTTGAGAACATTATAACAATAGTGAACAATGTTGGATTCATTTCAATTATCCCACCGTTAGGAGGGTGCTCGTTTTACTATTCCAAGATCTGGAATATTTGCATACCACTAATATTTGTGGCAGCACATAGTACTATCTACAGGCAGCATAATCGCACAAAATAAAAATTAAGTATACCTGTCGCCACCTTGCACAGCGTCATTTTAAGAAAGGCTTTTTGTCCTTGCGTTCGTGAAGGTTCAACTGCTCCTGTACCTTCACCCCCATGATGCCGGTCATAACATTGGCCCCCGCATCCCGCAGCGACCTTCCTCCGAGGCGGACCAGGTTCGCTGCTGAAAACATAATGCGACACGATTACTCTTCTTGGTCATAACATATCTTGAGCCATCGTAATAAAAAGCAGACTACCTTTCAGCAGCAAACAGAAAGAAAAAACCCCACCGGTGTTAATTTAGGGTGCAAAATTTTTTCACCAGCCATAAATGAGGGCTTCAAGAAGACTAACCTTTTCTAACAAATAAATAATTAAGTAAAAGTAGCCCCTTTTATGAAACTCGCTCAAGGCATTGTTTTCCTACAACTGTGCTGCAGAAAATATCATTTTCCACGCTGTCCCTTGAAATTCATCTTTCCTTGATGCAACCGCAGAGTGCATATCGCCGAATGCGATGCCGATTTATGGCTCTAGTCGCTAGTGCTAGTGACGGAGGCCAACGCTGACGAGGCGCTTGCTTCGGCCGTTTCTCGGTCCTTAATGTTTCGCCATCTTCGTGTTCTCGTTCTGGGCCCATCGTACTGCGGGCGCAATGCAGATCCTGCAGTGGCGTGTTCAGTTTCCCGTTGAGACTGTCCCAGCCCGTGCTTTCATCGGCGACATGCCGAGGGCAGCACAGCCAGGCCGAGCTCGTGAAAGCGGTCGGTGCCCGTTGTCTGTGCACGTGTCGCGCGGAGAAATTTAATCATTAGGAGGCGATGTATGAGTCCAATGAGCACGGCTACACAAATTTGACCATGCTGCAGCACTCCACTCTGTCCCACGTGTACCAATTGCTGCAGGATCGTTTATGGTATTGGTGTAGGCCCTGTTTTTAAAACAGCCGAATAAAAACAGCAGGCCATATTCGAACCTTGTGCCAGTTATTCAAAAGAATTCCAGCAGTTCAGAACATTATAACAATTCTGAACAATGTTGGATTCATTTGAATTATCCCACAGTTAGGAGGGTGCTCGTTTCACTATTCCAACATCTGGAATATTCGCATACCACTAATATTTGTGGCAGCACATAGTACTATCTACAGGCAGCATAATCGCACAAAATAAAAATAAAGTATACCTGTCGCCACCTTGTACAGCGTCTTATTAACAAAGGCTTTTTGCCCTTGCGTCCGTGAAGGTTGAACTGTTCATGTACCTTCACCCCCATGATGCCGGTCATAACATTGGCCACCGCATCCCGCAGCGACCTTCCGCCGAGGCGGACCAGGTTCGCAGCTGAAAACATAAGAAATGTGACACGATTACTCTTCTCGGTCATAACATATCTTGAGCCATCGTAATCAAAACCAGACTACCTATCAGCAGCAAACAGAAAGAAAAAAGCCCCACGGGTGTTAATTTAGGGTGAAAAAGTTTTTCACCAGCCATAAATGAGGGCTTCAAGAAGACTAACCTTTTCTAAGAAATAAATAATTAAGTAAAAGTAGCCCCTTTTGTGAAACTCGCACAAGACATTGTTTTCCTTACAACTGTTCTGCAGAAAATATCATTTTCCACGCTGTCCCTTGAAATTCATCTTTCCTTGATGCCACCGCAGAGTGCATATCGCCGAATACGATGCCGATTTTGGCTCCAGTCGCTAGGCCTAATGACGGAGGCCGACGAAGCGCTTGCTTCGGCCGTTTCTCGGTTCTTATTGTTTCGCCATCTTCGTGTTCTCGTTCCAGGCCCATCGTACTGTGGGCGCAATGCAGTTCCCGCAGCGGCGTGTTCGTTTTCTTGTTTAGACTGTCCCAACCCATCCGTTCATCGGCGACATGCCGAGGGCAGCACAGCCAGGCCGAGCTCGTGAAAGCAGTCGGTGCCCGTTGTCTGTGCACGTGTCGCGAGGAGAAATTTAGTCATTAGGACGCGATGTATGAGTCCTTAGAGCACGGCTACACAAATGTACCATGCTGCAGCAGTGGACTCTTCCTCCGACGCGTACCAATTGCAGCAGGATGGTTTATGGCATTGGTTTAGGCCCTGTTTTTGAAACAGCCGCATAAAAATACAATAGGCCATAGTTGAACCTTTTGCCAATTATTCAAAAGCATTCCAGCAGTTCAGAACATAACAATTCTGAAAAATCATTGTTTCATTCATTTCAATTATCCCACAGTTAGGAGGGTGCTCGTGTCACTATTCCAAGATCTGGAATATTCGCATACCACTAATATTTGTGGCAGCGCATAGTACTATCTACAGCTAGCAGAAGCACACAAAGTAAAAATTTAGTATACCTGTCGGCACCTTGCACAGCGTCATTTTAACAAAGAGTTTTTGCCCTTGCGTCCGTAAAAGTTGCACTGCTCCTGTACCTTCACCCTCATGCTGCCGGTCATAACATTCCCCCGCGCACCCCGCAGGGACCTTTCGCCGAGGCGGACCAGGTTCTGTGGCTAAAAAGATAAGAAATGCGACTCGAATTCTCTTTTTGGTCATAACATCGTTTCTTGAGCCATTGTAATCAAGGGCCGGCTACCTCTCAGCGGCAAACAGAAAGAAAAAAGCCAGACCGGTGTTAATTTAGGGTGCAAAATTTGTTTCATCCTCCATAAAGAAGGGCTTCAAGAAGGCCAACGTTTTCTAACAAATAAATAATTAAGCAAAACTAGCCCCTTTTATGAAACTCGCACACGGCATTCTTTTCCATACAACTGTGCTGCAGAAAATATTACTTTCCACGCAGTCCCTTGAAATTCATCTTTCCTTGAGGCCACCACAGAGTCCATATCGCCGAATACAATGCCGATTTTGGCTCTAGTTGCTAGGCCTAATGACGGAGGCCAGCGCCGACGGGGCGCTCTCTTCGGGCCGTTTCTTGGTCCTTATTGTTTCGCCATCTTCGTGCTCTCGTTCTGGGCCCATCGTACTGCGGGCGCAATGCAGTTCTCGCAGCGGCGTGATCGGTTTCCCGTTTAGACTGTCCCAACCCGTGCGTTCATCGGCGACATGCCGAGGGCAGCACAGCCAGGCCGAGCTCGTGAAAGCGGTCGGCGCCCGTTGTCTGTGCACGTGTCGCGCGGAATAATTTAGTCATTACGAGGCGATGTATGAGTCCTATGAGCACGGCTACACAAATTGACCATGCTGCAGCACTGCACTCTGTACCACGCGTACCAATTGCAGCAGGATGGTTTATGGCATTGGTGTAGGCCCTGTTTTTGAAACAGCCGCATAAAAATACAATAGGCCATAGTCGAACCTTTTTCCAATTATTGAAAAGCATTCCAGCAGTTCAGAACATTATAACAATTCTGAACAATCATTGTTTGATTCAGTTCAATTATCCCAATGTTAGGAGGGTGCTCGTTTCACAATTCAAACATCTGGAATATTCGCATACCACTAATATTTGTGGCAGCGCATAGTACTATCTACAGCTAGCAGAAGCACACAAAATGAAAATAAAGTATACCTGTCGCAATCCTGCACAGCGTCATTTTAACAAAGAGTTTTTGCCCTTGCGTCCGTAAAGGCTGCACTGCTCCTGTACCTTCACCCCCATGCTGCCGGTCATAACATTCGCCCCCGCACCCCGCAGGGACCTTTCGCCGAGGCGGGCCAGGTTCCGTTGCTGAAAACATAAGAAATGCGACACGATTACTCTTTTTGGTCATAACATCGTTTCTTGAGCCATTGTAATCAATGGCAGGCTACCTCTCAGCATCAAACAGAAAGAAAAAAGCCACACCGGTGTTAATATAGGGTGCAAAATTTTTTTCACCCGCCATAAAGAAGGGCTTCAAGAAGGCCAACCTTTTCTAACAAATAAATAATTAAGTAAAACTAGCCCCTTTTATGAAACTCGCACAAGGCATTCTTTTCCTTACAACTGTGCTGCAGAAAATATTACTTTCCAAGCTGTCCCTTGAAATTCATCTTTCCCTGATGTCACCGCAGAGTGCATATCGCCGAATACGATGCCGATTTTGGCTCTAGTCGCTGAGGGCTAGTGACGGAGGCCAGGGCCGTCGGGGCGCTTGCTTCGGCTCTTTCTCGGTTCCTATTGTTTCGCCATCTTCGTGTTCTCGTTCCGGGCCCATCGTACTGCGTTCGAAATGCATTTCTCGCAGCGGCGTGTTCGGTTTCCCGTTTTGACTGCCCCAACCCGTGCGTTCATCGGCGACATGCCGAGGGCAGCACAGCCAGGCCGAGCTCGTGAAAGCGGTCGGCGCCTGTTGTCTGTGCACGTGTCGCGCGGAGAAATTTAGTCATTAGGAAGCGATGTAAGAGTCCTATGAGCACGGCTACACAAATGGACCATGCTGCAGCAGTGCACTCTTCGTCCCACGCGTACCAATTGCAACAAGATGGTTTATGGCATTGGTGTAGGCCCTGTTTTTGAAACAGCCGAATAAAATTACAGCCGGCCATATTCGAACCTTGTGCCAATTATTCAAAAGAATTCCAGCAGTTGAGAACATTATAACAATAGTGAACAATGTTGGATTCATTTCAATTATCCCACCGTTAGGAGGGTGCTCGTTTCACAATTCAAACATCTGGAATATTCGCATACCACTAATATTTGTGGCAGCGCATAGTACTATCTACAGCTAGCAGAAGCACACAAAATAAAATTTAGGTATGCCTCTCGCCACCTTGCACAGCGTCATATTAACAAGGGCTTTTTGCCCTTGCGTCCGTAAAGGCTGCACTGCTCCTGTACCTTCACCCCCATGCTGCCGGTCATAACATTGGCCACCGCACCCCGCAGGGACCTTTCGCCGAGGCGGACCAGGTTCCGTTGCTGAAAACATAAGAAATGCGACACGATTACTCTTTTTGGTCATAACATCGTTTCTTGAGCCATTGTAATCAAGGGCAGGCTACCTCTCAGCATCAAACAGAAAGAAAAAAGCCACACCGGTGTTAATTTAGGGTGCAAAATTTTTTTCACCCGCCATAAAGAAGGGCTTCAAGAAGGCCAACCTTTTCTAACAAATAAATAATTACGTAAAACTAGCCCCTTTTATGAAACTCGCACAAGGCATTCTTTTTCTTACAACTGTGCTGCAGAAAATATTACTTTCCAAGCTGTCCCTTGAAATTCATCTTTCCTTGAGGCCACCACAGAGTGCATATCGCCGAATACAATGCCGATTTTGGCTCTAGTTGCTGGGCCTAATGACGGAGGCCGACGAAGCGCTTGCTTCGGCCGTTTCTCGGTTCTTATTGTTTCGCCATCTTCGTGTTCTCGTTCCAGGCCCATCGTACTGTGGGCGCAATGCAGTTCCCGCAGCGGCGTGTTCGTTTTCTTGTTTAGACTGTCCCAACCCATCCGTTCATCGGCGACATGCCGAGGGCAGCACAGCCAGGCCGAGCTCGTGAAAGCAGTCGGTGCCCGTTGTCTGTGCACGTGTCGCGAGGAGAAATTTAGTCATTAGGACGCGATGTATGAGTCCTTAGAGCACAGCTACACAAATGTACCATGCTGCAGCAGTGGACTCTTCCTCCGACGCGTACCAATTGCAGCAGGATGGTTTATGGCATTGGTTTAGGCCCTGTTTTTGAAACAGCCGCATAAAAATACAATAGGCCATAGTTGAACCTTTTGCCAATTATTCAAAAGCATTCCAGCAGTTCAGAACATAACAATTCTGAAAAATCATTGTTTCATTCATTTCAATTATCCCACAGTTAGGAGGGTGCTCGTGTCACTATTCCAAGATCTGGAATATTCGCATACCACTAATATTTGTGGCAGCGCATAGTACTATCTACAGCTAGCAGAAGCACACAAAGTAAAAATTTAGTATACCTGTCGGCACCTTGCACAGCGTCATTTTAACAAAGAGTTTTTGCCCTTGCGTCCGTAAAAGTTGCACTGCTCCTGTACCTTCACCCTCATGCTGCCGGTCATAACATTCCCCCGCGCACCCCGCAGGGACCTTTCGCCGAGGCGGACCAGGTTCTGTGGCTAAAAAGATAAGAAATGCGACTCGAATTCTCTTTTTGGTCATAACATCGTTTCTTGAGCCATTGTAATCAAGGGCCGGCTACCTCTCAGCGGCAAACAGAAAGAAAAAAGCCAGACCGGTGTTAATTTAGGGTGCAAAATTTGTTTCATCCTCCATAAAGAAGGGCTTCAAGAAGGCCAACGTTTTCTAACAAATAAATAATTAAGCAAAACTAGCCCCTTTTATGAAACTCGCACACGGCATTCTTTTCCATACAACTGTGCTGCAGAAAATATTACTTTCCACGCAGTCCCTTGAAATTCATCTTTCCTTGAGGCCACCACAGAGTCCATATCGCCGAATACAATGCCGATTTTGGCTCTAGTTGCTAGGCCTAATGACGGAGGCCAGCGCCGACGGGGCGCTCTCTTCGGGCCGTTTCTTGGTCCTTATTGTTTCGCCATCTTCGTGCTCTCGTTCTGGGCCCATCGTACTGCGGGCGCAATGCAGTTCTCGCAGCGGCGTGATCGGTTTCCCGTTTAGACTGTCCCAACCCGTGCGTTCATCGGCGACATGCCGAGGGCAGCACAGCCAGGCCGAGCTCGTGAAAGCGGTCGGCGCCCGTTGTCTGTGCACGTGTCGCGCGGAATAATTTAGTCATTACGAGGCGATGTATGAGTCCTATGAGCACGGCTACACAAATTGACCATGCTGCAGCACTGCACTCTGTACCACGCGTACCAATTGCAGCAGGATGGTTTATGGCATTGGTGTAGGCCCTGTTTTTGAAACAGCCGCATAAAAATACAATAGTCGAACCTTTTTCCAATTATTGAAAAGCATTCCAGCAGTTCAGAACATTATAACAATTCTGAACAATCATTGTTTGATTCAGTTCAATTATCCCAATGTTAGGAGGGTGCTCGTTTCACAATTCAAACATCTGGAATATTCGCATACCACTAATATTTGTGGCAGCGCATAGTACTATCTACAGCTAGCAGAAGCACACAAAATGAAAATAAAGTATACCTGTCGCAATCCTGCACAGCGTCATTTTAACAAAGAGTTTTTGCCCTTGCGTCCGTAAAGGCTGCACTGCTCCTGTACCTTCACCCCCATGCTGCCGGTCATAACATTCGCCCCCGCACCCCGCAGGGACCTTTCGCCGAGGCGGGCCAGGTTCCGTTGCTGAAAACATAAGAAATGCGACACGATTACTCTTTTTGGTCATAACATCGTTTCTTGAGCCATTGTAATCAATGGCAGGCTACCTCTCAGCATCAAACAGAAAGAAAAAAGCCACACCGGTGTTAATATAGGGTGCAAAATTTTTTTCACCCGCCATAAAGAAGGGCTTCAAGAAGGCCAACCTTTTCTAACAAATAAATAATTAAGTAAAACTAGCCCCTTTTATGAAACTCGCACAAGGCATTCTTTTCCTTACAACTGTGCTGCAGAAAATATTACTTTCCAAGCTGTCCCTTGAAATTCATCTTTCCCTGATGTCACCGCAGAGTGCATATCGCCGAATACGATGCCGATTTTGGCTCTAGTCGCTGAGGGCTAGTGACGGAGGCCAGGGCCGTCGGGGCGCTTGCTTCGGCTCTTTCTCGGTTCCTATTGTTTCGCCATCTTCGTGTTCTCGTTCCGGGCCCATCGTACTGCGTTCGAAATGCATTTCTCGCAGCGGCGTGTTCGGTTTCCCGTTTTGACTGCCCCAACCCGTGCGTTCATCGGCGACATGCCGAGGGCAGCACAGCCAGGCCGAGCTCGTGAAAGCGGTCGGCGCCTGTTGTCTGTGCACGTGTCGCGCGGAGAAATTTAGTCATTAGGAAGCGATGTAAGAGTCCTATGAGCACGGCTACACAAATGGACCATGCTGCAGCAGTGCACTCTTCGTCCCACGCGTACCAATTGCAACAAGATGGTTTATGGCATTGGTGTAGGCCCTGTTTTTGAAACAGCCGAATAAAATTACAGCCGGCCATATTCGAACCTTGTGCCAATTATTCAAAAGAATTCCAGCAGTTGAGAACATTATAACAATAGTGAACAATGTTGGATTCATTTCAATTATCCCACCGTTAGGAGGGTGCTCGTTTTACTATTCCAAGATCTGGAATATTTGCATACCACTAATATTTGTGGCAGCACATAGTACTATCTACAGGCAGCATAATCGCACAAAATAAAAATTAAGTATACCTGTCGCCACCTTGCACAGCGTCATTTTAAGAAAGGCTTTTTGTCCTTGCGTTCGTGAAGGTTCAACTGCTCCTGTACCTTCACCCCCATGCTGCCGGTCATAACATTCGCCCCCGCATCCCGCAGGGACGTTTCGCCGAGGCGGACCATGTTCTGTTGCTGAAAACATAAGAAATGCGACACGATTACTCTTTTTGGTCATAGCATCGTTTCTTGAGCCTTTGTAATCAAGGGCAGGCTACCTCTCAGCAGCAAACAGAAAGAAAAAAGCCACACCAGTGTTAATTTAGGGTGCAAATTTTTTTTTCACCGGCCATAAAGAAGGGCTTCAAGAAGGCCAACCTTTTCTAACAAATAAATAATTAAGTAAAACTAGCCCCTTTCATGAAACTCGCACAAGGCATTCTTTTCCTTACAACTGTGCTCAGAAAATATTACTTTCCACGCAGTCCCTTGAAATTCATCTTTCCTTGAGGCCACCACAGAGTCCATATCGCCGAATACAATGCCGATTTTGGCTCTAGTTGCTAGGCCTAATGACGGAGGCCAGCGCCGACGGAGCGCTCTCTTCGGGCCGTTTCTTGGTCCTTATTGTTTCGCCATCTTCGTGCTCTCGTTCTGGGCCCATCGTACTGCGGGCGCAATGCAGTTCTCGCAGCGGCGTGATCGGTTTCCCGTTTAGACTGTCCCAACCCGTGCGTTCATCGGCGACATGCCGAGGGCAGCACAGCCAGGCCGAGCTCGTGAAAGCGGTCGGCGCCCGTTGTCTGTGCACGTGTCGCGCGGAATAATTTAGTCATTACGAGGCGATGTATGAGTCCTATGAGCACGGCTACACAAATTGACCATGCTGCAGCACTGCACTCTGTACCACGCGTACCAATTGCAGCAGGATGGTTTATGGCATTGGTGTAGGCCCTGTTTTTGAAACAGCCGCATAAAAATACAATAGTCGAACCTTTTTCCAATTATTCAAAAGCATTCCAGCAGTTCAGAACATTATAACAATTCTGAACAATCATTGTTTGATTCAGTTCAATTATCCCAAAGTTAGGAGGGTGCTCGTTTCACAATTCAAACATCTGGAATATTCGCATACCACTAATATTTGTGGCAGCGCATAGTACTATCTACAGCTAGCAGAAGCACACAAAATAAAATTTAGGTATGCCTCTCGCCACCTTGCACAGCGTCATATTAACAAGGGCTTTTTGCCCTTGCGTCCGTAAAGGCTGCACTGCTCCTGTACCTTCACCCCCATGCTGCCGGTCATAACATTGGCCACCGCACCCCGCAGGGACCTTTCGCCGAGGCGGACCAGGTTCCGTTGCTGAAAACATAAGAAATGCGACACGATTACTCTTTTTGGTCATAACATCGTTTCTTGAGCCATTGTAATCAAGGGCAGGCTACCTCTCAGCATCAAACAGAAAGAAAAAAGCCACACCGGTGTTAATTTAGGGTGCAAAATTTTTTTCACCCGCCATAAAGAAGGGCTTCAAGAAGGCCAACCTTTTCTAACAAATAAATAATTACGTAAAACTAGCCCCTTTTATGAAACTCGCACAAGGCATTCTTTTTCTTACAACTGTGCTGCAGAAAATATTACTTTCCAAGCTGTCCCTTGAAATTCATCTTTCCTTGAGGCCACCACAGAGTGCATATCGCCGAATACAATGCCGATTTTGGCTCTAGTTGCTGGGCCTAATGACGGAGGCCAACTCCGACGGTGCGCTTGCTTCTGCCGTTTCTCGGTTCTTATTGTTTCGCCATCTTCGTGTTTTCGTCCTGGGCCCATCGTACTGTGGGCGCAATGCAGTTCCCGCAGCGGCGTGTTCGTTTTCTTGTTTAGACTGTCCCAACCCATCCGTTCATCGGCGACATGCCGAGGGCAGCACAGCCAGGCCGAGCTCGTGAAAGCAGTCGGTGCCCGTTGTCTGTGCACGTGTCGCGAGGAGAAATTTAGTCATTAGGACGCGATGTATGAGTCCTTAGAGCACGGCTACACAAATGTACCATGCTGCAGCAGTGGACTCTTCCTCCGACGCGTACCAATTGCAGCAGGATGGTTTATGGCATTGGTTTAGGCCCTGTTTTTGAAACAGCCGCATAAAAATACAATAGGCCATAGTTGAACCTTTTGCCAATTATTCAAAAGCATTCCAGCAGTTCAGAACATAACAATTCTGAAAAATCATTGTTTCATTCATTTCAATTATCCCACAGTTAGGAGGGTGCTCGTGTCACTATTCCAAGATCTGGAATATTCGCATACCACTAATATTTGTGGCAGCGCATAGTACTATCTACAGCTAGCAGAAGCACACAAAGTAAAAATTTAGTATACCTGTCGGCACCTTGCACAGCGTCATTTTAACAAAGAGTTTTTGCCCTTGCGTCCGTAAATGTTGCACTGCTCCTGTACCTTCACCCTCATGCTGCCGGTCATAACATTCCCCCGCGCACCCCGCAGGGACCTTTCGCCGAGGCGGACCAGGTTCTGTGGCTAAAAAGATAAGAAATGCGACTCGAATTCTCTTTTTGGTCATAACATCGTTTCTTGAGCCATTGTAATCAAGGGCCGGCTACCTCTCAGCGGCAAACAGAAAGAAAAAAGCCAGACCGGTGTTAATTTAGGGTGCAAAATTTGTTTCATCCTCCATAAAGAAGGGCTTCAAGAAGGCCAACGTTTTCTAACAAATAAATAATTAAGCAAAACTAGCCCCTTTTATGAAACTCGCACACGGCATTCTTTTCCATACAACTGTGCTGCAGAAAATATTACTTTCCACGCAGTCCCTTGAAATTCATCTTTCCTTGAGGCCACCACAGAGTCCATATCGCCGAATACAATGCCGATTTTGGCTCTAGTTGCTAGGCCTAATGACGGAGGCCAGCGCCGACGGGGCGCTCTCTTCGGGCCGTTTCTTGGTCCTTATTGTTTCGCCATCTTCGTGCTCTCGTTCTGGGCCCATCGTACTGCGGGCGCAATGCAGTTCTCGCAGCGGCGTGATCGGTTTCCCGTTTAGACTGTCCCAACCCGTGCGTTCATCGGCGACATGCCGAGGGCAGCACAGCCAGGCCGAGCTCGTGAAAGCGGTCGGCGCCCGTTGTCTGTGCACGTGTCGCGCGGAATAATTTAGTCATTACGAGGCGATGTATGAGTCCTATGAGCACGGCTACACAAATTGACCATGCTGCAGCACTGCACTCTGTACCACGCGTACCAATTGCAGCAGGATGGTTTATGGCATTGGTGTAGGCCCTGTTTTTGAAACAGCCGCATAAAAATACAATAGTCGAACCTTTTTCCAATTATTGAAAAGCATTCCAGCAGTTCAGAACATTATAACAATTCTGAACAATCATTGTTTGATTCAGTTCAATTATCCCAATGTTAGGAGGGTGCTCGTTTCACAATTCAAACATCTGGAATATTCGCATACCACTAATATTTGTGGCAGCGCATAGTACTATCTACAGCTAGCAGAAGCACACAAAATGAAAATAAAGTATACCTGTCGCAATCCTGCACAGCGTCATTTTAACAAAGAGTTTTTGCCCTTGCGTCCGTAAAGGCTGCACTGCTCCTGTACCTTCACCCCCATGCTGCCGGTCATAACATTCGCCCCCGCACCCCGCAGGGACCTTTCGCCGAGGCGGGCCAGGTTCCGTTGCTGAAAACATAAGAAATGCGACACGATTACTCTTTTTGGTCATAACATCGTTTCTTGAGCCATTGTAATCAATGGCAGGCTACCTCTCAGCATCAAACAGAAAGAAAAAAGCCACACCGGTGTTAATATAGGGTGCAAAATTTTTTTCACCCGCCATAAAGAAGGGCTTCAAGAAGGCCAACCTTTTCTAACAAATAAATAATTAAGTAAAACTAGCCCCTTTTATGAAACTCGCACAAGGCATTCTTTTCCTTACAACTGTGCTGCAGAAAATATTACTTTCCAAGCTGTCCCTTGAAATTCATCTTTCCCTGATGTCACCGCAGAGTGCATATCGCCGAATACGATGCCGATTTTGGCTCTAGTCGCTGAGGGCTAGTGACGGAAGCCAGGGCCGTCGGGGCGCTTGCTTCGGCTCTTTCTCGGTTCCTATTGTTTCGCCATCTTCGTGTTCTCGTTCCGGGCCCATCGTACTGCGTTCGAAATGCATTTCTCGCAGCGGCGTGTTCGGTTTCCCGTTTTGACTGCCCCAACCCGTGCGTTCATCGGCGACATGCCGAGGGCAGCACAGCCAGGCCGAGCTCGTGAAAGCGGTCGGCGCCTGTTGTCTGTGCACGTGTCGCGCGGAGAAATTTAGTCATTAGGAAGCGATGTAAGAGTCCTATGAGCACGGCTACACAAATGGACCATGCTGCAGCAGTGCACTCTTCGTCCCACGCGTACCAATTGCAACAAGATGGTTTATGGCATTGGTGTAGGCCCTGTTTTTGAAACAGCCGAATAAAATTACAGCCGGCCATATTCGAACCTTGTGCCAATTATTCAAAAGAATTCCAGCAGTTGAGAACATTATAACAATAGTGAACAATGTTGGATTCATTTCAATTATCCCACCGTTAGGAGGGTGCTCGTTTTACTATTCCAAGATCTGGAATATTTGCATACCACTAATATTTGTGGCAGCACATAGTACTATCTACAGGCAGCATAATCGCACAAAATAAAAATTAAGTATACCTGTCGCCACCTTGCACAGCGTCATTTTAAGAAAGGCTTTTTGTCCTTGCGTTCGTGAAGGTTCAACTGCTCCTGTACCTTCACCCCCATGCTGCCGGTCATAACATTCGCCCCCGCATCCCGCAGGGACGTTTCGCCGAGGCGGACCATGTTCTGTTGCTGAAAACATAAGAAATGCGACACGATTACTCTTTTTGGTCATAGCATCGTTTCTTGAGCCTTTGTAATCAAGGGCAGGCTACCTCTCAGCAGCAAACAGAAAGAAAAAAGCCACACCAGTGTTAATTTAGGGTGCAAATTTTTTTTTCACCGGCCATAAAGAAGGGCTTCAAGAAGGCCAACCTTTTCTAACAAATAAATAATTAAGTAAAACTAGCCCCTTTCATGAAACTCGCACAAGGCATTCTTTTCCTTACAACTGTGCTGCAGAAAATATTACTGTCCACGCATTCCCTTGAAATTCATCTTTCCTTGAGGCCACCACAGAGTCCATATCGCCGAATACAATGCCGATTTTGGCTCTAGTTGCTAGGCCTAATGACGGAGGCCAGCGCCGACGGAGCGCTCTCTTCGGGCCGTTTCTTGGTCCTTATTGTTTCGCCATCTTCGTGCTCTCGTTCTGGGCCCATCGTACTGCGGGCGCAATGCAGTTCTCGCAGCGGCGTGATCGGTTTCCCGTTTAGACTGTCCCAACCCGTGCGTTCATCGGCGACATGCCGAGGGCAGCACAGCCAGGCCGAGCTCGTGAAAGCGGTCGGCGCCCGTTGTCTGTGCACGTGTCGCGCGGAATAATTTAGTCATTACGAGGCGATGTATGAGTCCTATGAGCACGGCTACACAAATTGACCATGCTGCAGCACTGCACTCTGTACCACGCGTACCAATTGCAGCAGGATGGTTTATGGCATTGGTGTAGGCCCTGTTTTTGAAACAGCCGCATAAAAATACAATAGTCGAACCTTTTTCCAATTATTCAAAAGCATTCCAGCAGTTCAGAACATTATAACAATTCTGAACAATCATTGTTTGATTCAGTTCAATTATCCCAAAGTTAGGAGGGTGCTCGTTTCACAATTCAAACATCTGGAATATTCGCATACCACTAATATTTGTGGCAGCGCATAGTACTATCTACAGCTAGCAGAAGCACACAAAATAAAATTTAGGTATGCCTCTCGCCACCTTGCACAGCGTCATATTAACAAGGGCTTTTTGCCCTTGCGTCCGTAAAGGCTGCACTGCTCCTGTACCTTCACCCCCATGCTGCCGGTCATAACATTGGCCACCGCACCCCGCAGGGACCTTTCGCCGAGGCGGACCAGGTTCCGTTGCTGAAAACATAAGAAATGCGACACGATTACTCTTTTTGGTCATAACATCGTTTCTTGAGCCATTGTAATCAAGGGCAGGCTACCTCTCAGCATCAAACAGAAAGAAAAAAGCCACACCGGTGTTAATTTAGGGTGCAAAATTTTTTTCACCCGCCATAAAGAAGGGCTTCAAGAAGGCCAACCTTTTCTAACAAATAAATAATTACGTAAAACTAGCCCCTTTTATGAAACTCGCACAAGGCATTCTTTTTCTTACAACTGTGCTGCAGAAAATATTACTTTCCAAGCTGTCCCTTGAAATTCATCTTTCCTTGAGGCCACCACAGAGTGCATATCGCCGAATACAATGCCGATTTTGGCTCTAGTTGCTGGGCCTAATGACGGAGGCCAACTCCGACGGTGCGCTTGCTTCTGCCGTTTCTCGGTTCTTATTGTTTCGCCATCTTCGTGTTTTCGTCCTGGGCCCATCGTACTGTGGGCGCAATGCAGTTCCCGCAGCGGCGTGTTCGTTTTCTTGTTTAGACTGTCCCAACCCATCCGTTCATCGGCGACATGCCGAGGGCAGCACAGCCAGGCCGAGCTCGTGAAAGCAGTCGGTGCCCGTTGTCTGTGCACGTGTCGCGAGGAGAAATTTAGTCATTAGGACGCGATGTATGAGTCCTTAGAGCACGGCTACACAAATGTACCATGCTGCAGCAGTGGACTCTTCCTCCGACGCGTACCAATTGCAGCAGGATGGTTTATGGCATTGGTTTAGGCCCTGTTTTTGAAACAGCCGCATAAAAATACAATAGGCCATAGTTGAACCTTTTGCCAATTATTCAAAAGCATTCCAGCAGTTCAGAACATAACAATTCTGAAAAATCATTGTTTCATTCATTTCAATTATCCCACAGTTAGGAGGGTGCTCGTGTCACTATTCCAAGATCTGGAATATTCGCATACCACTAATATTTGTGGCAGCGCATAGTACTATCTACAGCTAGCAGAAGCACACAAAGTAAAAATTTAGTATACCTGTCGGCACCTTGCACAGCGTCATTTTAACAAAGAGTTTTTGCCCTTGCGTCCGTAAATGTTGCACTGCTCCTGTACCTTCACCCTCATGCTGCCGGTCATAACATTCCCCCGCGCACCCCGCAGGGACCTTTCGCCGAGGCGGACCAGGTTCTGTGGCTAAAAAGATAAGAAATGCGACTCGAATTCTCTTTTTGGTCATAACATCGTTTCTTGAGCCATTGTAATCAAGGGCCGGCTACCTCTCAGCGGCAAACAGAAAGAAAAAAGCCAGACCGGTGTTAATTTAGGGTGCAAAATTTGTTTCATCCTCCATAAAGAAGGGCTTCAAGAAGGCCAACGTTTTCTAACAAATAAATAATTAAGCAAAACTAGCCCCTTTTATGAAACTCGCACACGGCATTCTTTTCCATACAACTGTGCTGCAGAAAATATTACTTTCCACGCAGTCCCTTGAAATTCATCTTTCCTTGAGGCCACCACAGAGTCCATATCGCCGAATACAATGCCGATTTTGGCTCTAGTTGCTAGGCCTAATGACGGAGGCCAGCGCCGACGGGGCGTTCTCTTCGGGCCGTTTCTTGGTCCTTATTGTTTCGCCATCTTCGTGCTCTCGTTCTGGGCCCATCGTACTGCGGGCGCAATGCAGTTCTCGCAGCGGCGTGATCGGTTTCCCGTTTAGACTGTCCCAACCCGTGCGTTCATCGGCGACATGCCGAGGGCAGCACAGCCAGGCCGAGCTCGTGAAAGCGGTCGGCGCCCGTTGTCTGTGCACGTGTCGCGCGGAATAATTTAGTCATTACGAGGCGATGTATGAGTCCTATGAGCACGGCTACACAAATTGACCATGCTGCAGCACTGCACTCTGTACCACGCGTACCAATTGCAGCAGGATGGTTTATGGCATTGGTGTAGGCCCTGTTTTTGAAACAGCCGCATAAAAATACAATAGGCCATAGTCGAACCTTTTTCCAATTATTGAAAAGCATTCCAGCAGTTCAGAACATTATAACAATTCTGAACAATCATTGTTTGATTCAGTTCAATTATCCCAATGTTAGGAGGGTGCTCGTTTCACAATTCAAACATCTGGAATATTCGCATACCACTAATATTTGTGGCAGCGCATAGTACTATCTACAGCTAGCAGAAGCACACAAAATGAAAATAAAGTATACCTGTCGCAATCCTGCACAGCGTCATTTTAACAAAGAGTTTTTGCCCTTGCGTCCGTAAAGGCTGCACTGCTCCTGTACCTTCACCCGCATGCTGCCGGTCATAACATTCGCCCCCGCACCCCGCAGGGACCTTTCGCCGAGGCGGGCCAGGTTCCGTTGCTGAAAACATAAGAAATGCGACACGATTACTCTTTTTGGTCATAACATCGTTTCTTGAGCCATTGTAATCAATGGCAGGCTACCTCTCAGCATCAAACAGAAAGAAAAAAGCCACACCGGTGTTAATATAGGGTGCAAAATTTTTTTCACCCGCCATAAAGAAGGGCTTCAAGAAGGCCAACCTTTTCTAACAAATAAATAATTAAGTAAAACTAGCCCCTTTTATGAAACTCGCACAAGGCATTCTTTTCCTTACAACTGTGCTGCAGAAAATATTACTTTCCAAGCTGTCCCTTGAAATTCATCTTTCCCTGATGTCACCGCAGAGTGCATATCGCCGAATACGATGCCGATTTTGGCTCTAGTCGCTGAGGGCTAGTGACGGAGGCCAGGGCCGTCGGGGCGCTTGCTTCGGCTCTTTCTCGGTTCCTATTGTTTCGCCATCTTCGTGTTCTCGTTCCGGGCCCATCGTACTGCGTTCGAAATGCATTTCTCGCAGCGGCGTGTTCGGTTTCCCGTTTTGACTGCCCCAACCCGTGCGTTCATCGGCGACATGCCGAGGGCAGCACAGCCAGGCCGAGCTCGTGAAAGCGGTCGGCGCCTGTTGTCTGTGCACGTGTCGCGCGGAGAAATTTAGTCATTAGGAAGCGATGTAAGAGTCCTATGAGCACGGCTACACAAATGGACCATGCTGCAGCAGTGCACTCTTCGTCCCACGCGTACCAATTGCAACAAGATGGTTTATGGCATTGGTGTAGGCCCTGTTTTTGAAACAGCCGAATAAAATTACAGCCGGCCATATTCGAACCTTGTGCCAATTATTCAAAAGAATTCCAGCAGTTGAGAACATTATAACAATAGTGAACAATGTTGGATTCATTTCAATTATCCCACCGTTAGGAGGGTGCTCGTTTTACTATTCCAAGATCTGGAATATTTGCATACCACTAATATTTGTGGCAGCACATAGTACTATCTACAGGCAGCATAATCGCACAAAATAAAAATTAAGTATACCTGTCGCCACCTTGCACAGCGTCATGTTAAGAAAGGCTTTTTGTCCTTGCGTTCGTGAAGGTTCAACTGCTCCTGTACCTTCACCCCCATGCTGCCGGTCATAACATTCGCCCCCGCATCCCGCAGGGACGTTTCGCCGAGGCGGACCATGTTCTGTTGCTGAAAACATAAGAAATGCGACACGATTACTCTTTTTGGTCATAGCATCGTTTCTTGAGCCTTTGTAATCAAGGGCAGGCTACCTCTCAGCAGCAAACAGAAAGAAAAAAGCCACACCAGTGTTAATTTAGGGTGCAAATTTTTTTTTCACCGGCCATAAAGAAGGGCTTCAAGAAGGCCAACCTTTTCTAACAAATAAATAATTAAGTAAAACTAGCCCCTTTCATGAAACTCGCACAAGGCATTCTTTTCCTTACAACTGTGCTGCAGAAAATATTACTTTCCACGCAGTCCCTTGAAATTCATCTTTCCTTGAGGCCACCACAGAGTCCATATCGCCGAATACAATGCCGATTTTGGCTCTAGTTGCTAGGCCTAATGACGGAGGCCAGCGCCGACGGAGCGCTCTCTTCGGGCCGTTTCTTGGTCCTTATTGTTTCGCCATCTTCGTGCTCTCGTTCTGGGCCCATCGTACTGCGGGCGCAATGCAGTTCTCGCAGCGGCGTGATCGGTTTCCCGTTTAGACTGTCCCAACCCGTGCGTTCATCGGCGACATGCCGAGGGCAGCACAGCCAGGCCGAGCTCGTGAAAGCGGTCGGCGCCCGTTGTCTGTGCACGTGTCGCGCGGAATAATTTAGTCATTACGAGGCGATGTATGAGTCCTATGAGCACGGCTACACAAATTGACCATGCTGCAGCACTGCACTCTGTACCACGCGTACCAATTGCAGCAGGATGGTTTATGGCATTGGTGTAGGCCCTGTTTTTGAAACAGCCGCATAAAAATACAATAGTCGAACCTTTTTCCAATTATTCAAAAGCATTCCAGCAGTTCAGAACATTATAACAATTCTGAACAATCATTGTTTGATTCAGTTCAATTATCCCAATGTTAGGAGGGTGCTCGTTTCACAATTCAAACATCTGGAATATTCGCATACCACTAATATTTGTGGCAGCGCATAGTACTATCTACAGCTAGCAGAAGCACACAAAATGAAAATAAAGTATACCTGTCGCAATCCTGCACAGCGTCATTTTAACAAAGAGTTTTTGCCCTTGCGTCCGTAAAGGCTGCACTGCTCCTGTACCTTCACCCGCATGCTGCCGGTCATAACATTCGCCCCCGCACCCCGCAGGGACCTTTCGCCGAGGCGGGCCAGGTTCCGTTGCTGAAAACATAAGAAATGCGACACGATTACTCTTTTTGGTCATAACATCGTTTCTTGAGCCATTGTAATCAATGGCAGGCTACCTCTCAGCATCAAACAGAAAGAAAAAAGCCACACCGGTGTTAATATAGGGTGCAAAATTTTTTTCACCCGCCATAAAGAAGGGCTTCAAGAAGGCCAACCTTTTCTAACAAATAAATAATTAAGTAAAACTAGCCCCTTTTATGAAACTCGCACAAGGCATTCTTTTCCTTACAACTGTGCTGCAGAAAATATTACTTTCCAAGCTGTCCCTTGAAATTCATCTTTCCCTGATGTCACCGCAGAGTGCATATCGCCGAATACGATGCCGATTTTGGCTCTAGTCGCTGAGGGCTAGTGACGGAGGCCAGGGCCGTCGGGGCGCTTGCTTCGGCTCTTTCTCGGTTCCTATTGTTTCGCCATCTTCGTGTTCTCGTTCCGGGCCCATCGTACTGCGTTCGAAATGCATTTCTCGCAGCGGCGTGTTCGGTTTCCCGTTTTGACTGCCCCAACCCGTGCGTTCATCGGCGACATGCCGAGGGCAGCACAGCCAGGCCGAGCTCGTGAAAGCGGTCGGCGCCTGTTGTCTGTGCACGTGTCGCGCGGAGAAATTTAGTCATTAGGAAGCGATGTAAGAGTCCTATGAGCACGGCTACACAAATGGACCATGCTGCAGCAGTGCACTCTTCGTCCCACGCGTACCAATTGCAACAAGATGGTTTATGGCATTGGTGTAGGCCCTGTTTTTGAAACAGCCGAATAAAATTACAGCCGGCCATATTCGAACCTTGTGCCAATTATTCAAAAGAATTCCAGCAGTTGAGAACATTATAACAATAGTGAACAATGTTGGATTCATTTCAATTATCCCACCGTTAGGAGGGTGCTCGTTTTACTATTCCAAGATCTGGAATATTTGCATACCACTAATATTTGTGGCAGCACATAGTACTATCTACAGGCAGCATAATCGCACAAAATAAAAATTAAGTATACCTGTCGCCACCTTGCACAGCGTCATGTTAAGAAAGGCTTTTTGTCCTTGCGTTCGTGAAGGTTCAACTGCTCCTGTACCTTCACCCCCATGCTGCCGGTCATAACATTCGCCCCCGCATCCCGCAGGGACGTTTCGCCGAGGCGGACCATGTTCTGTTGCTGAAAACATAAGAAATGCGACACGATTACTCTTTTTGGTCATAGCATCGTTTCTTGAGCCTTTGTAATCAAGGGCAGGCTACCTCTCAGCAGCAAACAGAAAGAAAAAAGCCACACCAGTGTTAATTTAGGGTGCAAATTTTTTTTTCACCGGCCATAAAGAAGGGCTTCAAGAAGGCCAACCTTTTCTAACAAATAAATAATTAAGTAAAACTAGCCCCTTTCATGAAACTCGCACAAGGCATTCTTTTCCTTACAACTGTGCTGCAGAAAATATTACTTTCCACGCAGTCCCTTGAAATTCATCTTTCCTTGAGGCCACCACAGAGTCCATATCGCCGAATACAATGCCGATTTTGGCTCTAGTTGCTAGGCCTAATGACGGAGGCCAGCGCCGACGGAGCGCTCTCTTCGGGCCGTTTCTTGGTCCTTATTGTTTCGCCATCTTCGTGCTCTCGTTCTGGGCCCATCGTACTGCGGGCGCAATGCAGTTCTCGCAGCGGCGTGATCGGTTTCCCGTTTAGACTGTCCCAACCCGTGCGTTCATCGGCGACATGCCGAGGGCAGCACAGCCAGGCCGAGCTCGTGAAAGCGGTCGGCGCCCGTTGTCTGTGCACGTGTCGCGCGGAATAATTTAGTCATTACGAGGCGATGTATGAGTCCTATGAGCACGGCTACACAAATTGACCATGCTGCAGCACTGCACTCTGTACCACGCGTACCAATTGCAGCAGGATGGTTTATGGCATTGGTGTAGGCCCTGTTTTTGAAACAGCCGCATAAAAATACAATAGTCGAACCTTTTTCCAATTATTCAAAAGCATTCCAGCAGTTCAGAACATTATAACAATTCTGAACAATCATTGTTTGATTCAGTTCAATTATCCCAAAGTTAGGAGGGTGCTCGTTTCACAATTCAAACATCTGGAATATTCGCATACCACTAATATTTGTGGCAGCGCATAGTACTATCTACAGCTAGCAGAAGCACACAAAATAAAATTTAGGTATGCCTCTCGCCACCTTGCACAGCGTCATATTAACAAGGGCTTTTTGCCCTTGCGTCCGTAAAGGCTGCACTGCTCCTGTACCTTCACCCCCATGCTGCCGGTCATAACATTGGCCACCGCACCCCGCAGGGACCTTTCGCCGAGGCGGACCAGGTTCCGTTGCTGAAAACATAAGAAATGCGACACGATTACTCTTTTTGGTCATAACATCGTTTCTTGAGCCATTGTAATCAAGGGCAGGCTACCTCTCAGCATCAAACAGAAAGAAAAAAGCCACACCGGTGTTAATTTAGGGTGCAAAATTTTTTTCACCCGCCATAAAGAAGGGCTTCAAGAAGGCCAACCTTTTCTAACAAATAAATAATTACGTAAAACTAGCCCATTTTATGAAACTCGCACAAGGCATTCTTTTTCTTACAACTGTGCTGCAGAAAATATTACTTTCCAAGCTGTCCCTTGAAATTCATCTTTCCTTGAGGCCACCACAGAGTGCATATCGCCGAATACAATGCCGATTTTGGCTCTAGTTGCTGGGCCTAATGACGGAGGCCAACTCCGACGGTGCGCTTGCTTCTGCCGTTTCTCGGTTCTTATTGTTTCGCCATCTTCGTGTTTTCGTCCTGGGCCCATCGTACTGCGGGCGCAATGCAGTTCCCGCAGCGGCGTGTTCGTTTTCTGTGTGATCAGCAATAAACCCTCAGTTGTTAGTCAGCGCCGTGTCGTTCGCTTTCTTGTCTTTTGTGCTCGTCTTTGTTCGCGCTGTTTATTCAAGATGCTTAACCAACTAGCCCGCCAAAACGTGTTAACGCAACTTATTTCTTGTTTAGACTGTCCCAACCCATCCGTTCATCGGCGACATGCCGAGGGCAGCACAGCCAGGCCGAGCTCGTGAAAGCAGTCGGTGCCCGTTGTCTGTGCACGTGTCGCGAGGAGAAATTTAGTCATTAGGAGGCGATGTAAGAGTCCTAAGAGCACGGCTACACAAATGTACCATGCCGCAGCAGTGGACTCGTCCTCCGACGCGTACCAATTGCAGAAGGATGGTTTATGACATTGGTTTAGGCTCTGTTTTTGAAACAGCCGCATAAAAATACAATAGGCCATAGTCGAACCTTTTGCCAATTATTCAAAAGCATTCCAGCAGTTCAGAACATTATAACAATTCTGAACAATCATTGTTTGATTCATTTCAATTATCCCACAGTTAGGAGGGTGCTCGTGTCACTATTCCAAGATCTGGAATATTCGCATACCACTAATATTTGTGGCAGCGCATAGTACTATCTACAGCTAGCAGAAGCACACAAAATGAAAATAAAGTATACCTGTCGCCATCCTGCACAGCGTCATTTTAACAAAGAGTTTTTGCCCTTGCGTCCGTAAAGGCTGCACTGCTCCTGTACCTTCACCCCCATGCTGCCGGTCATAACATTCGCCCCCGCACCCCGCAGGGACCTTTCGCCGAGGCGGGCCAGGCTCCGTTGCTGAAAAGATAAGAAATGCGACACGATTACTCTTTTTGGTCATAACATCGTTTCTTGAGCCATTGTAATCAATGGCAGGCTACCTCTCAGCATCAAACAGAAAGAAAAAAGCCACACCGGTGTTAATTTAGGGTGCAAAATTTTTTTCACCCGCCATAAAGAAGGGCTTCAAGAAGGCCAACCTTTTCTAACAAATAAATAATTAAGTAAAACTAGCCCCTTTTATGAAACTCGCACAAGGCATTCTTTTCCTTACAACTGTGCTGCAGAAAATATTACTTTCCAAGCTGTCCCTTGAAATTCATCTTTCCCTGATGTCACCGCAGAGTGCATATCGCCGAATACGATGCCGATTTTGGCTCTAGTCGCTACTGCTAGTGACGGAGGCCAACGCCGACGGGGCGCTTGCTTCGGCCGTTTCTCGGTCCTTATTGTTTCGCCATTTTCGTGTTCTCGTTCCGGGCCCATCGTACTGCGTTCGAAATGCATTTCTCGCAGCGGCGTGTTCGGTTTCCCGTTTTGACTGTCCCAACCCGTGCGTTCATCGGTGACATGCCGAGGGCAGCACAGCCAGGCCGAGCTCGTGAAAGCGGTCGGCGCCTGTTGTCTGTGCACGTGTCGCGCGGAGAAATTTAGTCATTAGGAAGCGATGTAAGAGTCCTATGAGCACGGCTACACAAATGGACCATGCTGCAGCAGTGCACTCTTCGTCCCACGCGTACCAATTGCAACAAGATGGTTTATGGCATTGGTGTAGGCCCTGTTTTTGAAACAGCCGAATAAAATTACAGCCGGCCATATTCGAACCTTGTGCCAATTATTCAAAAGAATTCCAGCAGTTGAGAATATTATAACAATAGTGAACAGTTTTATTCATTTCAATTATCCCACCGTTAGGAGGGTGCTCGTTTTACTAATCCAAGATCTGGAATATTTGCATACCACTAATATTTGTGGCAGCATATAGTACTATCTACAGGCAGCATAATCGCACAAAATAAAAATAAGTATACCTGTCGCCACCTTGCACAGCGTCATTTTAAGAAAGGCTTTTTTTCCTTGCGTTCGTGAAGGTTCAACTGCTCCTGTACCTTCACCCCCATG
This sequence comes from Amblyomma americanum, assembly GCF_052857255.1. Taxonomy (NCBI): domain Eukaryota; kingdom Metazoa; phylum Arthropoda; class Arachnida; order Ixodida; family Ixodidae; genus Amblyomma; species Amblyomma americanum. The sequence goes on along the minus strand of NC_135497.1, from coordinate 481,082,012 downwards.
CTGCCGGTCATAACATTCGCCCCCGCACCTCGCAGGGACCTTTCGTCGAGGCGGACCATTTTCCGTTGCTGAAAACATAAGAAATGCGACACGATTACTCTTTTTGGTCATAACATCGTTTCTTGAGCCATTGTAATCAAGGGCAGGCTACCTCTCAGCATCAAACAGAAAGAAAAAAGCCACACCGGTGTTAATTTAGGGTGCGAAATTTTTTTCACCCGCCATAAAGAAGGGCTTCAAGAAAGCCACTCTTTTCTAACAAATAAATAAGTAAAGGTAGCCCCTTTTGTGAAACTCGCACAAGGCATTGTTTTGTGCGGAGTGTGGCTGAGGCCATCTGCAAAGTCGGCGCACAGAAGGGATGGGTGCGTTTCCCGGCGCACCCCGAGGAAAAAGCGGCAGCGAAGGCGACCTTCCTTCCCCGCGGCACCATCCCCGGCGTCGTCGGCTGCATCGACGGCACGCTGATTGCCATCAAAGCGCTGCGGGGAGACCCATCAAACCGGGCAGCATTCTGGAGCCGCAAAGGATACTACGCGATGAACACCATGATCGTGAGTAGACTGGTTTTCTGACCGCATGGGTTCGAAAGCCGCGACCTCGACAATGTAAGTTCACGTCCAAGATCGTCTGCCTGTGTTTCTCGCAGATCTGCGACGCAGACATGAAGATCCTTGCGGTCGACCCTCGCTGCCCGGGGTCTTGTCACGATGCCTTTTCTTGGCGCTACTCGCGGCTGCGTCGGAAGGTGGAGAACGGGCTGCTGGAGGATGGAGAGTTTCTTCTGGGTAAGCAGCCTATTGATCATTGGGCCACTTCGACAGCACGTATTAAGCTACAGCAGTGGCTCATACCTAAATGAGGCAGGTTATAACATGGATGACATGCAACAGTATGATGTATCGTATTTATTTTTTTGTATTTACTGTTACTGCTGGTGCAGAGGGACAAGAAACATTGTAATAAAGTGAATCGTATTTCAAGCGTAAAACACCAAGGCAGAAGAGGTGTGCACATCGTTATTGTCTTGTAGGATATCACAGTACATCATTAACCTAGAAGGCTGTGCTTACAGAGGTACCCCTTAGTCATGAATCTTCTGCATGCCTATGAATTCTGGTTCAGCATACTGGCTTTGAGCTGCTTGATATGAATCATTTATTACATAGGCAACAACACTCTTCACTGCAAATTTTTGTCGTGCAGGAGACAGTGGATATCCACTGGAGCCGTGGCTGCTCACACCAGTGTCAGGGCATCCTGGTGCAAACACTGCAGAAGGGCAGTACAACGCAGCACACGCCTCAATGCGATGTGTTGTGGAACGCTGCATTGGTGTTCTCAAAAGCCGCTTCCGGTGCCTTCAAAGGTACCGGACACTCCACTACGAGCCGGAGCGGGCGGTGGTCATCATTGCAGCGTGTGCTGCGTTGCACAACATCTGTCTTGAAGAAGCCCTGGCTGCAGACGAAGACGACACTACTGATGACCCTGACAACAATGGGCCACCTCGGCTTGCCGGGTACTTGGTGGGGACAGGATCCCGCATGACCTACCTGCGTGGTAGAGCCATGCGAGACCGTATCATTGGCCTCTTTGGCACAACCCGTCCGCAGAGGCAAGCACACCTGCAGATGGTGCGGCGACAGCAGCAGCGGCAGCAGCAGCGGCAACAGCAGCACCACCGGCAGTAAGCCCTAGACCATCTGGCAGCTGTGGCTGCAATGACTCGCTGTGCTGGCGTGGCGAGTTGTCGCAGCCACTCTTGCTACGGGCAGTGCCATTGCCCTGTGTTCGTGCATGAGGCCCTGTGTGATATAATGCCCTTGGCCACTGGTAGCCACATTCCAGCATTTGTAAATTACTTACATGTGCTTGAAAGCCTCCAGTGGCAAGATATGTAGTGCGCACACCAACTGCTGCTCCACCGGCAGTGGTCACCAGTATGCCTTTCAGTGCATCAGCAAGCTTGCCGCACAGCTACTGCACTTTCTCCTTCTCAAGTCGAAATACACGCCGAAACAGCTCGTCCAACAAGTGAAATGCATCCTTGTACACCGTCTTTCGCCGTTGCTTACGTCGACGTGCCCATTTAAGCAAACAGTTGCTTGTGGTCACTATGTGTTTGTTGAATGTGCACGAGGAAAAAGTGTGGTGTGGTGACTACTAGGCACCAGTAAAGCGTTTGTTTTTCCACCACGTTTATTCATTGGTCAGAATAATTTTTTTCACCACAGCTGTTCATACTAGTTTCCCAACTGTAACACACAGCAGGGAAACAAAAGCATGCAGCATCAACAGTGATTTGCATATGCCTTGTCGAGTGCTGCACAGAGATTGCACTAGAACATTTGTATCTTACACTGTGTCCAAACGGGCGAGTTGGCTGTACATTTTTAAGGCGAACAGTGCGAAAGACATAGCCGGAAAGCAGAGGAAACACAGGATGAGCGCTCGTCCTATGTTTTCTTTGCTTTCCGTCTAAGTCTTACGCGCTGCTTGCCCTTAAAAAAAAAGCTTCATCCTGACTGCCAGCTTGAATGCTAGTAATCACAGGTTTGGCATGTTGTGCATACTTGCAGGCCCGATGCAGCCCTGGTTTGCACTTTGCTGAAACACATTTCATAACTGGTGGAATGCACAGCAAGTGCTACACAAGACATTCCTCTTTGTAGGTTTTACTGGACTAAAAAACCCATGTTACGTGTACAAGACACATGAGTATCACAGACGATGATGCCAACATGGCTGCGTTTGAAGTTGTAAAGAGACCCACAAACGTTGCATCATACCTTTAAAGGCGGAGCTCAAGCGTCCCCCAAATTTTTTTTGCCTGCATTCAACACTAGTTCAGAAGTGACTTTGGACGAATGCTGGCAAGCCTCATTTTTCCTCTTGTCTATTGAGGATAGAACATGTTACAATGCACACAATGGACACTGTACGGAAAATCAGGAAAAGTAATGCGAAAAAAAAACGACTCAGGAACATGCAAAAAAACTTAATAGGCACAAAATCAAAGTGTTCAAAATTTATCCAGAATCCCCATATTATGATGCCCATCATAACTACAGTCACTTTAGAACAACTTTGCCCCACATATTGCACTTGCCCACATATTGCAATGAAAGAAAACAAGCACTAGAAATGACACCTTGTGCACCTGCCACAGCTGCAGGTAAACATTTGAAAGGAATGGAAATTAAAAGAGTATAGGAGGCTTCCACACCTGGCAGAGCTTAAATTACATAATTGGATGAAAATAAATAGTGTGAAGCATCCGGGCCTGCAGAGCTTACAAGAAATAAAATAATGATGCCATGGCACATGGCAGATATGATCTTGAATAATAGAAAAACAGAAACCTGACAGAGAAGCAAACAATGTAAATAAAAACAAGCATAAACCAGCACTTCAAAAACACAAACAAAAAATGGTACATCTCTGCAACTGGCTGAGAAGCAAAAAATATAAGTAAAAATAAACACATAAAAGAAATTTTAAAATGCAAACTAAAATATTTCAATGAGTCTGCACCTGGCAGATAAGTAAAAAATGTTCTTGAATAAATATAAACATATGAAGCTCTTCTTTCATAAATATAGAAACACGAAAATAAAAATGAACAATTCAATGCGGTGCACGTGGGTCAAGCTGCTTTTGCAAGATCAGCGTCAGTATGTTGACGTTCTGGATGAGCAGCTCTTGCTGCCCATTTGAAGCCCGCACAGCAGCTGCCACATCCCGCATGCCCTGCATGTAAAACAGCCCCAATTACAAATTATTACTGTCAATCAATGTTGAGGTCTCGCTTAAGTTTTGTGTAAAAGGTCAGGTGCTGAGATATTTTGGACAAAGTATGGGTGTAGAAGACTCGTGTCACTTTCATAAACTCAGCTGTCCCAAACACGCCCAACAAGAGGCGTCAAAACAGAAGTAGAGGTGCTCAAGAGAGAGCACTGATATTTATGTTTAAGGTGACAGTTTCTACTGTGAAAAGTGCAGTGTGCGCAGTGAATACACACCTCCAGCATGCTCTGCTGAAACGCAGCGCCCTGGCGGTTCCGGGCCTCGGTAAGGTCCGCCAAACGCCGTGATTCATATAGCGTCTGGCGCAGGACCTCATCGGCCTCATCGTCTCGCCGTCGCTTGCCAAGAAGGCTAGGCGTGGCACGTGATGAGGGCTGCAGTCGGGGCGCTGGTGTGGGCTTCAGTGGGGGCTGCGGCGAGGGCATCGGTGTAGCTGTCAGGAGAGAAAATGTGCTCATCACGCAATGCTGCATGTGGTGGAATAAGCAAAGCATTTAGTACAATGTATTAGAGGACTTGACATAAATATACAGGACAGCAATCTCGGGCAGCATTGTTGTAGCATATTTCATGTGCACATTTGCTAGACTACTAGGAGATATCGCAGCCTCACTGCAAGAGAAATAAACATTCTGCACAGAGTGGCAAAGCCAAAGAGAGAGTTTTGTGGATAGTGCAGAATCACTGCACTTATTTGGCTACTGCTGTAAATGCTGCCAGAACGGATAATGCTATTACTTTCAAGCAGCTGCCAGAAAGGGTAGTATGGAGCTTGAATAATGGCAAGACAACTCACCGACTGTGGGGCTCAGTGTGTCTTGTCGACAACTTCCTGAGGCTCCCCGTTCATCTCCTCTGCTGTAACAGGGTAAAAGGTGAAGCTGGTTGGTAGTGGCAAACCATGAAACAAAAAGAGGACTAGCAAAAGAGAAGCAATCAATATTGCGCAACCACTAGCTTATGCATTCCTGCACCTCCTCCGAGACTAAAGTAAATCACAGATGAAGTAAACAGTGCTTGTAAGGCACAAGTCACAGACATCATATTTTTAAAGGGTTCACCTACATGGGGTTACGCACTTAGCCGCTCGTTCCTGCTGTGCTTCCAACTGACACCCTGCTGGGCAGACTGGTGACGTGCTGATGGGGGGCGACTGGCGGCGTGCTCACGGGGTCACTGGCGGCATGGTGCTGGGGACCGTTGGCAACGGGTTGCTGGGGACCGTTGGTGACCGGCTGCTGGCTCTCCTGTTGCAAGAAGCCATAGCGCCATAAACTCGTACACGAGTGCCTTAACATTGAATTGCCCATAACGTCATCATGGTTTACAAACAAGTGGACGCCCCACTCCAGTTGTAGTCAACATAGTACTGTGAGCTTGTTTTTATTGCCTCATCATGAACTAATCCCACACGCAACCTGTACACTTTTCTTATTGTGTAAATAGTTTGTGTATATTACCTCTCTCCCTATCCTCTCTTCCTGTTCCCTCACCTCTTTCATTTCATTTCTCCATTCTGTCTGCTATTCTTTATTTCCGCTCCCCAGCTCAGGTGCTTCAGTACCGATGGCAGATGCCGGGGCTGGCAAAAATCTTATCCTTCCTTTTTATTATTATTTTAATAAGCCATCGCCACAACTACTACTACTGCAGTGTGCACCCACCTTAGTTGTCTCACCATCGAAGAACGACGGCCCGACGCCCGTGGCACTGGCCGTGCCTACAAGGGTGATAATACGGCCCCCTCGGCCACCAAGCAGGCCTCCTCCGGTGTGCCTACGATAGGATGCGGCAAGGCGTGTTCAAGTGGCATTCCATAGAATGACGTTGAAGGACTCACCTGCCCTCTTGGTTTAGGCGCGCCAATTCTGCCCTTTTCCTGCAGCAAAGCACATGCCAAAGGTGTCGCCAACCGTCGGTGGTCTTGACGGCCGGCCCCTCGTTGTTAAGTATCGACGCGAGCTGGTTCCACAGCTCGCGCTTTTCAACAGCTGTGTATGAGCTTGTTAGATCGGCAGAAGCCCGAGCCAAGAGCGGATGGCTCTCCATAAACTCTATTAATATAAGCTCTTGCTCGCTCGACATTCTTCGAGCTGGCGCCATTGCGAGACTAGAATTCCCGCGCAGAGCAATGCAGCAGCGAACAGAGCGGGTAAAACAGGCAATAGTTTCCGTTTCGTTTTTGAAAGCAGGGAACAACAGGGAGAAACATTTGCTCTGGGTTCGGGCTAATATGTTTTCACAGGAACATATGCGTGTGCTGCGCTGCAGCAACTTGTAGCACAGCCAAGAACGAACTAAAACAAGCAAGGTTGTTAGCGTGCGCCCAACCGCCTTGCTTGATTATTGCTCCTTCTGTGGTATTGTATTCTGTAGTTATGTTTGTATAAACTAGGTGGCGCTAGGCATGCGCCCTATCTGGTCAGCTGACTCGCACATCTGTATATATATTCATCATTGAACTGGAATAAAGGGGAGTTGGTCGAAGTAGGTACGTGGCGGGTGCTTGACGTGGTGGTGCTCCGGCTGCTCCGGGCAGTCGGACCGGGCAGTTCCCCAACGGTACGGGATACAACAGTTGGCGACGAGTGGTGAAGTAACCGAACGCGGAAGCAATGAGCCTGCATCAACCGCCCGAGTTCCTGCCGACGCCCGGGAAGCCCGCCATTCCTTGGACGCAGTGGCACCGCCTTTTCAAGAACTATCTCCTGGCGTCCGGGAGCGACGCTCACCCACCTGCGCGCCGTAAAGCTTTGCTGCTACACTGTTTGGGTGTGGAAGGCCAACGCTTGTACTACGCGTTGCCGGAGGAGAAATCGTCGACGCCGCCTACAGAAGGAAAGGAAGGAAGCGGTACGAGCGACGAGTACGATGCAGCGGTGGCTACGTTGGACGCTT